>NC_084615.1:39170718-39535718 GCF_033978795.1 Nerophis ophidion | reverse complement strand
TGTCATTAACACTCACGAGTATAAAACTACTTTTTTAAAGTAATAATTTATTTCAAGTACCTAGGAGTCTTGTTCACGAGTGAGAGAAGAGTGGATCGTGAGATCGACAGGCGGATCGGTGCGGCGTCTTCAGTAATGCGGACGTTGCACCGATCCGTTGTGGTGAAGAGGGAGCTGAGCCGGAGAGCAAAGTTCTAAATTTACCGGTTAATCTATGTTCCCATCCTCACCTATGGTCATGAGCTTTGGGTCATGACCGAAGGATAAGATCACGGGTACAAGCGGCCGAAATGAGTTTCCTCCGCCGTGTGGCGGGGCTCTCCCTTAGAGATAGGGTGAGAAGCTCTGCCATCCGAGAGGAGCTCAATGTAAAGCCGCGACTCCTCCACATCGAGAGGAGCCAAATGAGGTGGTTCGGGCATCTGGTCAGGATGTCACCCGAACGCCTCCCTAGGGAGGTGTTTAGGGCACGTCCAATCGGTAGGAGGCCACAGGGAAGACCCAGGACACGTTGGGATCCCCCGGGAAGAGCTAGACGAAGTGGCTGGGGAAAGGGAAGTCTGGGTTTCCCTGCTTAGGCTGTTGCCCCCGCGACCCGACCGCAGATAAGCAGAAGAAGATGGATGGATGGATGGATAATTTCTTACTTCAAGCATGAAAAACAAAATCATGATGCCTAGCGCATATCATTATGTCAAGATAATGGCACTAGCATTTACTTAATTTAAGTATATTTTTCAACATATTGAGCAAAAAGGTCTCTTTTTTTTCTACCAAGAAAAGTGCAGTTGCTATTAGTGAGAATATACTTATTTTAAGGTATTTTTGGGTTCATTGATGTTTGCTAATTTTACCTGTTTTGGAAAGTCTTGACAAGCCGAATTTTCTTGTTCTATGGGCAGATAATTTTGCTTAGTTCAAATAAAATACCCCTAATTTTTGAAAAATGTTTCTTGTTTTTTAACACTGACTTTTTGCAGTGTATCTATCTATCTATCCATCTATCTATCCATCTACCTATATATCTCTCTATATATAAATGGTAAATGGGTTATACTTGCATAGCACTTTTTTACCTCCAAGGTACTCAAAGCGCTTTGACACTATTTCCACATTCACCCAATTGTAAACAAGTAACAGTGTGGTAACATACTGCAGGATAAAGGCTATTGGCCTCCCCCACCACTTTGTCACCTGATCTGTTGGTTGGCCTCGCTGCGTATCTTCAGCACCTCCTTGCCCTTGAGCTCCAGCTCCTTGGTCAGGCTACTGATGTTCTCGTTGAGCGTGTGGATTTGATGGTCCAGCTGAGCGATGTGATTCTTCCTGCGCGTCACTTCCTCCTGGAGCTCGGCGATGCGGCCAAGCAGCTCGCGCTCCTGCAAAGAAGCCGGAAGTCAGTGGGTCAGACATACTCACACAGATGTTAGCCAAAGTTGTCCTGTTAGTATAAACAACCTCACAAGCTGCATTAAAACACAAAAACAGCGTCTTGCGGTAAGGCCTTTTTTTTTTAAACCAATCAGTCTAATAAGAATAGTTGTTTAGATTTATATCGCGCCTTTCTATATATTAGATACTCAAAGCGCTCACAGAGAAGTGGGAACCCATCATTCATTCACACCTGGTGGTGGTAAGCTACATCTGTAGCCACAGCTGCCCTGGGGTAGACTGACAGAAGCGCGGCTGCCAGTTTGCGCCTACGGCCCCTCCTAACACCACCTATCATTCATTCACCAGTGTGAGCGGCACCGGGGGCAAGGGTGAAGTCTCTTGCCCAAGGACACAATGGCAGCGATTTGGATGTCAATAAGTGAGAAGCAAACCTGCAACCCTCAGGTTTCTGGCACGGCCGCTCTACCCATTACGCCATGCCGCCCCAAGTCTAAAGCAGTGGTTCTCAAACTTTTTTCACCAACTACCACCTAAGAAACCACTTGGCTCCCCAAGTATGACCATGATGACCAACATTAAAATACAGTAGCGTAGTACGCCTAACTATTCATTAAAAACAAGGCAGAGGTTTTATTTAAAAAACATTTTTATCATTTTTTGCCACTGTAACATTAGACAAAGTAACATATACACACGTATATATATATATATATATATATATATATATATATATATATATATATATACTGTATATTGAATTCCAAGATGGCGGCGCTCGGACGGGCTGCAACATCGCGGAGCTCTTGCTAAAGATGGAACATTTGGCAGAAATACCGGACAATTCTGCAAACTTCATGGCTGGCTCACATCGTGGTCACTCCGTGATCACGTACGACCGCCAGACACTTCTGGATGTGGACATATCTGGCCTTTTTGGACTGATAGACGCGGGCTTGCTAGACGTGCTAACTAGCATGGGAATACTTCGGCGGCTACATCCAGCGGCCTGTGAAGCAGGGGAGTATAGTAGCATCGGGGGCCGTCTACGGAGCAGACGCCAGCGGTGTGATCGGAAACGCGGATGCCGAGCGGGGCTAAAAACAAAGCAGAAGGCTAATCCCCACAGAACACCACTTCCCTCCATCCTGAAGCCGGATTTAAATGGAAGATGCGAGACTACTGGTCTGGGTAAGGAGTCAGTTAAATTAGAACAAGTTTTTTCTGCTTTGATTGTTTCAGAGTTGGACATGTGTTCTACTGAAGTGGCAAACTATGATGCGTGCAGTTTATCAAAGCAACAAACAAACAATCGGAACATGCGTTCTACTGAGTTGGCAAACTATGATGCGTGCAGTTTATCAAAGCAACAATCAAACAATCGGAAAATTCCCGTCGTATCAATTCCTAGATATGGTCGTAATTATACTAAATGCACTGGGCATAATAAACACAACATTATTAATATTGCTACTACGGATAATTTGATCAAAAATTCCCTAAAACAGCCCACTACCTATAATATAGTTTTTTTAAACACAAGATCATTGTCTCCCAAAACGTTGTTAGTTAATGATATCATCAGAGACAACAATTTTAACGTCATCGGTCTCAGCGAAACCTGGCTTAAACCAAACAACTTTTTTGCGCTAAATGAGGCATGTCCTCCTAACTTTACACATGCGCATATTGCCCGTCCTCTTAAAAGGGGTGGGGGGGTCGCACTAATATACAACGAAAACTTTAACCTTAGTCCTAACATAAATAATAAATATAAATCGTTTGAGGTGCTTACTATGAGGTCTGTCACACCGCTGCCTCTACACCTGGCTGTTATCTACCGCCCCCCAGGGCCCTATTCGGACTTTATCAATGAATTCTCAGAGTTCGTTGCTGATCTAGTGACACACGGCGATAATATAATCATAATGGGGGACTTTAATATCCATATGAATACCCCATCGGACCCACCGTGCGTAGCGCTCCAGACTATAATTGATAGCTGTGGTCTCACACAAATAATAAATGAACCCACGCATCGCAACGGTAATACGATAGACCTAGTGCTTGTCAGGGGTATCACCGTTTCCAAAGTTACGATACTCCCGTATACTAAAGTATTGTCCGATCATTACCTTATAAAATTCGAGGTTCAGACGCATGTTCGTCAAACTAATAATAATAACTGCTATAGCAGCCGCAACATTAATACGGCCACAACGACAATTCTTGCTGACCTACTGCCCTCGGTAATGGCACCATTCCCAAAATATGTGGGCTCTATTGATAACCTCACTAACAACTTTAATGACGCCCTGCGCGAAACCATTGATAACATAGCACCGCTAACGTTAAAAAAGGCTCCAAAAAAGCGTACCCCGTGGTTTACAGAAGAAACTAGAGCTCAGAAATTATTATGTAGAACCTGGAACGCAAATGGCGCACGACTAAACTTGAGGTGCACCATCAAGCATGGAGTGATGGTTTAATAACTTATAAATGCATGCTTACCTTAGCTAAAGCTAAATATTACTCAAATCTCATCCACCGTAATAAAAACGATCCTAAATTTTTGTTTAGTACGGTAGCATCGCTAACCCAACAAGGGACCCCTTCCAGTAGCTCCACCCACTCAGCTGATGACTTTATGCAATTCTTTAGTAAGAAAATTGAAGTCATTAGAAAGGAGATTAAAGACAATGCGTCCCAGCTAGAACTGGGTTCTATTAACACTGATACGATTGTATATACGGTGGATAATGCCCTCCAAAATAGTTTCTCTCGTTTTGAGGAAATAATATTAGAGGAATTGTTACAATGTGTAAATGGAATAAAACAAACAACATGTTTACTTGACCCTTTTCCTGGGAAACTGATCAACGAGCTCTTTGTATTATTAGGTCCATCAGTGCTAAATATTATAAACTTATCACTCGGGCACTGTTCCCCTACCATTCAAAAAAGCGGTTATTCATCCTCTTCTTAAAAGACCTAACCTCGATCCTGACCTCATGGTAAACTACCGACCGGTGTCTCACCTTCCCTTTATTTCAAAAATCCTCGAAAAAATTGTTGCGGAGCAGTTAAATGAACACTTAGCGTTTAACAATCTATGTGAAACCTTTCAATCCGGTTTCAGGGCAAATCACTCCAAGGAGACAGCCCTCGCAAAAATGACAAATGATCTATTGCTAACGATGGTTTTTGATGCGTCATCTATGTTGCTGCTCCTCGATCTTAGCGCTGCTTTCGATACCGTCGATCATAATATTTTATTAGATCGTATCAAAACACGAATTGGTATGTCAGACTTAGCCCTGTCTTGGTTTAACTCTTATCTTACTGATAGGATGCAGTGTGTCTCCCATAACAATGTGACCTCGGACTACGTTAAGGTAACGTGTGGAGTTCCCCAGGGTTCGGTCCTTGGCCCTGCACTCTTCAGCATCTACATGCTGCCGCTAGGTGACATCATACGCAAATATGGTGTTAGCTTTCACTGTTATGCTGATGACACCCAACTCTACATGCCCCTAAAGCTGACCAACACGCCGGATTGTAGTCAGCTGGAGGCGTGTCTTGATGAAATTAAACAAAGGATGTCCGCTAACTTTTTGCAACTCAAGGCCAAAAAAACGCAAATGCTTATTATCGGTCCTGCTAGACACCGACCTATATTTAATAATACAACTCTAACATTTGACAACCAAACAATTAAACAAGGCGACACGGTAAAGAATCTGGGTATTATCTTCGACCCAACTCTCTCCTTTGAGGCACACATTAAAAGCGTTACTAAAACGGCCTTCTTTCATCTCCGTAATATCGCTAAAATTCGCTCCATTCTGTCCACTAAAGACGCTGAGATCATTATCCATGTTACGTCTCGCCTCGATTACTGTAACGTATTATTTTCGGGTCTCCCCATGTCTAGCATTAAAAGATTACAGTTGGTACAAAATGCGGCTGCTAGACTTTTGACAAGAACAAGAAAGTTTGATCACATTACGCCTGTACTGGCTCGCCTGCACTGGCTTCCTGTGCACTTAAGATGTGACTTTAAGGTTTTACTACTTACGTATAAAATACTTCACGGTCTAGCTCCATCCTATCTTGCCGCTTGTATTGTACCATATGTCCCGGCAAGAAATCTGCGTTCAAAGGACTCCGGCTTATTAGTGATTCCCAAAGCCCAAAAAAAGTCTGCGGGCTATAGAGCTTTTTCATTTCGGGCTCCAGTACTCTGGAATGCCCTCCCGGTAAAAGTTTGAGATGCCACCACAGTAGAAGCATTTAAGTCTCACCTTAAAACTCATTTGTATACTCTAGCCTTTAAATAGACTCCCTTTTTAGACCAGTTGATCTGCCGTTTCTTTTCTTTTTCTCCTATGTCCCACTCTCCCTTGTGGAGGGGGTCCGGTCCGATCCAGTGGCCATGTACTGCTTGCCTGTGTATCGGCCGGGGACATCTCTGCGCTGCTGATACGCCACCGCTTGGGATGTTTTCCTGTTGGCTCCGCTGTGAACGGGACTCTCGCTGCTGTGTTGGATCCGCTTTAGACTGGACTCTCGCGACTGTGTTGGATCCATTATGGATTGAACTTTCACAGTATCATGTTAGACCCGCTCGACATCCATTGCTTTCCTCCTCTCCAAGGTTCTCATAGTCATCATTGTCACCGACGTCCCACTGGGTGTGAGTTTTCCTTGCCCTTATGTGGGCCTACCGAGGATGTCGTAGTGGTTTGTGCAGCCCTTTGAAACACTAGTGATTTAGGGCTATATAAGTAAACACTGATTGATATATATGTATATATATATATATATATATATATATATATATATATATATATATATATATACATACACACACATGTGTATATATATATCCATCCATCCATTTTCTACCTCTTGTCCCTTTTGGGGTCGCTGGAGCCTATCTCAGCTAAATTCGGGCGAAAGGTGGAGTACACCCTGGACAAGTTGCCACCTCATCGCAGGGCCAACACAGATAGACAGACAACATTCGCACTCACATTCAAACACAAAGGTCAATTTAGTGTTGCCAATCAACCTATCCCTGGGTGCATGTTTTTGGAGGTAGCAGGAAGTTGGAGTACCCGGCGAGAACTAACGCAGTCACGGGGTGGACATGCAAACTCCACACAGAAAGATACCGAGCCTGGGATTGAACTCAGGACCTTCGTATTGTGAGGCAGATGCACTAACCCCTGTTCCGTGGTGCTCCCCTGTGTGTGTGTGTATATATATATGTATATATATATGTATGTATTTATATGTATATATATATGTATATATATATGTATGTATATATGTATGTGTGTATATATATATATATATATATATATATATATATATATATATATATATATATATATATATATATATATATATATATATATATATATATATATATATATAAGGGTTGTGGGGAAAAATCGATTCGGATACTTTGTGCGATTCAGAATCGATTCTCATTTTAAAAAAATCGATTATTTTTATTTTTTTAAGCAACCCAACAAACCACTATACAGCAATACCAGAACAATGCAATCCAATTCCAAAACCAAACCTGACCCAGCAACACTCAGAACTGCAATAAACAGAGCAATTGAGAGGAGACAAACACGACACAGAACAGACCAAAAGTAGTGAAACAAAAATGAATATTATCAACAACAGTATCAATATTAGTTATAAATTCAGCATAGCAGTGATTAAAAATCCCTCATTGACATTATCATTAGACATTTATAAAAATTAAAAAAAAAGAACAATAGTGTCACAGTGGCTCAAACTTGCATCGCATCTCATAAGATTGACAACACAATGTGTCCAATGCTTTCACAAAGATAAAATATGTCATATTTTTGGTTTGTTTAATAGTTAAAAGTAATTTACATTATTGCAATCAGTTGATAAAACATTGTCCTTTACAATTATAAAAGCCTTTTACAAAATTCTACTACTCTGCTTGCATGTCAGCAAACTGGGGTAGATCCTGCTGAAATCCTGTGTATTGAATGAATACAGAATCGTTTTGAATCGGAAAAATATAGTTTTTGAATCGAGAATCGAATCGAATCGAAAAAAATCGATATATTATCCAATCGTGACCCCAAGAATCGATATTGAATGGAATCGTGGAACACCCAAAGATTTTATATATATATATATATATATATATATATGTATACTGTATGTATGTATACATATATATGTATACTGTATATATATATACATATATATATGTATACTGTATCAATCAATCAATCAATGTTTATTTATATAGCCCCAAATCACAAATGTCTCAAAGGACTGCACAAATCATTACGACTACAACATCCTCGGAAGAACCCACAAAAGGGCAAGGAAAACGCACACCCAGTGGGCAGGGAGAATTCACATCCAGTGGGACGCCAGTGACAATGCTGACTATGAGAAACCTTGGAGAGGACCTCAGATGTGGGCAACCCCCCCCCTCTAGGGGACCGAAAGCAATGGATATGTATACTGTATATATATATATATATATATATATATATATATATATATATATATATATATATATATATATATATATATATATATACATACATATGGTTTGTACAAGCTGAGCAATACATCACATTGTTAGTGCCTCTTGTTATTGTTCCAATCAAAAAGCATCAAACGTGCTAATTAAATGTTCGCTTTCCAAGCAGATGTGCCAGTAAGATGAAACATCTGCTAGCTGGAACCACTTTTTTTTTGTATACTCCACATGAACTACTTTCCTCCAGCAAAATACATTACCTCCAAAAATCTCAGTTCAACACACGTGTACGTACACGCGCGTGCACACAAACACACACACACACACACACACACACACACACACACACACACACACACACACACACATACACAAGGGCCTTCTATTCTCTTCTTATTTTTTTTTTACAGTCTTTAAAAATAAAAAAGGTTTTAATTATTAATCAGATGAGGAAATTAGTTTGCTGAGACAAGATTGGCTGAGAATAGAAAATGAAGACGGTCAGATACCACTTCATTAGGTACACAATCGAAAGAAAATCTACACAAACATTTTGATATCCCAATGTACAGCACAACTGCAACGGATCACACTGTAAGCCGTATCCAGTATATTATTATTTATGTTAATATCTATTATTATCAACATCATAATTAGGGCCCGAGCAGCAGACCAAGCACCGCAGTATTGAAATTGCTCTGTTTATTGTTGTTATTATTCCATCCATCCATTTTCTACCGCTTGTCCCTTATTGGGGTTTCAGGGGGGTGCTGGAGCCTATCTCTGCTGCATTCGGCCCGAAGGCGGTGTACACCCTGGACAAGTCGCCACCTCATCACAGGGCCAACACAATTTTTTAAAATATTATTATTTAAAAAAAAAACAGAAAAAAACCCCAGCATCTATCTATAGTTTGACAAAAAATGACTGGTGGTGTGTTGCTTGGGAACAGTTGGTAATGGTTATGTGCAGTAAAATTTTTCATGAAGCCAACTCACCTTAATGTATGTTCCTAAATTTGTGTTGGACGTCTTAGATGAAGAGAGCAGTTAAGATTTTGGTTTACACAGTAAAGAACTAAAAACTAAGGTTTTGGGCATTGTCTTCTCTAAACGCATATATTTTTCTAAATATGGCTGAGGACATATATTATTAAGTAATTCTCTGCGCAAGAGAATTACTCTGCCAATTTCAAATACCGTATTTCCTTGAATTGCCGCCGGGGCGCTAATTAATTTAAAACCTCTTCTCACTCCTGCGCTTACCAAAGGCATGTGGTAAAAGTAAGCATGCGCTAATTATTTTAAAACCTCTTCTCACTCCGGCACTTACAAAAGGTATGCAGTAAAAATTTGAGTGTGATGTAAGCTTGGACCTTAAATCCTACTGAATAGCTCTTAATCTTCTTCCTTTTATGCGATTTCAAACTACCGGTTTTGAAATCAGCCTCCTCCATTTTGAAAATGATGACAGGGGAAGTGTCACGAGTTTGACCAGGCGGTAATACTAAGCATGCGCTAATTATTTTGGGATGCGAGTTTGACCCGCAGTAATTCAATGCAGGCGCATACTTATGCCCTGCGGTAATTCAAGGAAATACGGTGTTTTTTTTTCTTGAGGCGTCAGCTTGAAGCGTACTTCTGTCTCCTACTCCCTCGTCGTCATGTGACATGAGTGCGTGTCTGTTATGATTTTGCTTCCTGGTTTCGATGACCCCCCTTATGTTTCCTCTGATTGGCCAAATTGTAATGTTTCACCCTCACCTTAGCCAATTTTGACCCATCACACGAACGACAACCAATCATCATGGATTTTCTCCGTATGTATGGATGTTCTCATTCATCTAGGTCAGGGGTTGGCAACCTGTGGCTCCAGAGCCGCATGCAGCTCTTTGATCACTCTGATGTGGCTCAGCTGCATAATCGCCGACCCCCCCGGTTGTTTCGGGAGGTTTCCGGATTTTGGTGCCTCTCCCGGAAGTCACCCGGGGCAATCATTCTCCGGATTTTCATCCGGACTCGGTATTGAGGGCGTGCCGTGATGATAATGCTTTGAACGTCCTTAAAACATGTTGTCGCGCCCGCTTTGGCACCATACTATCTGCGTGCCGGCCAGTCGCATGCTAAGCGCAGCTTCTGTTAACATTGATTGATTGATTGATTGATACTTTTATTAGTAGATTGCACAGTACAGTACATATTCCGTACAATTGACCACTAAATGTTAACACCCGAATAAGTTTTTCAACTTGTTTAAGTCGGGGTCCACGTTAATCAATTCATAAGTGACTGCAAGGCATACTTGATCAACAGCCATACAGGTTACACCAGTGACGTGCAGTCAGGGTAGGAAAGAAAAACATGTAAAAAGAAAAAAATATATATATATTGTTATATGTATCCAGTGATTATACTATGAAGTTATTTTCCATTGAACTTCACCAGTTTTAAATTATTTTTTATTCAAAATCGCTTAATATTCACATTTGTCGTTCAAATACTGAGAATTACTTGCGGTGAGTCACAGCCAGTTGAGCCTCTCCGTGGATTGTGAAATGACTCGGCTAACTGCTGGCTGCTGTGCAGTGAGACCGTATTGCTATCCATCCATCCATCCATTTTCTGACCGCTTATTCCCTTTCGGGGTCGCGGGGGGCGCTGGCGCCTATCTCAGCTACAATCAGGCGGAAGGCGGGGTACACCCTGGACAAGTCGCCACCTCATCGCAGGGCCAACACAGATAGACAGACAACATTCACACACTAGGGCCAATTTGGTGTTGCCAATCAACCTATCCCCAGGTGCATGTCTTTGGAAGTGGGAGGAAGCCGGAGTACCCGGAGGGAACCCACGCATTCACGGGGAGAACATGCAAACTCCACACAGAAAGATCCAGAGCCTGGATTTGAACCCAGGACTGCAGGACCTTCGTATTGTGAGGCAGACGCACTAACCCCTCTTCCACCGTATTGCTATATGAATTATATTATACATTTCCATAGTTTAGTTAGCTGAGGTATATAATGTACAGTGTATTTTGTCAACAACTGTATGCGTGTAACGTATTTCTTGTGCTGGGCAAACATAAAACGGCTGCGAAGACCCACTATGTGAGGCCCCTTTTCTCCGGCCTGCTGGTGGTAGAGGGCGCTAGTGATCCCAGAGATCATTCTTGCACTACTTGGCTATGCCTGCAGGGAGACATCTGAAGCCAGTATGCTTTAAAGTTGTCGTTTGCCTGCATATCGTAAAAACAACCGTCCAACATTTTACAACTAATTGTAAACTTATAGGTGCCTACTATTAGGACTGAGTTGCGACGAAAGAGTGTGTCAATGTTGAGATATTAAGCCGAGTTGGTAAGTGAATTTGTTTGCTAATAGTAGCTACTAGTTCGTACCCATGTATTTTCTATGGGTGGTTAGCATCGGGTTTTAATTCCGTTTCCTCCAATGTTTCTGATCCCATTGAATTTATATTTATGTCGAATCTTTCTTTTGGGTACTTAAATATGGTGACTGAGTATTGTGGCGTTTTAAGGCCATCTGCATTTTTTATGCTACAGTAAAGACAATGAATGAACACGGCAGCTGGAGCGCGGTTACACCTGTCATAGTGACAACACTGTGTTACACCTGTCATAGTGACAACACTGTGTTACACCTGTCATAGTGACAACACTGTGTTACACCTGTCATAGTGACAACACTGTGTACTGTCGTGTTTGTTATTTTCTACATACATATGATTGTTTAATATTGTTAATGTTAGCAGTATTATCACTAATAATTATAATAATAAGTGTAATTCATTTATACTATACTATACTAGCTAAAGTACCTGCTACATTAAGTTAAAGTACCAATGATTGTCACACACACACTAGGTGTGGTGAAATTTGTCCTCTGCATTTGACCCATCCCCTTGTTCACCCCCTGGGAGGTGAGGGGAGCAGTGAGCAGCAGCAGCCGGGAATCATTTTTGGTGATTTACCCACAATTCCAACCCTTGAGTGCCAAGCATGGAAGAATGTTGGTATGAGCTTTTAAACATAACCCGTTAACTGATGCCAATCAAATGGTGAATAAGATACTCTATAGCAGGGGCGCTCACACTTTTTCTGCATGTAAGCTACTTTTCAATTGACCAAGTCCTCATTCCTATTTATAATTTATATTTATTTATTTATGAAAGAGACATTTTTGTTAACAAGTTAATGGTGTTTAATGATAATACAAGCATGTTTAACACACATAGATTCCTTTCTTTCATGAAGACAAGAATATAAGTTGGTGTATTTGATTCTGATGACTTGCATTGATTGGAATTAGACAGTGGTGCTGATAACGTCCGCATTTTCAAATGGAGGAAAAAAAAAGTCCTCCTTTCCGTCCAATACCACATGAAAGTGGTTGGATTCGGCATCTCATTTGTCCAACTTGCATACTCGTTTTTAAACACTTTGTTATGAGAGTAGCATATGTGTGTGGCCCTTTAATGTCTGGCAGCAGGTGAGTGACGTCAGTGAGTGTGCGGGTGGGCAAGCAGGTGAGAAAGCGGTCGCTGAGGGCGGGGAGAAATACATTGGCATCAAACACCGTAGCTTGCTAGCTTGTGCACGCTAGCTTTCTGAGACTCTTATTTTGTTAGCACAGGCAGGATGAAACAGGTTTTTTATGGTGAAGACAGGAACTGTGCAGTCGGTCTTTAGAGTTTTGACAGTAGGTACGGAGTCTCTAGAAATAAAATGTGTTTCTCTGCGTCCGCCCTGTTAGTGATTTTTTTCTTAAATATGAGCTTGCAGCAGCCAGCGTCATCTCACAAGATCCTCGGGTGCCGAGAATGTCAAACAACTGACGAAAGTGAAGTCTTGGTATGATTGATGGTTGCTCATTTTTATGTATATTTTTTTAATGCCTGGCTTGAGATCGACTGACACACCCTCCGAGATCGACCAGTCGATCGCGATCGACGTAATGCCCACCCCTGCTCTATAGGGTTCATATGTTTATAAATGTGACTGTGAAGATGTCAGTGCCTCACCAGCCATGAACCTCACCGCATGTCACTGGGTTACACTAAGGGTTGTGATATAAAAAACTTTAAGACTCTTACTAAGATACACCACACTGTGAACCCACACCAAACAAGAATGACAAACACATTTCAGGAGAACATCCGCACTGTAACACAACATAAACACAACAGAACTAATACCCAGAATCCCATGTATTCTTAACTCTTCCGGGCTACATTATACACCCCCGCTAGAACCAACCCCCCCGCCCCCCCAACCCCGCCCACATCAACCGACGCACGAAGTGGGGTGGGGGTTGGTGCTAGCGGTGGTGTATAATGTAGTCCATTTTCTTTCTTTGTAACTTGTAGCTTTGCTGTAAGCTACCTAGGTACATGGGTCTAAAAATACCTAAGCTACAATTTTCTTTTATTTATTTATTAATTTTTTTCCAAGATGGCGCTGCTGTAGTGGCTGCTGTTGGCAGGAGCTCTGTGCTCTTGTGTCATCCTTTTGTGTTTCCCTCTTGTTTTCATGTGTTATTATATTTTTTTGCCTTTTGGTCCGGGACCCTTTGGGACTGTGTGACAAGGGGTGGCACTTTCGTGACCTCTGCGGTGCTTTTTTGTGGACTTCTGGATCTGCCTCCCGGGAGCCTTTTGGCCATGGAGACCAGCTGCTGGGTCTCTGCCACACCGGAGTCGGTTTGGAGGGACTGGAGGAGATGCGGATGAGGGGACAGGGCTGCGGAGCTGGCACTGAGCGCTGGGACAGAGAGGCTTCGCGGTGTCTTGGCTGGGTGAGCAGGTGTCGGACACCTCAGTCTCCTTGGACGTATCATCGCTCATCCATGCGAACTGGACACTGGCCGAGAGTGGAGTCGGCTGTCTTGGTTGCTTTGTTGGGTCTGCTCCTGTCTCTGGCCATCCTCCCTCCACCCCAGCGGACGATGGCGTGGAACACCGCAGAGGCCACCACAGTGGATATGTTTCTTTTACTTTTTATTCATAGCTGTATGTAGAAGTGTCTGGTTGTATCTGCTGCTTTAATGTCTTTAATGTCCTATGTGTTCTTTGATGTTTGATGTTTCCCTCTTTCACACATGTAAGAGGGATGTGTACTATGGCTATGAGTTGTTTTTTTCCCTTGGCCTCAGTCTGCACCCCCTCTCCAGGGCCCAGGTTAGAACCGATTTTTTTAATTTTATTCCTCTATTTTTTTCTCCCCCCCCTTGTTAACCTGTATCTCATCTTTTTTTGTAAGGGGCGCTGGAAGCCGGCAGACCCGTCAGCGATCCTGTTCTGTCTCCCTTTAATGTTTGTCTGATCTTGAATGGGATTGTGCTGAAAATTGTAATTTTCCTGAAGGAACTCTCCTGACGGAATAAATAAAGTACTATCTAATCTAATCTAATCTAATCTAATAATCACTACTCTTTCAACAAATAGTTAAACAACTGCCATCTACTGGGAAATGCAGTTAAGCTACGTAGCTTTGTTACATGTAGCTTGTTACCACCCATCACTGCTTGCCACCATCTTTTAAGTATGCTAACTGTTCCTATGTTAATATGCTAAAGTTACTATGCTAATGTACAATGCTAGCTTTTTAGCTATTTTTTTTTTTTTAGACCTAAAAATCAAGGCTTTTGATACTCGACTATGACACCGTTTTAAAGGTATGCTAACGTATCTGGTGTTAGCACAATACCAATGCCAGGCTAATGTTTTATGCAAGCATTTTAAACAAATGTTTTGTTTAAGCCTAAAAATCATGGATTTTGATACTTGGCACTATCTTAAAAGTATGCTAACTTTTCTGGTGGTGTCATGCTAATGCTAATGTTAACATGCTAATGTTTTATGCTATTCATCCATGCATTTTCAAACGCTTGTCCCTTTTGGGATCGTGGGGGGTGCTGGAGCCTATCCTAGCTGCATTCAGGCGGTAGTCGGGTACACCCTGGACAAGTCGCCACCTCATCCCAGCATTTTATGCCAGTTTTTTAACAAATATACAGTTGAAACAAAAAATTATAGCTATTCATTAAAGGTGTATGTTATCTGCCAGATCATAACCCAGATGTGATTAATATTCACTCATATATTCATATATAAGGAGAGCTATGGCCCCCAATGGAGTGAATACAATCATTATGGCCTCTGATTTTTTAATACAAAAATACTTCTGACCACTAAGTTACTGCTAAAACATTAACTTTTATTTACAGAACATGATGAAAAGTCCATTGTTCGAGTGTGAGTGGCTGCAAGGCGCCAACTACTGGTGAGTATAAGGACAGGCAAGGGGAACAGACAGACAACTAGTACACGGCAGGAGTGTCGCAAAAGTCTCATGTAAAAACGCAGCCAATAAAGGGTTCTTGCTTTTCACACGTCTAAATACACACACACACACACACACACACACACACACATTTCAGTGAGGGATAGCTGTGTGTGTCTTTGAAATAGTGTTTGTGTCCATTTTGTGTTGCACTATTAAAAAAAAAAGCTGCGATGAGGTGGCGTCTTGTCCAGGGTGTACGCCGCCTTCCGCCCGAATGCAGCTGAGATAGGCTACAGCGACCCCCCGTGACCCAAAAAGGGACAAGCGGTAGAAAATGGATGGATGGACTATTAAAAAAAGCAGAATATTTAATAAACGAACATTTGCATAAAGCAAACAAATTGTCCAGTCCATCCATCCCATCCATTTTCTACCACTTATTCCCTTGGGGGTCGCGGGGGGCGCTGGTGCCTATCTCAGCTACAATTAGGCGGAAATTGTCCAGTCCCATGTCGCTAATTTAAAATATATAAAAAAATAATACAACTAATTAAAATGAATTGAAAAGGGTAAATCAAAAATTGCAACATGGCCTGATGAAAGGGAAAACAAGTTGAACTGTAGTTATTATCTGTAAAGCTAACAAGGAGGCAGTTTTTTACTTTAAATATAACTTGTCAGTATATTTGGTTTTAGCCCAAAGTACCAGTGACGTGGAAATTCAAGTTGCCCCTATATTGAAGCTATTATCTTATATAACTGATGTATGACACAGAAAGACTTCCAAAAGTTGCGAGTAAATAGATATGATCAAAATAGTATAAATCTCACTCAGTTTCCCTAGCCATTTTGAGGGATAATAAACTCGCCAGACACGTCATCACATGACGTAAAGGTAGGGACCACAGATCCCTTCATCACCAACAACAATGCAAATCATGCAGACTTTGTGAGAACCAACCACGATTACTTGGGGAAAATTATGATCCAGAAACCTATATTGTTGATCCTGAATATAAGAAGGATGCGCTACAAGTTTTAGAAGCTTCGCTAAACAAATCCAGCTTCAGCGAAAAACTATAGCATCATGTAGCAATAATACTAAGTGCTAAACAAGAAATACAAACTACAAACATGATTCAATGATAGTTTACTTTGCAATGTCTGCTCTCACTTCGATGACGACTGATAGGATGCCCATATCTTCCCGTTTAGATGAAGAATTAATCATGATGCACACGAAGGGTTAACAAAGAAACGACTCCCAGCAGACACTGTCTTTGGTTGTGTGTGTTTGTGTCCATCTCCGGGTTTACATTGAATGTCACAGATGACCAATTTCTGGATTAATGTCTAAATCCTCCTATGACCCAGATGAGAGGCATGATTTATAATCTAGAATAATTTTGACAAGCTGAGGCGCTCGGCTCACAATATAAAGCAGCAGAGGACTTCTTAACTGTGTGCTATCAAAACTGAAAAATAGTTTGTCTGCTTTATCGCTTATAATAACAACATCACTAATATTTGGTTAATATTCAGGTCACGAAATGTATATGCAGTATAATTGGCGGGTTTTGGATGGTTATTTAGAGGATTTATGTGGGCGGAATAGAGAGCCCCCATCGACTACATTGTTAGCGGACTTTTTATGTATTTATTTATGTTCAACTTAGAAAGCTTTAAAACAATATGTTAATGTCTTATATGAGATAGTGAATGATAGACAGCACATCTCTCTCAATTTTTTGATTTTGCGTATTTCCACTATGACTGATCTGATACAGTGGTCAGAGTGCAGAAGCGTTACTGCAGTGACGTCTATCTATGGAAAAAAGAAGTTCAGCGCAGAATATTTAAAATGGCTGACTGATTTTGTAGCATTTTGTAATGTTTAGACAGTATTTTTACACACTTTGCTGATTGTAAATTGGATATGGTCTAATGCAGTGGTCCCCAACCACCGGGCCGTGGCCCAGTACCAGGCCGTGGCCCGATTGGTACCGGGCCGCAGTAGAATTTTTTATTCATTTTTATTTTAAAAAAAATAAAAAAATAAAAAATTATAATTTTTATTGAATCAACATAAAAAACAAAATTTACACTTACAATTAGTGCACCAACCACAAAAACCTCCCTTTTTCATGAGAAAAACGTCCCTTTTTCATGACAAAGAAAAAAAAAAAAAAGGATTCCCCCACCCCCGCCCACACCCGACCTCCTGGGCCGCGGGACAAATTATTAAGCGTTGACCGGTCCGCGGATACAAAAAGGTTGGGGATCACTGGTTTAATGGATACCAAGAAACACAATTAAGCAAATAAAGTCAACTTGTTTTGCCATTCTACTGGTACTTTAAGAGAGCAAAAGCAAGATTAGTTGTTAAACATAGATGTTTATCCGTTCTCGGTGTTAATTTGTGGAATTCTGTTGGTAAAGAAATAAAAATGAGTGACTCAGTATTTAATTTCAAAAAGAACATGTCACAATGTATTTTAAAAAGCTATGTGAACTAGAAATTTATGTTTGTTTGGTTAAATGTTGTATTTAGAAGGTATGTATGTTTATCTATTTACAAAAAAGTGCATGTGTGTAAGTACATATTCTTGTATTATTTGTTAAAGGGCAACTTAAATGTAAATGCTGAATGACTATATTTCTTTTTGTATTACAAAATTATTAGAAAAGGTAACTTAAATGAATGTAAAAAAATTTATGTTGGGCATATAAGCTTTTTTGCTTCTGTCTGTTTCAGTCATGTTATTAATTTTTGAATCGTGATCCATGTTTGAATATGTTTTTGTTAGACTGAAAATAAACTGAAACTGAAGAGTGCAGGTGTACCTAATGAATCGGTCATTCAGTGAGTCAATAATAAGGACACACAAGCGCAGTAATGACATAAAAAAATGAAGCATGTTATCTAAAAGTTGTGTGTACTCATTAAATACATGCTGTGAGGCCTCGGGCTGAGCGCCCAGAGGCTAATTTAACACATTTACACAAACAACATTGTGTCCAATTAGCACATTTAGCACACTTTTTTTCAACGACAAACACCCCAACAACGCATTATGGAAGCAAAATCATGCAAGTAACCAACAACTAGCATTGAAAGTAAACACAACATGTGCTTTGTGATGCGATGTACCTGAAGGCGGGTCTTCTCCGCCGTCTTGTCCAGCTCAACCTTGGCAGCTGCCACTTCCTGCTGATGGTTTTGTCTTAGGTGCTCGATTGCCGACGCGTGGATGTGATTGAGCTCTGACCTCAAGGATGCTGAGCGATGGCAAAAACAAAACACCTCATGCCTGTTAGTGTGCACGTAGACACGTGCTGACACACACAGACACACAGTGAGGAAGTGAAAATTGCAAAGCCACTCCATTTTATTAGTGTCTTTGCAAGAAGCTGGCCATTAGAAACCTTTTATGAGAAAATAAATAGAAGTCTTCTTTACTTTGCACATAGAACGAAGTTCTCTTGGGAGGCTGACAGTTGTCACGACAACGAGCTTCCTTTATAGCCTCTTACACATACACACACTATTAGCTTTACACTTGGATTTAATGTAGCTGAGCAAAGAGAAGGATAATGCAGAAAACACGCGCGCACACACACACACACACACACACACACACACACACACACACACGCACACACACACACACACACACACACACACACACACACACACACATTCTTGTATGTTACCTTCTTCAGACCGGAAAAAAATGCCCACCTCTTTAGGACCACTATTTCTAGATAGAAAAGATTTGTATTTACAACATTAATAACATATACATAATATGTATATACTATATATTTTATACTATACAAAGAAGAGTACGCTTTTAGTTATTTTATTTTTTTTTGTTTGTAATTGTTTTTTAGTCTTCATTATTTACTTCAAGTTATTACAGTATGTCTCTGTATACATATTTATTTTATTTTTTAAATTCATTTTCGCCAAAGGGGGCATATTTCAATTTCTTACACACACTTGTTTTTTACCAATGTTGGCCAGAGGGGGAGCCCTTCACATTTTTACACACACTTGTTATTTCATATTTTGACCAGAGGGGGAGCACTTTTAAAACCGACACACAGTCAAATTGAAATGTTCCTCCTTTTTGGGACCGCCCTGATTTTTATATATTTTACCACAAGGGGTGCAAAAGAGATCTCTATTTTTTGTTTTTAGTAATGTGCTTAAGGTTGATGACAAACGAAACCACAGATGGCCCCTGTGCCGCACTTTGGGCAACCCATCTGTAAAAGTTAACTGTTAATCTGGCAGGTTTTTTCGGGGATAAGTAGGGAAGTCCTTCTTCAGCTGCCGTCTTGTTTTTTCATATATTGCTGCCTTTGCACCTGTCAATGTTTACTTTTGTATGCATATTAAATCAACAAAAAATCCTGACTTTGGAGCAATGTTCACGGACTCTAGTATTTGGCTCTCTATTAGATGCAAAGGTTTTCCGAATTGGGATCAGGACTTTGGTCCTAACTTGTTCACCGGTCCTCATATGGAAGGTTCTTTTCCTTGTTGAGGTCTCAAGAAGGGTAGAAATACAAGAACACACATACACAAACACACACACACATGCATACAGAGAGAAAGTAGAGAGCGGGATAATTAAGGAGCATCGGGGATGTGGCTAAGTTCAAAAGTGATGGATAGAAGCCATGTTCCGGTGTCGAGACCATGAGCGTGAAGGTTAATGGAGGACCATTAATCAGTGCTGCCGCCACCTGCTGGGGACACTTGGCACTGATGAGTCTCTCTGAGTCCTCACTTCACCTCCATCCATCCATTTTCCCACCGCTTGTCCCTCTCGCCCCATTAACCTTAAATGGAATTCTCCAGGATAGGGGTGTCCAAATGTACTCAACCTGTGCTGTAGAACACTTGCGTAAAACTCAAGGCCCGCGGGCCATATCTGGCCCGCCCCAATCATCTAATGTGGCCCTGCGAAAGGCTATAAAAAATGTATTTTTTCTTTCCATTTTTTGCCAGAAAACGTAATGCATGTAATTGCACACTGTAAGTTTTGCACTTTATTATTATTATCTGATCGTGCAACAGGATTTTCGAAATGTTTTTGTTCTATTTTTAGTTGTTAAAAATAAATACTTACATATCTGCTTGTCACCTTGACTTACAATTTTTAAATTATTGTAAAACATACAATAACCAAAAACAGCTGTCTATGCAAATTGTGTAACGGGGCTATCATACATTATATTTATCTAGATTTACTGTGACAAGCGGCCCCCTTATAGTGATTAAGCCATCAATGTTTATTTATTTGTATGTCATCCTTTTTGTAAGGGGTGCTGGAAGCCGGCAGACCCGGCAGCGATCAAGTTCTGTCTCCTTGTAATGTTTGTCTGATCTTGAATGGGATTATGCTGAAAATTTTAATCTTCCTGAAGGAACTCTCCTGAATGAATAAATAAAGTACCATTTTATCTAATCTAATCTGATTAAAACCTGCTCTAGAAGGTTCTATGTCATTATTAGAAACCACTTGATTGTAGAAATAAAACATATCCTCAGCTAACTGCCCAGATATGTTAAAAATTATATTTTGTTTTACATTATTTAAAATGTTTTATTTGGGAAGTTATTGCATTAACTTCATCACTGTGAACTGGATGTTGTCATTATGATTATGTATTTACAAACCCCGTTTCCATATGAGTTGGGAAATTGTGTTAAATGTAAATATAAACGGAATACAATGATTTGAAAATCCTTTTCAACCCATTTTCATTTGAATAGACTGCAAAGACAAGATTTTTGATGTTCAAACTCATAAACTTTATTTTTTTTGGGCAAAAAATAATTACCTTAGAATTTCATGGCTGCAACGCGTGACAAAGTAGTGGGGAAAGGGCATGTTCACCACTGTGTTACATCACCTTTTCTTTAAACAACACTCAATAAACATTTGGGAACTGAGGAAACTAATTGTTGAAGCTTTGAAAGTGGAATTCTTTCCCATTTTTGTTTTATGTAGAGCTTCAGTCGTTCAACAGTCCGGGGTCTCCGCTGTCGTATTTTACGCTTCATAATGCATCACACAGTTTCGATGGGATCAGGTCTGGACTGCAGGCGGGCCAAGAAAGTACACGCACTCTTTTTATACGAAGCCACGCTGTTGTAACACGTGGCTTGGCATTGTCTTGCTGAAATAAGCAGGGGCGTCCATGATAACGTTGCTTGAATGGCAACATAAGCTGTTTCAAAACCTGTATGTACCTATTAGCAATAATGGTGCCTTCACAGATGTGTAGGTTAGTCATGGCTTGGGCGCTAATACAACCCCATACCATCACAGATACTGGCTTTTGAACTTTGCGCCCAGATCAATCCGGATGGTTCTTTTCCTGTTTGTTCCAGAGGACACAACATCCACAGTTTCCAAAAACAATTTGAAATGTGGACTCGTCAGACCACAGAACACTTTTCCACTTTGCATCAGTCCATCTTAGATGATCTCGGGCCCAGAGAAGCCGGCGGTTGTTGATAAATGTTTTTTGCTTTGCATAGTAGAGCTTTACTTGCACTTACAGATGTAGCAACAAACTGTATTTAGTGACAGTGGTTTTCTGAAGTGTTCTTTAGCCCATGTGGTGATTTCCTTTCGAGATTGATGTCGGTTTTTGATACAGTGCCGTCTGAGGGATCAAAGGTCACGGTCATTCAATGTTGGTTTTCGGCCATGCCGCTTACGTGGAGTGATTTCTCCAGATTCTCTGAAACTTTTGATGAGATTATGGACCATAGATGTTGAAATCCCTAAATTTCTTGCAATTGCACTTTGAGAAACGTTGTTCTTCAACTGTTTGACTAATTGCTCACGCAGTTGTGGACCAAGGGGTGTACCTCGCCCCATCCTTTCTTGTGAAAGACTGAACATTTTTTGGGAAGCTGTTTTTATACCCAATCATGGCACCCACCTGTTCCCATTTAGCCTGCACACCTGTGGGATGTTCCAAATAAGTGTTTGATGAGCATTCCTCAACTTTATCAGCATTTATTGCAAATTTTCCCAACTTCATTGTCACGTGTTGCTGGCATCAAATTAAAAAGTTAATGATTATTTGCAAAAAAAAAAGGTTATCAGTTTGAACATCAATTATGTTGTCTTTGTAGCATATTCAACTGAATATGGGTTGAAAATGATTTGCAAATCATTGTATTCCGTTTATATTTACATCTAACACAATTTCCCAACTCATTGGGAAACAGGGTTTGTACGAACAATCTTTATTAGTCGGTAGTTTCATTATTTACATTAGTACATGTTTTCTTCATGTACACACATTTATTATGTCTTCCTTTTATACTATATATTTACAGTATGCAATCATTTTAGTAGGTACTTCAAAATATAATACTACATTAAATTAAAATAATTTGGTTATTTTACGACTTGTCCCCGCCTACCGCCCGAATGCAGCTGAGATAGGTGCTAGCAACTCCCCGCGAGACCGCAAAACGGACAAGCGGTAGAAAATGGATGGATGGATGGATGGGTTATTTTAGCTTTGTTTTTTTAACTACATACAATTTATAAACAACAAATAAATACAGCTACATGATTAAATATTACAGATAATATTGGTGTATGCAGTAGAAGTGACAGAAATGTTTCATCCGTGTCCCCCACTTGCATGAATGTGGGTGAGGCTTCATTTTGTTACAAGAGTGTGACACACGTGCACGAACACACTCACACACATGCACAAAGACAGCGTACCCAGCATGGCCTTGCCCTCGTCCTCCAGCTCGAAGCGAAGCGTTTGCAGCTCTTGTTCGGACTGCTGCTTGAGCGTCTCCACACTCTGACGGTGAGCCTCTCTCAGGGACTGGAGCTCAGCGTGGTGATGATGACGGAGGCGCTCCTCCAGGTCCTGACGAGGAATGCAAAGCACAGGGAGAAGCCAGGTCAAAAGAACAAGCAAGAAGAGAGGGTGGAAACAAATGAAACATTTGAAACAGAGACCGAATGGAACAACATGCAAAGTTACACCTATTATTATAATAATTATTATGTATCACTCTTTCAGTAAATGACTGAAATTAACAGCACCCTGCATTCACTTTATTTGCTGTGAGATGTGTTGCACTTAAAAATCACACAATAAAACCTGAAGTGTTCCACCCGACACACAAAAGGAAACTCTTTGTGGCATTTGTGATTCCTCCCAGAAAAGCAATTTGCACTTCACATTCTTGACCTGCATTTTCATTAACAGCGTTCTAATCTTGCCTGCTGCAGTCAGCTCTTATTTAAGAGGATGTTAAAAACCATATGAAAAGGCGAGGATGTTTGGTTGGGTTTGATGATGCGAGGACTTTATTGGATTAGGATACAAGAAGGAGCGTGAACACAAAGATGGACGTTTTTCACATATTATTTGTTGTTATTGCAAATTTTTTTCCACTTGCCAAGATTTAACATTTTGTTTCTAGAAATGTTCCTAGCTTTAAAAGCTATTGACTATTCTTAATTTTAGGATGAATAATTATATGTTTGAATTCTTGTTTAAACATGTAAAAACTTTGAAAATAACTATTTAAATAATGTATTTTGGTTTCCCCCGTATATAAAATCTTGTTTAAAGATTCTGCAACATCTTTGGGTTGCTTAATTTAAGAATTGCAAGTTTAAAGGCCTACAGAAAACCCACTACTACCCACCACGCAGTCTGATAGTTTATATATCAATGATGAAATATTAACATTGCAACACATGGCAATACGGCCTTTTTAGTTTCCTAAATTGAAAATTTTAAATTTCCCGGGAGTTTCGTCTTGAAAACATCGTGTAATGATGACGTGTAAGCAAGACGTCACAGGTTTTTAGGAAGTATGAGCGCTACGCACACACAGAGCTAAATGTCATCTGCTTTAACGGCATAATTACACAGTATTTTGGAGAACTCGGTTGCTGAATCTTTTGCAATGTGTTCAATTAATATTGGAGAAGGCAAAGTAGCAAGTTGGAGTTGGGAAGATTTAGCCTTTAGCCACACAAACACACGGTGATTCCTTGTTAAAAATTCACGGAGTTGAAATTTTACTATGGATCACAGCGGACATGTATCCTGACCACTTGTCAACCAGCAGGTTTCGGTGTTGTGCTTAAAAAGTTGCCACTTACTGGATATCAGCTGAGCTTGCGCCTCCCGTACAGCTTCCATCGATTTCTCCGAGATACTGCGCGTCAACACCCGGCCGTGGACGTACACTTCCGACTATCAGGTACTGTTAAACTCACTAAAACACTAGCAACACAATAGACGCTCACGTTGGCAACGACAGTGAAACCTGGAGAGGCGTGATTGGGAAGAATAGCCGCCCGGATCTGAACCCGAGTGGTGTTTTGTTATTGGACTTTTGTGCTCGTCACAGTTTGTCCATAACAAACACCATGTTCAAACATAAGGTGTCCATATGTGCACTTGGCACCAGGACACCCTAGGCCGCAGTTCCATGATCGACTTTGTAGTTGTGTCATCGGATTTGCGGCCTTATGTTTTGGACACTCGGGTGAAGAGAGGGGCGGAGCTTTCTAACGATCACCACCTGGTGGTGAGTTGGCTGCGATGGTGGGGGAGGATGCCGGACAGACCTGGGAGGCCCAAACGCATTGTGAGGGTCTGCTGGGAACGTCTGACAGAGTCTCCTGTCAGAGAAAGTTTCAATTCCCACCTCCGGAAGAACTTTGAACATGTCACGAGGGAGGTGCTGGACATTGAGTCCGAGTGGACCATGTTCCGCACCTCTATTGTTGAGGTGGCTGATCGGAGCTGTGGCCGCAAGGTAGTTGGTGCCTGTCGGGGCGGCAATCCTAAAACCCCTTGGTGGACACCAGCGGTGAGGGATGCCGTCAAGCTGAAGAAGGAGTCCTATCGGGTCCTTTTGGCTCATATGACTCCGGAGGCAGTGGACAGGTACCGACAGGCTAAGCGGTGTGCAGCTTCAGCGGTCGCGGAGGCAAAAACTCGGACATGGGAGGAGTTCGGGGAAGCCATGGAAAACGACTTCCGGACGGCTTCGAAGCGATTCTGGACCACCGTCCGCCGCATCAGGAAGGGGAAGCAGTGCACTATCAACACCGTGTATGTGCGGATGGTGTTCTGCTGACGTCAACTGCGGATGTTGTGGATAGGTGGAAGGAATACTTTGAAGACCTCCTCAATCCCACCAACACGTCTTCCTAAGAGGAAGCAGTGCCTGGGGAATCTGTGGTGGACTCTCCTATTTCTGGAGCTGAGGTCGCTGAGGTAGTTAAAAAGCTCCTCGGTGGCAAGGCTCCAGGGGTGGATGAGATCCGCCCGGAGTTCCTTAAGGCTCTGGATGCTGTGGGGCTGTCCTGGTTGACAAGACTCTGCAGCATCACGTGGACATCGGGGGCGGTACCTCTGGATTGGCAGACCGGGGTGGTGGTTCCTCTCTTTAAGAAGGGGGACCGGAGGGTGTGTTCCAACTATCGTGGGATCACACTCCTCAGCCTTCCCGGTAAGGTTTATTCAGGTGTACTGGAGAGGAAGCTACGCCGGATAGTCAAACCTCAGATTCAGGAGGAACAGTGTGGTTTTCGTCCTGGTCGTGGAACTGTGGACCAGCTCTATACTCTCGGCCAGTCTACATGTGCTTTGTGGACTTGGAGAAGGCCTTCAATCGTGTCCCTCGGGAAGTTCTGTGGGGAGTGCTCAGAGAGTATGGGGTATCGGACTGTCTTATTGTGGCGGTCCGCTCTCTGTACGATCAGTGTCAGAGCTTGGTCCGCATTGCCGGCAGTACGTCGGACACTTTTCCAGTGAGGGTTGGACTCCGCCAAGGCTGTCCTTAGTCACCGATTCTGTTCATATCTTTTATGGACAGAATTTCTAGGCGCAGTCAAGGCATTGAGGGGTTCCGGTTTGGTAAACGCAGGATTAAGTCTCTGCTTTTTGCAGATGACGTGGTCCTGATGGCTTCATCTGACCGGGATCTTCAGCTCTCACTGGATCGGTTCGCAGCCGAGTGTGAAGCGACCGGAATGTGAATAAGCACCTCCAAGTCCGAGTCCATGGTTCTCGCCCGGAAAAGGGTGGAATGCCATCTCCGGGTTGGTGAGGAGACCCTGCCCCAAGTGGAGGAGTTCAAGTACCTAGGAGTCTTGTACACGAGTGGGGGAAGAGAGGATCGTGAGATCGACAGGCGGATCGGTGAGGCGTCTTCAGTAATGCGGACACTGTATCGATCCGTTGTGGTGAAGGAGCTGAGCCAGAAGGCAAATCTCTCAATTTACCGGTCGATCTACATTCCCATCCTCACCTATGGTCATGAGCTTTGGGTCATGACCGAAAGGATAAGATCATGGGTACAAGCGGCCGAAATGAGTTTCCTCCGCCGTGTGGCGGGGCTCTCCCTTAGAGATAGGGTGACAAGCTCTGCCATCCGGGAGGAACTCAAAGTAAAGCCGCTGCTCCTTCACATCGAGAGGAGCCAAATGAGGTGGTTCGGGCATCTGGTCAGGATGTCACCCGGACGCCTCCCTAGGGAGGTGTTTAGGGCACGTCCAACCGGAAGAAGGCCACGGGGAAGACCCAGGACACGTTGGGAAGACTATGTCTCCCGGCTGGCCTGGGAACGCCTCGGGATCCCCCGGGAAGAGCTAGACGAAGTGGCTGGGGAGAGGGGAGTCTGGGTTTCCCTGCTTAGGCTGTTGCCCCCGCGACCCGACTTCGGATAAGTGGAAGAAGATGGATGGATGGAACACAATAGAAAGATAAGGGATTTCCCAGAATTATCCTAGTGAATGTCTCTAAAAACATATGAATCCGTCTCAATGCAACACGATTACAATCGCGTTTCTTTTTTTTTTTTTCTCTAGTCCGTCGCTATCAATATCCTCAAACATGAATATTTCATCCTCGCTCAAATTAATGGGTAAATTGTCGTTTTTTCGGCCCGAACAGCACTTTTTGTTGGAGGCCCCCATTAAAAACAATGTGAATATGTGAGGAGCCCCCACACGTGTGACGTCATTGTCTGCGACTTCCGGTAGAGGCAGGGCTTTTCTCCAGTTGCGAACTTTATCGTGGATGTTCTCTACTAAATCCTTTCAGCAAAAATATGGCAATATCGCGAAATGACCAAGTATGACACATAGAATAGACCTGCTATCCCCGTTTAAATAAGAAAATCTCATTTCAGTAGGCCTTTAATTATACTTATTTCTGGCCTAAAAGTCCTGCTAATTTCTAGATGTACAAATCTTAATTTAGTAAACAACATCTTAACATGCAGCTGGTTAATTTTTACTAGTTTTTTGTATTTTTTTCTTGAAATCTAGTCTTTTTATCTTATATTTGACAGCTCTTTTTTGCATAGCACGAGTATCTTTTTGTATTGCATTAAAAGACCTCAGAGGCAGCACATAAAGCACCCACGTAGGTGCAATTGTTCTGTTCTCCCAGTCTTCATCCCATTAGCGGACTGTCAATATTTGTTGAAAAAACACTGGAGTTAGTCAGATGGGAGGATGGAGGGATGCTGCAAGCAGTGATGGTAAGAACATGAACCCCTGGAGAAGTGTGCCCTCATGCGTCTTCATCTACAGCCGAAATGAAGGAAGCGAGGCAGCAGGAAGCGTTTTAAAAAAGTCGAGGTGTAATGTTCTGACTCAGCACTCTGCATTATGATGGAGTGCGAACAGCGTATTCACTCCCACTGTAATATGGCTGCACTCTGGCCCGCCTCCAAGCATTCAGACGCAGGATGCAACAAGAAGAATGACAGGTTCTTTGCTGCTGACCTTCCTCTATTTCCATTAAACAGAAAAGTCCAATTTTCTTGAGGATGTTTTTGCTTATTGCACATCCCCACTTGACTGTAGTGTTCCTTTCATCAGGACAAATGATTATCTGTCTAAGACGAGCAAGATGGAGGATAATAAGCAATGTGATGGCTCCTTGCAGGACTGCACTTATTTCATGTGTAGAAGAGAGAAGGCAGTTTTTTCTATGATTAACATCACAGCACTACCAATGCTGCAGATATGTGCACCAAAGAAGCAAGAAAGTCAAGGTTTTCTTTGTATTTTTGCATAAAAATGTATGTACGTGAATCATAACCATATTATCTATATTGTAATATATATTACTGAATTTGTAAGTATTTGTAATGGAGTATGCCGGCACATTTGTAATAACATGTAATATTTACCATAGAATAAATTAAGCCACAATATTTTTCCTACACTTTGAACACTGTGGTTTATAAAACGGTGCCACTAATTTATAGATGTTTCTTCTCTAACGGTTATAATGGTTTGAATTCAACAAATAGTTGTCAACGGACCCTGAAAAGGTATGTTTTTGTTTGTGTTATGGTACCATTATTTGGACGAGTTTGCTCAATGCAAGTGCTGCTGGGTGAACGTCCGCAGCAGGGGTGTCCACAATTTTTCAACAGGCTACTTAGCAAAGCACCGATTCGAAACGATCCACCTTAGATACAAGCACACGCACACAGACACACGCACACACACACACACACACACACACACACACACGCACACAGACACACACACACACACACACACACACACATACACACACACACACACACACACACACACACACACACACACACACACACACACACACACACACACACACACACACACACACACACACACACACACACACAAACCCTGTTTCCATATGAGTTGGGAAATTGTGTTAGATGTAAAAATCAACGGAATACAATGATTTGCATATCATTTTCAACCCATATTCAGTTGAATATGCTACAAAGACAACATAGTTGATGTTCAAACTGATTTTAAAAAATCCTTAACTTTATAATTGAAAAGTGTTCTGTGGTCTGACGAGTCCACATTTCAAACTGTTTTTGGAAATATTCGACATCGTGTCATCCGGACCAATGGGGAAGCGAACCATCCAGACTGTTATCGACGCAAAGTTCAAAAGCCAGCATCTTTGATGGTATGGGGGTGCATTAGTGCCCAAGGCATGCGTAACGTACACATCCGTGAAGGCACCATTAATGCTGAAAGGTACATACAGGTTTTGGAACAACATATGCTGCCATCTAAGCGCCGTCTTTTTCATGGACGCCCCTGCTTATTTCAGCAAAACAATGCCAAGCCACATTCAGCACGTGTTACAACAGCGTGGCTTTGTAAAAAAAGAGTGCCTGTACTTTCCTGGCCCGCCTGCAGTCCAGACCTGTCTCCCATCGAAAATGTGTGGCGCATTATGAAGCGTAAAATACGACAGCGGAGACCCCGGACTGTTGAACGACTGAAGCTCTACATAAAACAAGAATGGGAAAGAATTCCACTTTCAAAGCTTCTTCAATTAGTTTACTGAGTTCCCAAACGTTTATTGAGTGTTGTTAAAAGAAAAGGTGATGTAACACAGTGGTGAACATGTCCTTTCCCAACTACTTTGGCACATGTTGCAGCAATGAAATTCTAAGTCAATTATTATTTGCAAAAAAAAAAAAAAGTTTACGAGTTTGAACATTGGCCCTGCGATGAGGTGGCGACTTGGCCAGGGTGTACGCTGCCTTCCGCCCGATTGTAGCTGAGATAGGCACCGGCGCCCCCCGCCACCCCAAAGGGAATACGCGGTAGGAAATGGATGGATGGATGAAATTTGAACACCAAATATCTTGTCTATGTAGTGCATTCAACTGAATATGGGTTGAAAAGGATTTGCAAATCATTGAATTCCGTTTATATTTACATCTAACACATTTTACCAACTCATATGGAAATGGGGTTTGTACATACACACACACATATATACATATACATATAAAAACATGTATATACATACATACACACACATATATATGCATGCACGCAAGCGCACACTGAACACAGATGTAAACCCACACTTGTTTATTCTCTCATTTTTCATTAGTTGAACTCAAATACCTAAAACTTTTACTATATACACAAAATACCTATTCCTCTCAACTATTGTCTACAAATGTGCCTATATTTGTATCAGTGAGCATTTCATCTTTGCCAAGATATTCCATCTCACATCACAGGTGTGGCATATCAAGATGCTGATGCCCTAGGTGTGCCTGAAGCTGCCCACAATTAAAGGCCACTCTGAAATGTGCAGTTTTATCACAAAGCACAATGCCACAGATGTCGCAAGGTTTGGAGGGAGCGTGCAGTTGGCATGCTGACAGCAGGAAGGTCCAGAGCTGTTTCCCATTAATTGATTGTTAATTTCTCTACAATAAGCCGTCACCAAGGGCTTTTCAGAGAATTTGGCAGTACAGCCAACCGGCCTCAGAACCGCAGACCACATGTAATCACACCAGCCCAAAACCTCCACATCCAGCAGGTGCACCTCCATGATTGTCTGAGATCAGCCACCCAGACAGCTGCTGCAACAATTGGTTTGCATAATCAAAACATTTCTGCACAAACTGTGAGAAACTGTCTCAGGGAAGCTCATCTGTATGCTTATTGTCCTCATCGGTGTCTCGACCTGACTGCAGTCCGTCGTCGTTAACGACTTGAGTGGGCAAATGCTCAAATTTGATGGCGTCTGTCACGTCGGAGAGGTGTTTTCTTTACGGATGAATCCCGGTTTTCACTGTTCAGGGCAGATGGCAGACAGCGTGTCTGGCGTCGTGGGGGAGAATGGTTGGCTGATGTCAACGTTGTGAAAGGAGTGGCCCATGGTGGGGTGGGGTTATGGTAAGGGCAGACATCATTGTCATGGACAACGAACGCAAGTGCATTTTATCGATGGCATTTTGAATGCACAGAGATACAATGACGAGATGCCGAGGCCATTGTTGTGCCATTCACCCGAGACCATCTCCTCATGTTGCAGCATGACAATGCATGGCCCCATGTTGCAATCATCCGTACACAATTCCTGGAACCTGAAAACATCCCAGTTCTTGCGTGGCCAGCATACTCACCGTACATGTCACTCATTGAGCATGTTTGGAATGCTTTGGATCAACGTGTACGACAGCATGTTCCAGTTCCTGCCAATATCCAACAACTTCGCACAGCCAACAAAGAGCAGTGGACCAACATTCCACAGGTCACAATCAACATTAAAGTTAAAAGTGAAAGTACCAATTATTGTCACACACAAACTAGATGAAAGACTATATAACATGTAATATGGGTTTATGGTCAAAACTTTGCATGGATTGTATTTTACAAACCATCGTCTAACAGTTTTCAGATCGTCTCTCCGGGATGCGGCAATTAGTGGGCGGTCTTATTTATGTGCCTCCACTTTGACTGTGTCCTCTCCCTGTCAGCCATGTTGTAGTTTGTATTGCTTCAATATGGATAATACTGACATATTAGGTTAGAACCATACACTACTTTGTATTAGAAATAGCAACAGGACAGAATGCATGTGCATGTACGAGCCAGTCTGCCCCACAACAAGAAGATAGAGAAAAAGAAGGAACTACAACATGGGTCTACAATGGCAAACGAGCACAAGTCTCTTCAGGTAATACTTTACCATTTATGGAGTAATCCGCTGATGTCACCAATGAGAAAAACGCCACCAATGGGGAAAATTCCAAACAGTATATAAGGTAAGGCGAGATTTTTTTTTTTTTTTTAGAAACATCTCCGCCCAATAGTTTGATTTCAAATTTTTGAGACTTATGCTGATCCCAAATGCACATAAACATGGTACTAATAGGTAAGAAAAGTTGGTTTTGCACAATAGAAAACAGTATATGAAGGTAAGGTTCTCTACCAGTTAGTTTTACTATTACCAACAGTAACTTATTTTTATATCTGAATGTGGAACTTATATGTATTACAATAAGCTAAGTACTATTAATTCCCTACTACTACTGCTGCAGTATTATTACAGTTCATGTCATGACCAGGTAGTGGCGGTTCTAGCTTTATTTACACCGTGTGCGAGACCCCCTTGAGCTCAAAGGTAAAGTCAAAGAAGCGTATTGGTGGAAAAAAGCTTATCAATAGTCATTCAAAGCAAAACAAGCCATTTTGGTGAGGGAGTGAGAGGGAGAGAAGGATGGTAAGGCAACAATGACATCAAGTTTTTAACATTATTCAACTGTGCAGTTTGCAAAATGCGTACTTTTTTTGAATAATACACTTTATATTTTCATTCTAACTTATGATAAAGCTTCATTACACTTAAAGTTTACAGTAAGGAAACAAAAACAAATTTCACTGGTAAGATTGTGTGTTATTTTTGACTCCGTGTGTTAACACAGTTTCTCAAAGTGGAAAGAAAATATTCCACTAACACTAGGGAAAGCCAACAGAGGCAGTTTTTCTAAGGGTTAATGATCCTAGAGCATGAAAGGCGTGTGGAAGAAACGTAGTGGCTGTATAAATGAGGGCGAGCGTAGGAGGAGAGAAGGTGTTTTATTTATCACTGGCTTCTGTGTGCAGGCACGTAATGACGTGAGCATAAAAATAAAATTGGGTACGTGTGACTCACAGCTGACATTTTCTCCCACTTTCGGAAATGATGAAGAAGACCCTACTTCTGCCTAAAGCATGCATACTATTCAGCACAATTCTCTTGCTGGAAGAAAGATTTACAAACATCATAAATGATGCAAATGGTTTTATTAAGAATGGAATGTTTGCATGTGTTTGTTAGCGCTGGAGGACTGACAGCAACAGAAGAGTGTTTATGTACACCTAATGAGATTTCCTTATTTAAACGAGGATAGCAGGTCCATTCTATGTGACATACTTGATCATTTCGCGAAATTGACATATTTTTGCTGAAAGGATTTAGTAGAGAACATCGACGATAAAGTTCGCAACTTTCGGTGCTGATAAAAAAGCCTTGCCTTTACCGGACGTCGCATACGATGACGTCACAAGGGTGAGGGCTCCTCACGTCCTCACATTGTTTTTAATGGGAGCCTCCAGCAGCAAGAGCTATTTGGACCGAGAAAACGACAATTTCCCCGTTAATTTGAGCGAGGATGAATGATTCGTGGATGATGATATTGATAGCGAAGGACTAGAAAAATAATAATAAAATAAAATGAAAATGAAAAAAAAGCGACAGCTCCGGGCGGCGCCAGTGTGAGCGTTTCAGATGTAATTAGACACATTTACTAGGATAATTCTGGAAGATCCCTTATCTGCTTATTGTTTTAATAGTGTTTTAGTGAGATTGTAAAGACCTCATACCTCGAGGTCGGATGGCTGCCGTGAACACGCAGTGTCTCAGAGAGAAGCTGAGGAGCCAAGCTCACAGCTGCCTTTTAAACAGCTACTGCAGGAGGACGAATAATCCAATGATGTCCACAGTAAGATATATATCACAATTTTCCCATCCAAAAAAATGCTGGTTGACGTAGAGAAACATGTTCGCTTGACCGCTCTGTGTTAAAAACAAAGGAACACCGGCTGTGTCTCGGTGCTAAAGACAGCTGCAATCCACCGCTTTCCACCAACAGAATTGTTCGTTATAGTCTCCATTATTAATTGAACAAATTGCAAAAGATTCAGCAACACAGATGTCCAAAATACTGTGTAATTATGCGATGAAAAGAGATGACTTTTAGCCGTAACTGGTGCTGAGCTAATATTTCCTGACAGTCAGTGACGTCACGTGCACCTGTCATCATTTCGCGACGTTTTCAACAATAAACTCCGTGGGAAATTTAAAATCGCAATTTACTCAACTAAACCGGCCGTATTGGCATGTGTTGCAATGTTAATATTTCATCATTGATATATAAACTATCAGACTGCGTGGTCGGTAGTAGTGGGTTTCAGTAGGCCTTTAAACTCCACGGCGCTGTCCTTAAAATTAGTACTTCATATTACCTTGTGTTTGTTGCTGCATTGATTTGCACTTGTCGGCGCAACCTACCTTGATGTCCTGCTGACGTGCGTGCTCCATGTCTTGCAGGGCGCAGCACTGGGCTTCCTGCAGACGCTGCTGGCGCCGCTGGTGCTCGGTCTGCAGCTCGTCCAGCTGCGTACGCAGGTGCTCCCTCTCCTGGCTAAACTGGTGCTGCAGCTGCTGCAGCGATGACTGCGACTGTGACAGCTGCATTTCCAGACTTTGTTTCAGTAAGGAGATCTGGTGGGGAGGAAAGGTAAGTATCAACATGTTGACTTGGCTCAACCAATCGAAGGGGGAAACGATAAAGAAACTACCATATTTTCCATAATATAAGTTGCAACGGTATTAAAGACGCACCCTTAAAAATTTTGGAAGAAAGAACTGTTTTCATATAGCCGCAGATATGATAAATTTTTTTTTTAAGTTGTCTGTTGAGTACACTCATTCAAATACTTATAAAAATACTATAACATTACAATTTTATTTTAATTTTTTATTATTTTGTAGCCTTTTGACAAATTCTGATTAAAAAGGCTGGACTTAAATACAACTACATATTAAAAACAACAATGAATATTTTTTATAACTACAATAAATTAAGTCTGAATCTGTGTACCTAGAAAAGCTTTACCGAAATATGTTTTATTTTTGGGGATGGTAATCTTACAACAACTTATAATTTGATTCTTTTGGTAAAGCACCGATTTAAAATCAATTCTCGATTGAACCCAATTCTCACAATATATGTTTTGTGTGTATCCTTTTGAGTGTCGATGTCTTTTACCGATAGTCTGCAACAAAATACAAATAAAACCTTACAGTTTCAATAGGGTCCTTGGCCCATTGCAAAGGACTCCTGTGGAGTCCTTTGCAATGGGCCTGGCGGACCCTAACAAGGGGATCCTTCGATGCCACCTCAAGCTATCAACAACCTATGCGTGTGCACGTACAGCATTGTGCACGATGCTGTGCACTTCCAGAGAGGAGGAGACTGGGAGCGACTATCGGCAAGGTGTGTAGAGTGGGGCCTGGGGGCAGTATTTACAGTTTGAATTCTGCCTGGTGACACAAGATTCAAGTAACCCAGCCTTAAAGGGGAACATTATCACAATTTCAGAAGGGTTAGTTCTTAGTGGCTTACTTTATTTTTTGATTTTTTTTTTTCAATTTGACCCATCACGCAATATCCCGAAAAACGGTTTTAAAGTGCCTGATTTTAACCACCGTTATAGCCACCCGTCTATTTTCCTGTGACGTCACAGCGTGACATCACCACAAACAATGATGGCGGATAGCACAGAAAGGTATAGCATAGTAGTTTGGATTCAAACTCGGATTTCAGCGGCGCAAGCGATTCAACAGATTAGGCATGTATTGAAACGGATGGTTGGAGTGTGGAGGCAGGTACCGAAAACGAAATGGAAGAAGAAACTGAAGCTATTGAGCCATATCACGACAGACCGCGGAACGGGAGGAAGCAAGGACGAATTCGGCAATTGCCTACTAACCAACATTGGTATGTGTTTGTTTGGCATTAAATGTGGGTGGAGGGAAAGGCTGGATGCAAATATAGCTACAAATGAGGCATAATGATGCAATATGTACATACAGCTAGCCTAAATAGCATGTTAGCATCGATTAGCTGGCAGTCATGCCGTGAGCAAATATGTCTGATTAGCACATAAGTCAATAACATCAACAAAACTCACCTTTGTGATTTCGTTGACTTTATCGTTGGAAATGTATCTGCTTTGAGTGACGCAGGATATCCACCCATCTCTGTGCCATCTCTGTCGTAGCATCGCTATCGTCGGTAAAGTGTGCGAGGGACTTTCGCATCTTTTGAGCACTGGTGCAACTTGAATCCGTCAATTGGTATGTGTTTGTTTGGCATTAAATGTGGGTGGAGGGAAAGGCTGGATGCAATTATAGCTACAAATGAGGCATAATGATGCAATATGTACATACAGCTAGCCTAAACAGCATGTTAGCATCGATTAGCATGCCGTGACCATTGATATGTCTGATTAGCACACTCCACGTAAGTCAACTTGAATCCGTCCCTGTTCGTGTTGTTACACCCTCCGACAACACACTGACGAGGCATGATGTCTCCAAGGTACGGAAAACAGTCGAAAAAACGGAAAATAACAGAGCTGATTTGACTTAGTGTGTGTAATGTGTTTGAGAAAATTGAAAGGCGTTTCAATCACCAAATTCACCCTTTTAGAGTTCGTAAATCAGTTAAAAAAACATATGGTCTTTTTTCTGCAACATCAAGGTATATATTGACGCTTACATAGGTCTGGTAATAATGTTCCACCTTAAGCACGTTCTTGAGCTTTTTAAATGTGCTGAATATTTCTTTCCTGCAATGCCACATAAAAACAATAGGGAGAGCACGCTACCCCTTGAGTTAGGTTAAAAAAAAAAAAGTTAGCCAGCATTGTTTCAACTCTTTACGTCAGAGTACAAGCCAAGGCCTCGCATTTCTAATTCATCAGCACTTGAAAAGCCACTAAGAATAAACCATAAAAGCTGGATTGCATCACACACAAAAAATGACTGTCAGGGGATCCAAAAAAAGAGCAGCTCACTCGCTTGTGTCCCAAATTTGGAGAATGTGCTGTGACTAAGACGTGAGTCACACAGTGTCGAACGGTGGGCTGGTCTTAGCCACACAAACGTATTCTCTAAGCTAACTACATTATTTGGACAAATTAATTGGTAATTGGTAAAGCAAAATATGTACGTTGTTATAAAAAACAGGTTTTAGAGGCGTCTTGCACCAAATGAGCAGTTTGACGTTCACTAAATAATAAAAAGGCTTCACTGATGGCATATGAATCACACGTGTCGGGGTGTTGGAGCCGGCGTGACGGCGGTGTGCGGCAGTGCAGAGTCGACAACATGTCCATTTGTCTGCATGAGCTGCAAGGACACCCGAGGCACGCTTCATTGATAATAGCAGGAGGCCATTAGTGGATATGGAGGCGCCACGTGTGACGACTCCAGCGCCGGTGTGCGTCCGTCTGGCAGAGATAGAGGGAGGCTGTTGCTCTTCTCGTTTTTCACATCCTTCCATATCGATTTTTTCCCCAGCTCGGTGTGATTAAAGCGCTCCATTAGCATCCACGTTCCAATCCTTTAAACAATGCCCACCGCTAATACCTCATTGTCGCCTCTTTTTTTCTTTTACAAAACCGGTCCAGAATGCTGCGTCTCGAATCCACATTTGAAGTTAGGGCTAAAGTGCTTACCTGTTCTAGCAGGTCGTCCACTTTCCTCTGCCAGCTCTCGCGGGCGTTGCTCAGCTCCTGCTCTTTGCTCTGGGCCAGCTGGCTCAAAGCCGAGGCCTTGTCCTCCTCGTGGTCCTCTCTCAGCTCCTCACGTAGTTTCTTACATTCTTGCCTGCAGTAAGAGCACCTGGGTTAGAACTCAGTGCTCGCCTTTCCCGTTTACCTTTAAAAATAGGATTGTTTTGACAATGTAAAGGTTTTAAATTGATTACCGTAAATCAGGCCTGGGCAATTATTTTGACTTGGGGGCCAAATTTAGAGAAAAAAATGTGCTGGGGGCTGGTATATCTGATTTTTAGGAACACTAATAAAAAAAACTCACAATAATGTCTGATTGAATGCTAAAAACGTTATGATGGACCCCCTTTAAAAACGGAATGGAATTTCAAGCTTTTTTACTGAATGAGACACCCAAAATGTACATGAAAATAAAGAATGTGGGATTTACAATATTAACTATGAACGATAAAACACTGAATATTGACAACGTATGAACGCCACACACCCTCAAAAATGCAACAAACACAGCTAATTATAAACGCGAAAAAACAAAAAAAACAACAAAAAAAAACAACAACCCACATTTCAGACCGGTCTCTCTGGAAACACTCTGTGGAAACGCTCCACACCTACACTGCTTGGTACCCCGTCTGAGCTGCTGTGACTTAGATTACCATAGTAATTAATTAGATTACCATAGTAACTAGTATATTATGCAAAACAGCTGTTTCCAACCATTGAAATACTTTGTATAGTTCAAGACTCACGGTCATTTGAAAACATCACTGCACATCATTATGGCAGCTATAATTTCCATCTTAAAGATCTAAAACAATTATTTGGGAATGTCCGGCGGGCCAGATTGAAAAGCCTAATGGGCCGCATGTGGCCCCTGGGCCTTAATTTGCCCAGGTCTGCCGTAAATGCTCCAACTAATGCCTCTATTTAGTTAACTCTTCTATAGTCGAAGAGTCCATATGCTCCAAACACAAATAACCACCGGGCTCTCTAATCAATTAAACATCGGCATCAACCACTGCGGCTGTAGGCAACCCCTTCTTCTAAATTAACTTCACAAGACCAAGCACCTTTATATACCCCTGCATGCCCTTTAAAATGTCGCTAATCAACTGTTTGTGTGACCAATTGGTCAACACATTAGCATTTTAATTGCTGACTAAGCAGTTTGGTACTGCTATTACAACGTTGGTTCTGTTCCTACTGTGGTGTAGCAATATACTTGTTCATAAATGTGGTCAAAGATATGTTTCCCTTTTAATTTTCTCATGCACTCCAAAACATTATCCAAGTGACAAAATTTAAATGTTATTTACAGTGGGGCAAAAAAGTATTTAGTCATCCACCGATTGTGCAATTTCTTCCACTTAAAATGATGACAGAGGTCTGTAATTTTCATCATAGGTACACTTCAACTGTGAGAGACAGAATGTGAAAAAAAATGCAGGAATTCACATTGTAGGAATTTTAAAGAATTTATTTGTAAATGATGGTGGAAAATAAGTATTTGGTCAACCATTCAAAGCTCTCATTGATGGAAGGAGGTTTTGGCTCAAAATCTAACAATACATGGCCCCATTCATTCTTTCCTTAACACGGATCAATCGTCCTGTCCTCTTAGCAGAAAAACAGCCCCAAAGCATGATGTTTCCACCCCCATGCTTCACAGTAGGTATGGTGTTCGTGGGATGCAACTCAGTATTCTTCTTCCTCCAAACACGACAAGTTGAGTTTATACCAAAAAGTTCTATTTTGGTTTCATCTGACCACATGACATTCTCCCAATCCTCTGCTGTATCATCCATGTATCCATTTTAGTATAAACTCAACTCGTCATCATTTTAAGTGGGAGAACTTGCACAATCGGTGGCTGACTAAATACTTTTTTGCCCCACTGTGTATTCCGGTCTACGGGTCCACTTCAAAGGACGCTGGCTCTCAGAAGGATAAAACGGGAATACAAATGTGGTTTTTTGAAGTTATTTTCTCTTGTCTTATGAGGTTTTGGCCAAAAAAACTGTTTTAAACTACTTGTTAGGAATCCATTGTGTGATATGCAGAACAGTAGAACTTGATCGATTATAGTTTTGTGTGTGTGCGTGTGTGTGTGTGTGTGTGTGTGTGTGTGTGTGTGTGTGTGTGTGTGTGTGTGTGTGTGTGTGTGTGTGTGTGTGTGTGTGTGTGATGGAGGGGGTTGTCATTTCCTGCCTCTCAGAATGACAACAAGTGTTTTTTTCTGCAAAACTTCACTTAACAGCTGTCATTTCAACTCCCACGCGGCAGCCATTACATCAGTTCCCCGCACTTCAGCACACATACGCACACATGCACGCACACAAAATACATTGCAGGCACGTCTGGCTGGTACTGTTCCTGAGTGGTGAATAATGACTATGCCTTTCCTCTCAGCAGGCATGAGGTAAAGTAAAAGGCACACCTTAGAGTCTCAGTCCATTTGAGCTCCAGCTCCAGAGCCATTTTGTCCATCTTATGCTTCTCCTCCTCTTTGGTGGTGATCACTTTGGCTTCATGTTGACGCTTCTGGATCTCCAGCTCTCCCTGACACACACACACACACACACGCATACACACACACACACACACACACACACACACACACACGCACACACACACACACACACACACACACACACACACACATAGATGATGCAATGTTAAATGTGTGTGCCACCTGATTAAGCTCACCTGCAGTGCCGTGAGCAGGTTGCTGGTCTCCCTCAGCCGACCCCTGGTGGCGTCTAGCTCCTCCAGCAGCTTGTCCTGCGCCTCCTTCAGAGTGGACATCTGTCCCTCCGCTGTGCCCATGTCCTTCTCGCCCTGCTGTATCTGTTCCTGTAGCCGACACACCTGGAGGGGAGAGCAACGGAACGGAACAGAAGAAGAGTGGCGTTAAAGCTCACCCTCCGTTACTTGAATAGGAAGATGTAAGAGTATGCTTTGTGTCATGAGATGTTCCTTTCAATAGATATCTAGATAACCAATGATGTGGTTTGCTTTGGACATGATTGATACTCTGTATGGGCTATGAGGTACCAGAGGATTCAATATTAGGACCCCTCCTGCTCATCATGTATATTAATGTACTGGGACAAAATGTGTCTGTTACTAACATACATTTTTTTTACGCTGATGACACAATAATTTACTGTTTTGGTTTGAACCCTGCTAAAGCTGTAGAATCTCTGCAAAAAGCTTTTGATATGGCCGAGCACACATTCCTGCAGCTATAACTGGTCCCCCAATGCTGAAAGTTAAAGTTAAAGTACCAACGATTGTCACACACATACTAGATATGGCAAAATTATTCTCTGCAATTGAACCATCCCCCTTGATCACCCCCTGGGAAGTGAGGGGAGCAGTGGGCAGCAGCGGTGCCACGCCCGGCAATCATTTATGGTGATTTAACCCACAGTTCCAACCCTTAATGCTGAGTGCCAAGCAGGGAGGTAATGGGTCCCATTTTTATAGTATTTGGTATGACTCGGCCGGGATTTTAACTCACGACCTACCGATCTCAGGGCGGACACTCTAACTACCAGGCCACTGAGTAGGTGAAAAGATGAAAAGACAAAACTAATGTTGTTTTCAAACACTAACATGGTTCCTCAAACTATCCCCTTAGTGTCCATACTTGACGGAAATGTCAAAGAGGTGGATACTAAGGTATTTTGCTGGATGACTCCCTAACTTTAAAAGCCCCATATTGACAATGTTGTGAAAAAATGTAAACTAAAATCGGGCATTTTTTTTTAGAAAAAATAAGTTTTTCTTTTGAGGCAAAAAAATGCCTTGTCACTGCAACATTTTTATCTGTTTTAGACTGTGGAGACCTGTTGTACATGAATGCCTCCACTCAATATCTACATAGGATTGACATTGTATGTCATTCTTCTCTGAGGTTTACAACTAACTGTAGGGCCTTGACCCATCATTGTGAGCTGTATTCTCGAGTGGGCTAGCCTTCTGTGTCCTCCAGGAGGCTCGCTTATTTGTATATTTTTATTTATAGGGAAATGCTGGGTCTATTGCACTCCTATATTTGTAATTTAATCACAGAGTGTTGACTCTTATTGATTTCCTTCAAATGATCATTTGCTGCTCACTGTTCCATTTGCTTGCACAGAACTGGGAACATGGGCTTTTGTTTACACTGCTCCTTTTATATGTGGTTAAAAGGGGAGGAGTATCATTAACCAACTTGAGTCTTCAATGAAATTACAACGAAATGAACCCAGATTTCCCTCGCCCGGACGTGGGTCACCGGGGCCCCGCTCTGGAGCCAGGCCCGGAGTTGGGGCACGATGGCGAGCGCCTGGTGGTCGGGCCTGTTGGGGCCCGGCCGGGCACAGCCCGAAGAGGCAACGTGGGTCATCCCTCCAATGGGCTCACCACTCATAGGAGGGGCCATAGAGGTCGGGTGCATTGTGAGCTGGGCGGCAGCCGAAGGCAGGGCACTTGGCGGTCCGATCCTCGGCTACAGAAGCTAGCTCTTGGGACGTGGAACGTCACCTCACTGGGGGGGAAGGAGCCTGAGCTAGTGCGCGAGGTAGAGAAGTTCCGGCTGGATATAGTCGGACTCACCTCGACGCACAGCAAGGGCTCTGGAACCAGTTCTCTCGAGAGGGACTGGACCCTCTTCCACTCTGGCGTTGCCGGCAGTGAGAGGCGACGGGCTGGGGTGGCAATTCTGGTTGCCCCCCGGCTCAAAGCCTGTACGTTTGAGTTCAACCCAGTGGACGAGAGGGTAGCTTCCCTTCGCCTTCGGGTAGGGGGACGGATCCTGACTGTTGTTTGTGCTTACGCACCAAACAGCAGTTCAGAATACCCACCCTTTTTGGGTACACTCGAGGGAGTACTGGAAAGTGCTCCTCCGGGTGATTCCCTTGTCCTACTGGGAGACTTCAACGCTCATGTTGGCAACGACAGTGAAACCTGGAGAGGCGTGATTGGGAAGAATGGTCGCCCGGATCTAAACACGAGTGGTGTTTTGTTATTGGACTTTTGTGCTCGTCACAGTTTGTCGATAACAAACACCATGTTCAAACATAAGGGTGTCCATATGTGCACTTGGCACCAGGACACCCTAGGCCGCAGCTCCATGATCGACTTTGTAGTTGTGTCATCGGATTTGCGGCCTTATGTTTTGGACACTCGGGTGAAGAGAGGGGCGGAGCTTTCTACCGATCACCACCTGGTGGTGAGTTGGCTGCGATGGTGGGGGAGGATGCCGGACAGACCTGGCAGGCCCAAGCGCATTGTGAGGGTCTGCTGGGAACGTCTGGCAGAGTCTCCTGTCAGAGAGAGTTTCAATTCACACCTCCGGGAGAACTTTGAACATGTCACGAGGGAGGTGCGGGACATTGAGTCCGAGTGGACCATGTTCCGAACCTCTATTGTCGAGGCGGCTGATTGGAGCTGTGGCCGCAAGGTTGTTGGTGCCTGTCGTGGCGGTAATCCCAGAACCCGTTGGTGGACACCAGCAGTGAGGGATGCCGTCAAGCTGAAGAAGGAGTCCTATCGGGTTCTTTTGGCTCATAGGACTCCGGAGGCAGTGGACGGGTACCGACGGGCCAAGCGGTGTGCAGCTTTAGCGGTCGCGGAGGCAAAAACTCGGACATGGGAAGAGTTCGGGGAAGCCATGGAAAACGACTTCCGGACGGCTTCGAAGCGATTCTGGACCACCATACGGCGCCTCAGGAAGGGGAAGCAGTGCACTATCAACACCGTGTATGGTGCGGATGGTGTTCTGCTGACTTCGACTGCGGATGTTGTGGATCGGTGGAGGGAATACTTCGAAGACCTCCTCAATCCCACCAACACGTCTTTCTTTGAGGAAGCGGTGCCTGGGGAATCTGTAGTGGACTCTCCTATTTCTGGGGCTGAGGTCGCTGAGGTAGTTAAAAAGCTCCTCGGCGGCAAGGCCCCGGGGGTGGATGAGATCCGCCCGGAGTTCCTTAAGGCTCTGGATGCTGTGGGGCTGTCTTGGTTGACAAGACTCTGCAGCATCGCGTGGACATCGGGGGCGGTACCTCTGGATTGGCAGACCGGGGTGGTGGTCCCTCTCTTTAAGAAGGGGGACCGGAGGGTGTGTTCCAACTATCGTGGGATCACACTCCTCAGCCTTCCCGGTAAGGTTTATTCAGGTGTACTGGAGAGGAGGCTTCGCCGGATAGTCGAACCTCGGATTCAGGAGGAACAGTGTGGTTTTCGTCCTGGTCGTGGAACTGTGGACCAGCTCTATACTCTCGGCAGGGTTCTTGAGGGTGCATGGGAGTTTGCCCAACCAGTCTACATGTGCTTTGTGGACTTGGAGAAGGCATTCGACCGTGTCCCTCGGGAAGTCCTGTGGGGAGTGCTCAGAGAGTATGGGGTATCGGAATGTCTTATTGTGGCAGTCCGCTCCCTGTATGATCAGTGTCAGAGCTTGGTCCGCATTGCTGGCAGTAAGTCGGACACGTTTCCAGTGAAGGTTGGACTCCGCCAAGGCTGTCCTTTGTCACCGATTCTGTTCATAACTTTTATGGACAGAATTTCTAGGCGCAGTCAAGGCGTTGAGGGGTTCCGGTTTGGTGGCCACGGAATTAGGTCTCTGCTTTTTGCAGATGATGTAGTCCTGATGGCTTCATCTGGCCGGGATCTTCAGCTCTCACTGGATCGGTTCGCAGCCGAGTGTGAAGCGACTGGAATGAGAATCAGCACCTCCAAGTCCGAGTCCATGGTTCTCGCCCGGAAAAGGGTGGAGTGCCATCTCCGGGTTGGGGAGGAGACCCTGCCCCAAGTGGAGGAGTTCAAGTACCTAGGAGTCTTGTTCACGAGTGGGGGAAGAGTGGATCGTGAGATCGACAGGCGGATCGGTGCGGCGTCTTCAGTAATGCGGACGTTGTATCGATCCGTTGTGGTGAAGAAGGAGCTGAGCCGGAAGGCAAAGCTCTCAATTTACCGGTCGATCTACGTTCCCATCCTCACCTATGGTCATGAGCTTTGGGTCATGACCGAAAGGATAAGATCACGGGTACAAGCGGCCGAAATGAGTTTCCTCCGCCGGGTGGCGGGGCTCTCCCTTAGAGATAGGGTGAGAAGCTCTGCCATCCGGGAGGAGCTCAACGTAAAGCCGCTGCTCCTCCACATCGAGAGGAGCCAGATGAGGTGGTTCGGGCATCTGGTCAGGATGCCACCCGAACGCCTCCCTAGGGATGTGTTTAGGGCACGTCCAGCTGGTAGGAGGCCACGGGGAAGACCCAGGAACCGTTGGAAAGACTATGTCTCCCGGCTGGCCTGGGAACGCCTCGGGATCCCCCGGGAAGAGCTAGACGAAGTGGCTGGAGATAGGGAAGTCTGGGCTTCCCTGCTTAGGCTGCTGCCCCCGCGACCCGACCTCGGATAAGCGGAAGATGATGGATGGATGGATGGATGGAGTATTTCATATATATTTCATATATACTGTATATATATATAAATATATATGTATGAAATACTTGACTTTCAGTGAACGCTAGCTATATATATTTATTTTATTATATATATAAATAAAAGAAATAGTTGAATTTCCGACGGCACCTATTAAATACACAATTGTTCTAATTGTACTGTATTTGCTGGTTACTAAAAAACCAACAACAACATTTACCTTTCACTATTTGAGTAACCTTTGTTCTGCCATTTGCGTATTGGCGAGCGATCTCCGAATCCGGGAACATATATCACGGATTTGTTGTAGACATCCGCAAATGAGAATGGGATGTTGCTTCCAGCTATCAGCATAGCCGTCTTTGTCTCAGCATAAGTTACACCATCGAGGTGGCCCATAATACTGGGTTGTGAACTATGCTGCGCTGCGGACGCTTTGTGCTTCGCTGACCGTTCATGGCTGAGTATATTCGTTCGGCCGCCGTGTTCAATGGAGAAGTCTGTTCTACAAAATTTCCAGGCAACATACCCCTTTCCCTTCAAACTCTCCTGGATAAACTGAAATTCTTGTTTCCAATCGTTCTGGAACTTGCAAGCGTATTTCTTCATTTTGCTCGTCGACGGGGTAATATATTGGGTTGGAGTCAATAACCAGGCGACATGATGAAGTTACGTCTCTTTACTGGGGGCTTCAGAACAGACTCCCTAATGCATGTTCCTCGACTGCACTTAAAATGTAGAATATATGTAGAATATATTTACATTCTATTCTATACACAGTAGCTGGCAGTATTGTCCTGTTTAAGAGGGTCACAACATTGGTGAGTCAGGTTCTCATGGAGCTGGAAGGGCGTGGCCTCCAGCTCCGCCTGAATTTCGGGAAATTTTCGGGAGAAAATTTGTCCCGGGAGGTTTTCGGGAGAGGCTCTAAATTTCGGGAGTCTCCCGGAAAGTCCCGGAGGGTTGGCAAGTATGGCAGTCACACAGTCTAAAGGTCCCACCTCCTGGTTGGCAGCGTTAAGTCTGGAGGTCATTTCATCCCTCATCTGATCCAGCTGCTGCTTGAGGAGACACTTCTGCTCCTCCAGCTCGTGCCGCTCGTGTTCAAACTGCTGCTCCAGGTCCTGTGCATAGTCGACACACAAACACATGCTTTAAATCAAACACATGACAGTTTTTAATTGTTGTTCTCTCCACACAGCTGTCACTTTGGATCTACTCCGCTCCATCATATAAAATAAATAATAGCAACTGTGCACACGTGTACATGCACGTGCAGGCTGGACGGGCTTGGGAGGGAAGGCGACATCATGGCGACTATAACAGGGTGGTGGCAGCGTGAAGCCTCTGACGTGGCCAAATTGTATAGAACCCCTCAGTTTGTAGCCACTCGGGGCTCATTAGACTGCTACCACAGCACGCTTTGGTACTTCGCCATGATTTTATTCAAAACATCTTTTTAATGGACTTTTTAAACTATTGGAGCAAAAGAGGCCTCAATCTGATAACTACTTCCGTTTCATGGTTTATTGTGTCATGAATATGATGGAAGTTTTGTGCAAATATTAAAAACGAGGACAGACGGTAGCAGTCATGTTTTTGTTAAACAGACAAAACTAAATTGTGTGCATGTCACCACAAAGAGACTGCACAATGATGTCATGTAGGACAACAGCAGCTTAAAAGCAGCAGCTTTTTGTATGGCACGTACAGTATATACAGTATTAGGAGAGTAATGCATGTTCACACCGCAAAGTAGCAGTCAAATATTTATGCTGCAAGCAGACATGCGCACACATGCACACACACACACACACACACACGCACACACACACACACACACACACTAGTGACTGGCTTCTATTTACTCTCCACCTGCGGTTTGGTGCGACACTTTTTTGAGTCTTTTGTTGCCATGATCCGCTCATCCCGTATTGTATGGATGACCCTAGGGATCATCCCTCAAATTTAATCTAGAGTTTCTAGATCTACGGCGAATGAATGAAGAGATTACACGCAATAGCGATTTCACAGTCTCTGGGAAGATGATGGCATGACCAGTCTCGGAGGATGTTCATTCAGTTGTTAAATTTTGTAGAAAAAAAAGCAGAAAACAGAAATGACACAAAACTATAGTCACTTCAACTGGCAACTTTCTAGCTTTAAAAACATATTTCAAGAAATCAAGAACTTCAATTAAGAATCACTCAATTGAAAGGAAATATGAAAAAATAAAAAACAGACCAAAAAAACACTATAATACACCACTGGTAGTTGTACCAGTAGTTGCACCACCTCTGTCTTTTATAACACCTTAAAGTCTCTAAGGCAGGGGTGCCCATTACATCGATCGCGAGCTACCGGTCGATCGTGGAGGGTGTGTCAGTCGATCGCCAGCCAGGCGTTAAAAAATAGACTTAAAAATTAGCGATCATAAATCTTCACTAAAACGTCATTTTTGTCATTTGATTGACATTCACGGCACCCGAGGGTCTTGAGAATACGTTGGCTGCTGCCAGATCATTAAGAAAAAAATGACCGAAAAGAAGGAGAGAAACACTTTTTATTTCAACAGACTCCCGCGCCCTACCTGCTGTAAAAACTCTAAAAACGGACTGCACAGTACCTGTCGTCATATTAAAAGCCCTGCTTCATCCTGCCTGCGCTAACAAAATAAGAGTTTCAGAAAGCTAGCGTGCACAAGCTAGCAAACTACAGATTTTGCCGCCAATGTATTTCTTGTAAAGTGTGTTGCACCTTTCCTGCTTCCGGCGCCTAGACCGTAGTCAAGGAGCGCAGGGGAGACACTTCTCCAGGGCCGATGGATTCTCGGGGCAACACCCTTCACTTTAGCCGGCAGTGGGTCTTCACAATTCCGTACTCCAGGGCAAAATGACAAGTCCAGCGATTAGTTGCAAATCGTGGCTTTTTATTTACGTCTTGCTCACAGCCATATCCCACACAAAACACTAGCCACTCCCCGCCCTCAGCGACCACTCCCTCTCCTCCCTCGCCCACACACTCACTGACGTCACTCACCTGCTGTCACACATTGAAGGGCCACACACACATACGCTACTCTCATAACAAGTGTATACAAACGAGTATGGAAGCTGAACAAAATAGATGCCAAAAAACAACCACTTCCATGTGGTATTGGACAGAAAGGAGGACTTTTTTTCTCCTCCATTCAAAAATGTGGACATCATCACGTCATCAGCACTACTGTGAATCCTGTCTGATTACAATCAAAGCAAGTCATCAGAATCAGATAATACACCAACTTATAATCTTGTCTTCATGAAAGAAAGGAATCTATATGTGTTAAACATGCTTATATTATTATTAAACACAGTTAACTTGTAAACCAAAAACGTCTCTTTCATGAATAAAGAAATATACATTATATATATCCCTTCGACTTGGTCAATTGAAAAGTAGCTCGCCTGCCAAAAAAAGGGTGGGCACCCCTGCTCTAAGGCATAGACCTAATGAGTGACAAACAGTCCTCCTCATCAATCTTGCTCTAATTTTCCCTGATTGCTGTTGTCAAATCAGCTTTGCAGGTTGGAGTCTTGTCACAGACCATTTTTGCAATTTCCACCACACATTTTCAATTGGTTTGTGATCCAGACTATTTACAGGCCATGACATTGACATTATGAATCTTTCGTTAAGGAAAGTTTTTACAGTTTTTGCTTCATGGCAAGATAAATTATTATATTGAAAAATCATGTCATCAATCCCAAGCATCCTTTTGATTGGCGGAATAAAAAAGGGTCCAGAATGTTAATGTAAACGTGTGCTTTTAACGAAGATGTGATGACAGCCATCTCCCCAGTGCCATTACATGCAGCCTATATTATCATGACTGTTTTATAGTGTATAATACATTGCATGTTTTCTTCAGGCAGTCGTCTTCATAAATCTCACTGGAACGGCACCAAACAAAAGTTCCTGCATCATCACCTAGCGTCCTAGCCCAATGCAGATTCGCCATTTATCACTGAACCTGACTTTTATCCAGTGATCCATAATCCACGATTGCTTTTTCCGTAAACCGTTGGAACCTTGTTTTTTTGTTTAGCTGTTAATGACGGCTCTTGTTTAGCTTTTCTGTATTTAAATCCCAGACGATGACTCCAGTTTCTGACCATTTGTTCTTCATTTGTTTTGCTGTACATTTTCCGTTTTCAAGACATATTGCTTTTAGTTTTCTGTCTTGACGCTTTGATGTTTTCCTTGGTCTAAAGTATGCTTGCCTTTTACAACCTTCCCATGTTGTTTGTACTTGGTTCAGATTTTAGACACAGCTGACTGTGAACAATCAACATATACTACTTTCTTGAGGAAATATGATAATCCTCTCCTTTGTTTCAATTGACATCTCTCGTGTTGGAGCCATGATTCATGTCAATCCACCTGGTGCAACAGTTTTCAAGGGGGGTACATACCTTTTCAGCATCAGACTAATGAATAGATTTGATCGGATGCAGATGTTAGCTTTGGAAATGAACATTTAGAGTGTGATTCCATCATGTTCTCTCAGAATTGAGTGATTCCCCAAAAAATTTCAGACCCCCTGAAAGACTATTATCCTATCTTATCCTATCACAATTTTTTTGCTTAGTGTCTTTTAGTATTTTTTAAAGCCAGAAAGTTGCCATTTGAAATAACTATAGTTTTGTGTCATGTGAGTTGGCTATTTTTTATTTTAAAAAAATTAAACAGCTGAATGAGCATCCTCCATGTCTGGTGATTCCAGCGGTTTGCCAGGGGTTGTGCCAACACAACAACTAGTAGCAGTCAAGGCTAAGCCACTACTACTATTATTAAACCACTCATATGGACTTACAAATTTCTTCCTCTTGTTATTCAACAAATAACATATAATTTAAACTCTAATATACATGTTATATTGGTCATTAATATGCAGTATTAACAATTAAATATTTTAAAGCAATGTCTGTCAGGCCCAGTAGTAAACTCACACCCCTCAATACTCTGTTTGGTTTAATTCACTCAAAGTAAGCAGCAGGGCGATATAAGTATCCCACCTTTTCTGGCTTGGTCAAAACATGCATGACAACCACTGAATGTGTTATTATGCGGACAAACCTTTGCTTTTACTCCACCTGTGTCGATGGATGTTTATTTTTAAAAGTACCCCCGAAGTAAATACCTCCCTCAGCGGGAAGTTTGACAACTGTTCCCTAGAGAATGTCACCCTGGATAATTGACCATGTGGCCCATAGCTAGAACCACCACTGGTTACATCTGGAGCCAGCAAATTGGGCTGTCTTACTCTTACACAATGTATTTCATGTTTAATACAGAGAAATAGTTTGAATGTTTCACAATAAAAATAGTGTTGGTTTTGTCAAAAGTGTCGGTGAGTATGGATAAAGCAGTAACAACAATCTAAACCAATTGTTGCTGTAATTTTGTTATCAGATAGTACTGTCAAATCCTGAAAAGGAGCTGAAAACCCCATTAAATTTTCATAAAACTTCACAAGAAACACACTTCGAGCTTTATCCCCACAAAAAGTGTTATTTCGTTATGTTACTGTGACATTTTTGATGGTTTGTTTCTTATGTGGCAGCACGGTGGAAGAGGGGTTAGTGCATGTGCCTCACAATACGAAGGTCCTGGATTCGATTCTGCACTCGGGATCTTTCTGTGTGGAGTTTGCATGTTCTCCCTGTGACTGCATGGGTTCCCTCCGGGTACTCCGACTTCCTCCCACCTCCAAAGACATGCACCTGGGGATAGGTTGATTGGCAGCACTAAATGGTCCCTAGTGTGTGAATGTTGTCTGTCAATCTGTGTTGGCCCTGCGATGAGGTGGCGACTTGTCCAGGGTGCACCCCGCCTTATACCCAAATGCAGCTGAGATAGGCTCCCTCACCCCCACGACCCCGAACGGGACAAGCAGTAGAAAATGGATGGATGGATGTACAAATGTGTATACTAAACGGTAATAGAGGAACTTAACATTTCAAATATCCAGGGAACGTTCTGGAAATCAGTCTGGATATCACTACAGTATTTATTAGAGTGATTGGTGCATTTGGTGTAAGATTGGGTGTAACATTTTACTGTCAAAATGGTACATTCTTACACATGTACTTTAATGTGCTTCAGTGCACATGTCAGGGGTTTCGTACTCACAGCCAGTAGGCGATTCTTGTCCTTCTCAGCATTACTGAGCAAGCTCTCCAGAGTCACTCTGTGCTTCTTGTTCACGTCGTCTAGAATCCGGGTCTGGTTCTCTTTTAGCTGGTTGCTGTCGTCCTCGTAGCGAGTGCGCAGGCTGACCATGTCTTTCTCGTGGGACGCCTTCTCCTCTCGGAGTGTCTGGCAAACACAAGCAGAGATAGATAAACACACGCACGCATATACACACATACGCACGCACACACACACACACATATACACACGCACGCACGCACGCACGCACGCACGCACGCACACACACACACACACACACACACACACACACACACACACACACACACACACACACACACACACACACACAGAGCCTGGGCTGACATTCACACCATATGCTGCATCAGTCAGCCATATTGACAGTGGTTACTAATGAGCTGCCAAGGAAACACACACACTCCACAAAGCTGCAACGGCTGACAAGATTTTACTCAATATTTTGTTATTCATCTCTGATTCAGTATGTAAAACAACAACAGCGATGAAATTTGGGATGAATAAAAACACCAAGGGGAATTGCAGGTATCGATAAAAAAATGTCAAAATCCCCATTTAGAAATCGCTTTTAATATGCATGCCAGGCCAGTAGTTGTCGATGTCACTCTAAATGGCATTGTTGCATGCAAACAAATTCCGTAATTGGCTCATTGTTTAATTAGTATTCAACAGTGTTCTTTATCTATTCCCTGTGCATTACACATTTAAGCTCCTAACTCTGCGTGGGCCAAGCAAGTATAATTCCAATAGGATCATAATTGACTACCCAGCAAAAGTAGTATCCATCCATTTTCTACTGCTTGTCGCGTTCGGGGTCGTGGGGGTGCAGGAGCCTATCTCAACTGCATTCGGGTGTAATGCGGAGTACACCCTGGACAAGTCGCCACCTCATCACAGGGCCAACACAGATAGACAGACAACCTTCACACTCACATTCACACACTAGGGCCAATTTAGTGTTGCCAATCAACCTATCCCAAGGTGCATCTTTTTGGAGGTGGGAGGAAGCCGGAGTACCCGGAGGGAACCCACGCAGTCACGGGGAGGACATGCAAACTCCACACAGAAAGATCCCGAGCCCGGGATTGAACCCAGGACTACTCAGGACCTTTGTATTGTGAGGCAGACGCACTAACCCCTGTTTCAGCGTGGTGCCTCCCAAAAGTGGTATTTTGTGCCAAATGCCACTTAATCTTTCTGCAACCAGCCTTTAGTGAAGTGAAGTGAATTATATTTATATAGCGCTTTTTCCTCAAGTGATTCAAAGTGTTTTACATAGTGAAACCCAATATCTAAGTTACAATTAAACCAGTGTGGGTGGCACTGGGAGCAGGTGGGTAAAGTGTCTTGCCCAAGGACACAACGGTATTGACTAAGATGGCAGAAGCGGGGATCGAACCTGCAACCCTCAAGTTGCTGACACGGCCGCGCTACCAGCCGAGCTATACCTGTTGGCATACCGTAGGTGTCAACTGACTTATTCTGGGACGTTGCACATCACCCGCCATGTCCCATTGGCGCCCCCCAGAGGATGATGTCTCACAAATGTCAGCACTAAGGGGGCTCACAAATTAAACAGGAAGTGAACACACTTGACATTTATCATGTGCGCCCCTCAGGCTACTCCATTCCTTTAATCATGTGACCTTTTCAAAAGGGTTCCAGGTTGGCAAATACACTTACCGACATTCAATCATGGCTGCCTCGCAGAAGGGGAGAGACTGGGTGGTATGGACTCTTAGTACATTAATTTTGGGACAGGTGTACCAATGCCCCACCAGATACATATAATAGCACTCACAAATAAATACATTTAAAAACGCAGTTATTGACAATTGTGTGTAATAATATTGATTTTGAATGCGTTATATTACGAGTATTTCTCAAATAGTGGCATCAAGGTGTGCGGTGAGATGTCGGCAGGTACTTTCATTATTAGTGTGTTATGAATACATATTGTTGAGGGGCATGACAGAAAAGAATTGAGAAACACTACCTGAGAGAATGACTATGTCTTACTGACTTTCTGCCGCCCCTCCCTGTCCTTTCTCATACTGTATATGGGCAAGCAGAGCCTTCTGTCCCAAGTTGCCAGCTCGTATCACACAACTACGTGACGTGACTGGAATAAAATTGAAGAAAGCTGTTGATCTGCATTCATATGTCTGCTAGCAAACCTAATTTCCTTGTAGCAGATAGCCTCCAGCAGCCCCCGCAAGCCTGAAAGGGACAAGTGGTCAAAAATGGATGGATGGGCATTAAAGGCCTACTGAAACCCACTACTACCGACCACGCAGTCTGATAGTTTATGTATCAATGATGGAATATTAACATTGCAACACATGCCAATACGGCCGGTTTAGTTTAGTAAATTGCAATTTTAAATTTCCCGCGGAGTTTATTGTTGAAAACGTCGCGGAATGATGACGCATGCGCGTGACGTCACGGCCTGTAAGGAAATATTAGCGCTGTACGACTCGCGGCTAAAAGTCGTCTGCTTTAAATGCATAATTACACAGTATTTTGGACATCTGTGTTGCTGAATCTTTTGCAATTTGTTCAATTAATAATGGAGAAGTCAAAGTAGAACGATGGAGTTGGGAAACTTTAGCCCTTAGTCACACAAACACACGGTGATTCCTTGTTTAAAATTCCCGGAGGTGAAACTTTACTATGGATCAGAGCGGTCAAGCGAACATTGATCCCGACCAAATGTCAACCATCAGTTTTCGGTGAGAAAATTGTGGTTAAAAGTCGCCTCTTACCGGAGATCTGCTGAGCTTGCGCCGCCCATACAGCTGCCGTCGACTTACCTCAGACACTGGCCTCAAGACACCCGTGGACACACCCCCTCCGACTATCAGAGTCGGAGGGGTGTGTAGTGTTTTAGTGAGTTTATTAAACTCAATAAAACACTTGCAACACAAAAGAAATATAAGGGATTTCCCAGAATTATACTAGTAAATGTGTCTAAAAACATCTGAATCCGTCCCAATGCAATCGCCTTTTTTTTTAACTTGATTTTTTTTTGTTTTTTCCAGTCCTTTGCTATCAATATCTTCAAACACAAATCTTTCATCCTCGCTCAAATTAATGGAGAAATTGTCGTTTTCTCGGTCCAAATTGGTCTTACTGCTGGTGGCTCCCATTAAAAACAATGTGAATATGTGTGGAGCCCTGCAACTCGTGACGTCACACGCACATACTTCCGGTAAAGGCAGGGCTTTTCTATTAGCGACCAAAAGTTGCGAACTTTATCGTCAATGTTCTCTACTAAATCCTTTCAGCAAAAATATGGCAATACCGCGAAATGATCAAGTATGACACATAGAATGGACCTGCTATTTCCGTTTGAATAAGAACATCTCATGTCAATAGGCCTTTAAAGATTTGGGGGGAATAATATGCCTCAAAAGGCTATTTATGATGTCACATAATAATCAGGACCTCACAAGAGCTGTTTAAAAGAGTTTAGAACTTCTTTTCACACTTGTATGAGTTAAAAATGGTCAAATGTCATCTAGGACATTAATGATATATTATTTATATCCAAATGATTTCTTATGAGAAATATTGTTTACAAGTGCGACATGTACGTGATACTGCATTATAATGATGATGTATTTGTGTAGTTTTTTGTTACAAACACAGTGAAAGATGCACCTTCTCGAGGGACATCAGCTGCTGCTTGTGTCTGTCGTCCTGGGCCTGGCTCTGGCTCTGCAGCGCCTCTCGCTCCTCCTCCGTCCTTAGCACCTTGTCCCTGAGCCGGCTGCGCTCGTTGTCCAAGTCACGGATGGCCGCCTCCTGGGTCATCTGGGTGGCCTGCAGGCTGCTGATTTGACCTGTGACACCACAGAGAGCACAGGAAAGATGAAGTCATATCGAACACGATACAATCGCACATCCACGTCTTACTGGCTTTGAGGAGGATTTCGGTGGCCTGCTGCTGAACGCGGTCCCTAGCCGCCTCTAGCTCGCACTCGGCCTCCTTCTGACGGATCTCCACTATCTCTGAGTTCTGGGTCACCTCGTCCAGCTGCTTACTTAACTCCTGAGGAGGACACAAATCCCGGAAAGAGTGTCAGAGCAGTGAAGCGATGTCATTGATGGATGCTAAATTTGTATTAACTGTTTAAGGAGGGTTTTTTTCTTTTTCAAAGCTTTTTAGGTCCAAAGTTAACATTAACAGAGGCTTCCTTCTCGAGCAGGGGTCACAATACTACGTCCGCGGGCCAGCGTCCAAAATCCGGCTCGCGAGACATCACAAGTAAAAAAGAAAAAAAAAAGTTTTGAATCCACCCTGTTCAGCCGCTAAGATGTCCATATCTGCTGTAAAGATTTACTTTAAAAAAGAGAAGTAATGGATTCTCTTGTTGCCTTATTTGTAATTTACTTTATTAAAAGTTTGGAAATGTAGGTTTTTGGCACAGCCAGACTGGAACAGGGAGGATAGAAAGAAAAAAAAAAGAAAACAAAGGGATAACTTGTGGGTACGAGAAAGGGGTACCAGAAAAAAAGAAAAGCAAAAAAATATATAATATATTTATACACACGTATAATATATATATATATATATATATATATATATATATATATATATATATATATATATATATATATATATATATATATATATATTAAGGGTGTGGGAAAAAAATCAATTTGAATTTGAATCGCGATTCTCACGTTGTGCGATTCAGAATCGATTCTCATTTTGAAAAAAATCCAATGAATATTTATTTTTATTCATTTTTTTTATCAATCCAACAAAACAATACACAGCAATAACATACCAATGCAATCCAATTCCAAAACCAAACCTGACCCAGCAACTGCAATAAACAGAGCAATTGAGAGGAGAAGCAAACACGACACAGAACAAACCAAAAGTAGTGAAACAAAAATAAATATTATCAACAACAGTATCAATATTAGTTATAGCTTCAGCATAACAGTGATTAAAAATCCCTCATTGACATTATCATTAAACATTTATACAAAATAAAAAAAGAGAACAATAGTGTCACAGTGGCTTACACTTGCTTCGCATCTCATAAGCTTGACAACACACTGTGTCCAATATTTGCAAAAAGAAAATATTTTTGGTTCGTTTAATAGTTAAAACAAATTTACATTATTTCAATCAGTTGATAAAACATTGTCCTTTACAATTATATAAGCTTTTTACAAAAATCTACTACTGTGCTTGCATGTCAGCAGACTGGGGTTGATCCTGCTGAAATCCTATGTATTGAATGAATAGAGAATCATTTTAAATCGGGAAAAAAATCGTTCTTTAATCGAGAATCGTGTTGAATTGAAAAAAAAAAAATCAAGTTTGAATCGAATCGTGACCCTAAGAAACGATATTGAATCGAATCATGGGACACCCAAAGATTCGCAGCCCTAATATATATATATATATATGTCTTGATTGGATTATCCAGAGAATAGTGCTCGATACCGTGGTAGAGCGCGTTGGGAGTTTCCTCCTCCCCCAGCTTGCTAGCCTCAACCTGAACCTTGGTATTTACCGTGATGACGGACTGGCAGTGTGCCGCGCCTCGCCAAGGAGCAGCGAGAACACCAAAAAGCGCATATGCCAAATCTTCAAAGAAAACGGCCTACGGATCACGATTGAAGCCAACAAGCAAACCGTCAACTTCCTCGACGTCACTTTCAACCTGAGAAATAACAGCTACCAACCATTCACGAAACCCAACACAACACTCCAATACGTGCACCATGACAGCAACCACCCACCCACCACCACGAAAAGAATACCTACCGGAATTAATAAAAGGCTATCGATGCTGTCATCCAGCAAAGCTGAATTCGACCAAGCAACCCCCCCGTACCAGAAAGCACTTGATGAAAGCGGATACAACTTCACCCTCACCTATGAACCCACTCCAGGAAACCAACCAAAAAAGAGCAGAAAACGAAACAACATCATCTGGTACAATCCGCCATTCAGCAAAGACGTCTCAACCAACATCGGCCGCAAGTTCCTCACTCTGATCGACAAACACTTCCCCAAAGGCAACACCCTAAGAAAAATATTCAACAAGAACAACATTAAATTGAGCTACAGCTGTATGAATAACATGCAACAAATCATTTCAAACCACAACAAAGCAATTGCAAAAGGACTGCCTACCCCCAGACTAAACGACTCTGAAACCAATAAGGAATGTAACTGTCGCAAGAAAACTGATTGCCCTCTCAACGGAAGGTGCTTACAGACATCAGTCGTTTACCAAGCAAAGGTAATACGCAAGGACATTAACACATCCGACACGTACGTAGGATTAACCGAAGGAGCGTTCAAAACAAGATGGAATAATCACAACGCCTCCTTTAGAAACCAGACTTTGCAGAATTCTACAGAACTCAGCAAACACATTTGGAACCTCAAAGACAATAATGTTGAATATTCAATAACATGGCAAATTCCTGCATCCAGCACACCTTACAACAGTGGTAATAAAAGATGCAACCTATGCTTAAAAGAGAAACTGTTTATTATATATCATTCAGATCTATCATCCCTCAACAAGCGCAGTGAAATCATTTCAACATGCCGCCACAGACGGAAACACCTCATAGGTAACACATGAGCCAATCACCACACCCCACGCCTGCCTGTACCCACCCACTCTGTGCTCTATATAAACCATTGTATGTGAATGCTTCCATTAAAATCTCCTGATGATTGAGGGAACCCCTCATGAAACAGATCTGTAGAGATGAAGTAGTCTTGTGATTTTTTCCCACACCTACATATATATATATATATATATATATATATATATATATATATATATATATATATATATATATATATATATATATATATATATATATATATATATATATATATATACATATAGGGCGGCATAGCTCGGTTGGTAGAGTCGCCGTGCCAGCAACTTGAGGGTTGCAGGTTCGATTCCCGCTTCCGCCATCCTAGCCCCTGCCGTCGTGTCCTTGGGCAAGACACTTTACCCACCTGCTCCCAGTGCCACCCACACTGGTTTAAATGTAACTTAGATATTGGGTTTCACTATGTAAAGCGCTTTGAGTCACTAGAGAAAAGTGCTATATAAATATAATTCACTTCACTTCACACAGTCATGGTGAAAACTTTACATATACTTGTAAAGGACATAATGTCATGGCTGTCTTTCAAATAATTTTTACGACTTATTTTTATGTGATAAAGTGATTGGAGCATATACTTGTTAGTCAAAAAAAGCATTCATGAAGTTTGGTTCTTTTATGATTTTATTATGGGTCTATTGAAAATGTGACTAAATCTGCTGGGTGAAAAGTATACATACAGCAACGTACACTTTTAATTTTGGTGATGGTGAAAAGTTACAATCAAATCAAATTACCTTCATGGTTTGGCCTCTTAATTTCATGTGAGTGATTATGATTGATGATACCTGTTGACTTCTCTGAGCCCTTTTAAATAGGGTTCATGTGATGCAGTCATTAGACCCGTTTACAAACGCGACAATGGAAAAGTCAAAGAAAATCAGCAGAAATCTGATGAAACAAAACATTGACTAGAACAAGTCAGGAAAGTCACTTGGAGCCGTTTCAAAGCAGCTTAAAGTCCCAAGGGCAACTGTGCAGACACATGTTCTTAAGTATAAAGTGCATTGCACAGTTTGGTCACTGCCACGATCAGAAAGAAAACCCAAGATATCATCCGCTGCTGAGAGAAAATTGGTAAGGATGATAAAGAGTCAGCCGAGAACCACCAAAAAGCAGGTCTGCAATGAATTGGAAGCTGCTGGAACACAGGTGTCAGTGTCTACAGTCAACCGTGTTTTGCATCGCCATGGACTGAGAGGTTACCATGCAAGACGGAAGCCCCTGCTCCAGAAGTGACACCTTTACCATGAATTGATTAACGTGGACCCTGACTTAAACAAGTTGAAAAACTTATTGGGGTGTTACCATTTAGTGGTCAATTGTACGGAATATGTACTGAACTGTGCAATCTACTAATAAAAGTTTCAATCAATCAATCAGTCAATCAATCAATCAATCAATCAATCAATCAATCAATCAATCAATCAAGGCTTGTCTAAAGTTTGCTGCTCATCACATGGACACATATAAGACCTTTTGGAGGAAAGTTCTGTTGTCAGATGAAACAAAAATTGAGCTGTTTGGCCACAATACCCAGCAATATGTTTGGAGGAGAAAAGGAGAGGCCTTTAATCCTAGGAACACCACTCCTACCGTCAAGCATGGTGGTGGTAGTATTGAGCTCTGGGCCTGTTTTGCTGGCAATGGAACTGGTGCTTTACAGAGAGTAAATGGGACAATGAAAAAGGAGGATTACCTTCAAATTCTTCAGGACAACCTAAAATCATCAGCCCGAAAGTTTGGTGTTTTAACAGGACCCCAAACACACGTCAAAAGCGGTAAAGGACTGGCTAAATCAGGCTAGTATTAAGGTTTTACAATGGCCAAAGTCCTGACTTAAACCTCATTGAGAACATGTGGACAATGCTGAAGAAACAGGTCATGTCAGAAAACCAACAAAATATAGCTGAACTGCACCAATTTTGTCATGAGGAGTGGTCAAAAATTCAACCAGAAGCTTGCGGATGGCTACCAATTGCTTTTGGACATATATATATATATATATAGATATAGATATAGATATAGATATAGATATAGATATAGATATATCTATATATATATATATATATATATATATATATATATATATATATATATATATATACACATTCATTTACAAAACCCCGAACCAGTTAAGTTGGCACATTGTGTTGATCGTAAATAAAAACAGTAGACAATGATTTACAAATCCTTTTCAACCTATATTCAATTGAATATACGGCAAAGACAAAATACTTAACATTCGAACCGGTAAACTTTGTAAATTTTTGCAAATATTAGCTCATTTGGAATTTGATGCCTGCAACATGTTTCAAAAAAGCTGGCACAAGTGGCATAAAAGACTGAGAAAGTTGAGGAATGCTCATCAAACACTTATTTGGAACATCCTACAGGTGAACAGGAAAATTGGGAAGAAGTGGATGCCATGATTGAGTATAAAAGCAGTTTCCATGACATGCTCAGTCATTCCCAAATAAGGATGGGGCGAGGGTCACCACTTTGTGAACAAATGCGTGAGCAAATTGTCAAACAGTTTATGACCAACATTTCTCAACGAGCTATTGCAAGGAATTTTACCATTTACGGTCTGTAATATCATCAAAAGGTTCAGAGAATCTGGGTAAATCACAGCACGTTAGTGGCAAGGCCGAAAACCAACATTGAATGCCCATGACCTTCGATCCCTCAGGCGATACTGCAGCAAAAACCGACATCAGTGTGTAAAGGATATCACCACATGGGATCAGGAATACAATTCAGAAAAACACTGTCAGTGACTTCAGTTTGTCACTAAATCTGTAAGTGCAAGTTAAAACTCTACTATGCAAAGCGAAAGCCATTTAAAAACAACACCCAGAAACGCTGCAGGCTTCGCTGGGACCGAGCTCATCTAAGATGGACTGATACAAAGTGGAAAAGTGTTCCCTGGTCTGACGAGTCCACATTTCAAATTGTTTTTGGAAACTGCACGTCGTGTCCTCCGGAACAAAGAGCAAAAGAACCATCCAGATTGTTATAGGCGCAAAGTTCAAAAGCCAGCATCTGTGATGGTATGGGAGTGTATTAGTGCCAAGCCACATTCTGCACGTGTTACAACAGCGTGGCTTCGTAGTAAAAGAGTGTGGGTACTAGACTGGCCTGCCTGTAGTTCATACCTGTCTCCCATTGGAACTTTGTGGCGCATTATGAAGCCTAAAATACCACAACAGAGACCCCGGACTGTTGAACAACTTAAGCTGTTCATCAAGCAAGAATTGGAAAGAATTTCACCTGAAAAGTTTCAGAAATTGGTCTCCTCAGTTCCTAAACATTTACTGAGTGTTGTTAAAAGGAAAGGCCATGTAACACTGTGCCGACTTTTTTGCAATGTGTTTCTGCCATTAAATTCTAAGTTAATGATCATTAGCAAAAAACATTTAGTTTCTCAGTTTGAACATTAAATATCTTGTCTTTGCAGTCTACTGAATATAAGTGGAAAAGGATTTGCAAATCTTTGTATTTTGTTTTTATATACGATTTACACAACGTGCCAACTTGATTGGATTTGAGTTTTGTATATACATGTACACATATACTGTATATACATATACATTCACATTTATATACATGTATGTATACACACATATGTATGTATGTCTATATATATATATATATATATATATATATATATATATATATATATATACATATATGTATATACACATACATATGCGCACGCACACACACGCACGCACGCACACGCACACACACACAAACATTAAGAAGAGCTTTTCTGACAACAAAATGGTAATTAAACTCACTTCTCTTATGCTAATTTTTTTGGGCAGCTCTCTGGAGACAATCAGAGCACCCAGAAAGAAGAATACCTGACTATGTTTTAGTGTTTGATGTCTCTTCTTCTGCTTGTGCTGGTACAGTTAATTATGCCTCCAGATATTTTAGCAGTAATTTGTGGAGGAATGATGAGAGAAGATCTTGTGAAAGACGCACGGTGGCACTGTGACAAGAAGTTCCAAAAAATGACAGTAAAGTGAAATGATGCGCACTTGATGGGGTTCAATGTGATCTATGATGGGATTAAGAGTTGTTTTCAAAGAGCCGGGGCTGGCCTTTGGAGATTGTTGTCTTTTTAGCACAGAGGGTGCACAATACAACATCCAGCTTGAGTTGAGCCGTGATTCGTGAGGATTGTGGGTAGTGTAGTGCTGTAGAAGATACACTGCATCCGTGTTAAGTATGAGTGAAAGCGCACTCACCTTGACTGCGCCCTCGGAGGTGGAGAGCGACGCCTGCAGCTTGTGCGACCTCTCACGGTTCTCGCGGGCCTCCTCGCTCACGCGCGCCAGCTCGGTCCTCAGCTTGCCTAGTGTCTTCTGGAGCGCCGCCTCCTGTGTCTGAAACTCTCGCCGCAGCTCAGCCTCAGTGCGCTTCCACGCCAGCAGGTTGTCGGCGGTCAGCTGTTGCGTTCGCTTCATGGCCTCCAGCTCACGCTCGTAAAATGACTGAGCCTGCAACATGCGGGGGAAAAAATACCTGAAGCAACATGGTGCAAGTAAAGTATTACCTCCACCAAGGCGTTTATATTCACATGGACAAGGTTCACATAAGGAGTTAGAGTTTATTTCGAACATGCATACAATTACAACATGATACATCACAAATTTCAGGCTCTCTTCTTAACATGTTCAAAAAGTAGTAGGAAGAAGCAGAGTTTATTTAATCCTACCTCTTTTCCTTTTCATAGCAGTTGCTAACACTTTTGTTCAATACCTGTTCTCAGTGTATTCACAATATACTCCATAAGTAATTACATAAAATAAAAAAACAAAAAAATAGTGAAGTAAGTTGTATTTCACATGGTGAGATAAATATGATTATCAATAAATCCAGAATGTTTATCATGGTTCTTCTTCTTTTTATTTTGTAAATATTTTAAGTTTGAACAGTTTCTTGAATTAGATCATATTAGTACATTGTTTGATTTATTTGCTTAATCCATTCGCTGATAAACTAAAGGTCTTAAGTGTTGTACGTGCATACAAAAGTTTTAAATTCCATTTTTCTCTGAGGTTATATTTCTTCTGACAATGATGTAGAAAAGTTGACTTAAAAAAACAATCATGTAATTTAAAAAAGTGAAAAAAATCTACTACTACCCATACAAAAATAAATACACACTACTAATACCACTACTATGTATTTCATTTATATTCATCATGGGAAAAATATACAAAAATATAATATAAATAGTAATATGCTATCAAATATATTAAACCAACTTTAATTCAGATCTAGTCTGGATTACAATTTCACAGGCAATTTTAATCCATTCAGACACATTGTACAATGTCTGTCAAATATCATCAGATTAAGTTTAATTTGGTGTTTTTATTTATTATTTATTTTTGTCAATAATTTGTCTGCTTGGACAAGAAATAAATTCCAAGAATGTTATCAAAAAAATGTTTCCTTTTCCAGATTATTATTAGAACTCAGATAAAAAAAAAAAGTCACCTTCTTTAAACTATTAATAATCAAGATCAGTGGTTCTCAAATGGGGGTACGCTTACCCCTGGGGGTACTTGGAGCTATGCCAAGGGGTACGTGAGATTTTTTTTAAATATTCTAAAAATAGCAACAATTCAAAAATCATTTATAAATATATTTATTGAATAATACTTCAACAAAATATGAATGTAAGTACATAGACTGTGAAAATAAATGCAACAATGCAATATTCAGTGTTGATTTTTTGTGGACATGTTCCATAAATATTGATGGTAAAGATTTCTTTTTTTGAGGAGAAATGTTTAGAATTAAGTTCATGAATCGAGATGGATCGATTACAATCCCCAAAGAGGGCACTTTAAGTTGATGATTACTTCTATGTGTAGAAATTTTCATTTACAATTGAATCACTTGTTTATTTTTCAACAAGTTTTGAGTTATTTTTACATCTTTTTTTCCAAATAGTTCAAGTAATACCACTACAAATGAGCAATATTTTGCAGTGTTATACAATTTAATAAAACAGAAACTGATGACACAGTGCTGTATTTTAGTTCTTTATCTCTTTTTTTCAACCAAAAATGCTTTGATCTGATTAGGGGGTTCTTGAATTAAAAAAATGTTCACAGGGGGTACATCACTGAAAAAGGTTGAGAACCACTGCTCTAGATAGTATCCGTTAACTCAAGGAAGTAATAGTAAAGCCTTGGCTGAGGTTGTCTTACAAGTGTCGTGGAACCAGAACCTTTTCAATACCTTGCCGAGTTTGGCCTCATACTCGTCCACAAGTCGCTTCTTGTCCTGTTTAAGTTCCCCCACACGCTCCGTCAGAGAATCCACCTGAAACACGTGATAAAACAAACCAATCAGTGGCGCTGTCCCACTTCCCTCTACTTCCCCTCCTGCAGTGTCCTGCCTCTACCCGCTCCTTCTCTAGGGAGGCTTTTTACCTCAGCTTTGTGGAGCTGACCCAGTTTCTCTTGGTCTTTGCTGTAGTCTGCGTTCTGGCTCTGGTGACTGCGGAGGAGTTCCTGGATCTCCTGCCTATGCTGGGCCTTCAGCTCTTCCAGCGCTGCCTTCTTCTCCTGCTCAAACAGGGACTGGGCCGTGCTGAAAGTGCGCAGCTTCTCCTCGAAGGAGCGCCGCATCTCCTCCACCTCCCGCGACATGGACACCACACGCTGCGTGTGCTGAGGGCCAGACGGGCAGCAACCATCAGTGAATTTTAACAAGCCTGGTGGTGACCATCTGGCTATGGAGTAATCTCAAAAGAAATCTATAGGTCCTATATTTCTGACAGAGATTTTCAGGAAGAATATGGCTTCTGCGCTTTTTCTTGAGGGTTTCACTCTGTGCCACTAAAACCATGCTAGCATGTTAAAATCACAAGCAGCAGTCTGTAGACTTTGTCAGAAGGTGGCAGTCCCAATATGGACCCCAAATCAATGAGTATGGCAGTTGAGGGATTGTTGGGGAGTTCTTAAAAAACACTGAGGTGCTCTCAAGCTGATTATCTCTGTTGTTGTTTGAGCTCAGATGCAACGCCATAATCTAAAATGCTTCAGTGTTTCCTAGTGGTCGGCCGGCACAAATACCTTTTGGAAATATGACATTTGCAAAATATATATCAGAATCAGATTTATTGGCCTGCAATGAGGTGGCGACTTGTCCAGGGTGTACCCCTCTTACCGCCCGATTGTAGCTGAGATAGGCACCAGCGGCCCCCGCTACCCCAAAGAGAATAAGCGGTAGGAAATGGATGGATGGATGGATTTATTGGCCAAGTATGTTTAAAGCACAATGAATTTGACTTGGTATACTGCCTTTCTTTGTTCAATGTAAGAAACAAAGAAAAATGCAACAATTACGAGAGAACACAGGACCGTGGTGGCTTTTGTTTTAAAGATTTAGTGATAGCGGAAGGTGAAACTTCCTCTTTCAAGTGATATATTGCTGCCATCTTCCACAAAACATTGACGAGGCTTTGTTTTGAAATTAGATTTTGAGGGTTGAGTAACAGGCTCTCGTAGCTAGTCAGCACAAAATGCAGAGAGCAGCAGACGTGGCCTATAGGGGTACAAAGTTATGATTTCATTTCCACAGTGTCTGGAGACTATGTGAGAAATGCAGTTGCTGTTTTGTTTCGTTTTGTTCAGTTAAAATCTCATTTGCCCGTGTTACATTGTAGTAATAAAATAAGCTGCAACAATTAAAAAATACAACAAAATGATATAATATAACAAATAAATATATGTTCATACTAATAACTAAGTAATAACAAACATTTATCTCTGAAAACACAAATAATTATTTTAGCTTTTTAAAAAAATAGCCAATTCTGCAAATTATATGACAATGTAATTTAGGCACCGTCCCCACCTGATCTGTGGGAAACAATATTCACCGTTTTTGGTTGTATTTGCCAGCAACGGTCACTACACCAATCACAAGCTTCCAGGGACATGGGCATAGAGCCGGCCTTCGGTATGACGGCATAATATAGAAAGATTTACCAAAAATTTAATTTAATCGTGGCGATAGTATCTACAACTTATGGCAACCATTGAGACAATAAAGCAGGAAGTCCAGTATGATATGAGAATTTGCAATGATACGTTAACATTAAGCATCCTCCTGACCTTTAATATTTTTAGCAAGTGGTACGTACATCGAGTCAGAGTTGTACAAACCCCGTTTCCATATGAGTTGGGAAATTGTGTTGGAGGTAAATATAAACGGAATACTATGATTTGCAAATCATTTTCAACCCATATTAAGTTGAATATGCTACAAAGACAACAAAGACATTTTTTTTTGTGTGCAAATAATCATTAACTTTAGAATTTGATGCCAGCAAAACGTCACAAAGAAGTTGGGAAAGGTGGCAATAAATACTGATAAAGCTGAGGAATGCTCATCAAACACTTTTTTGGAACATCCCACAGGTGTGCAGGCTAATTGGGAACAGGTGGGTGCCATTATTGGGTATAAAAGCAGCTTCCATGAAATGCTATGTATTTCACAAACAAGTATGGGGCGAGGGTCACCAATTTGTAAGCAAATTGTCGAACAGTTTTAGAACAACATTTCTCGACGTGCTATTGCAAGGAATTTAGGGATTTGACTATTTATGGTCCATAAAATCATCAAAAGGTTCAGAGAATCTGGAGAAATCCCTGCACGTAAGCGATGATATTACGGACCTTTGATCCCTCAGGCGGTACTGCATCCAAAACCGACATCAATGGGTAAAGGATATCACCACATGGGCTCAGGAACACTTCATAAAACCACTGTCAGTAACTACAGTTGGTCGCTACATCTGTAAGTGCAAGTTAAAACTCTGCTATGCAAAGCAAAACCCATTTATCAACAACACCAAGGAACGCCGCTGGCTTCGCTGGGCCCGAGCTCATCTAAGATGGACTGATGCAAAGTAGAAAAGTGTTCTGTGGTCTGACAAGTCCACATTTCAAATTATTTTTTGGAAACGATGAACGTCGTGTCATCCAGAACAAAGTTGAAAATAACCATCTGGATTGTTATAGGCGCAAAGTTCAAAAGCCAGCATCTATGATGGTATGGGGGTGTATTAGCGCCCAAGGCATGAGTAACTTACACATCTGTGAAGGCACCATTAATGCTGAATAGTCCATACAGGTTTTGGAGCAACATATGTTGTCATCCAAGCAACGTTATTATGGATCCCCCTGCTTATTTCAGCAAGACTTTTGCTGAATTTCCCCCAGGAATCAATAAAGTACTTTCTATTCTATTGTATTCTATTCTAAGACAATGCCAAGTCATGTGTTACAACAGCGTGGTTTCGTAGTAAAAGAGTGCGGGTACTTTCCTGGCCCGCCTGCAGTCCAGACATGTCTCCCATCAAAAATGTGTTGCGCATTATGAAGCGTAAAATACGACAACGGAGACCCCGCACTGTTGAACGACTAAAGCTCTACATAAAACAAGAATGGGAAAGAATTCCACTTTCAAAGCTTCAAAATTTAGTTTCCTCAGTTCCCAAACGTTTATTGAGTGTTGTTAAAAGAAAAGGTGATGTAACACAGTGGTGAACATGCCCTTTTCCAACTACTTTGGCACATGTTGCAGCCATGAAATTCTAAGTTCATTATTATTGGCAAAAAAAATTAACTTTATGAGTTTCAACATCAAATATCTTGTCTTTGTAGTGCATTCAACTGAATATGGGTTGAAAAGGATTTGCAAATCATTGTATTCCATTTATATTTACATCTAACACAATATCCCAACTCATATGGAAACGGGGTTTCTAAATTATTGAGCATATATCGTTTGTTAAAACAGTATTTTTTTTGGTTGTACCGTGCCATATAACTATTAACTAGATAACTTGGTGTCCGTCTGGACACAATTCCTTGAAACTATAAAAATGTTTCAGCTTGGGGGCCGGAGTGTGGTGGAGTTCATTCGCATCTTCAAAGACAGCCCCCAAAACAGCTTGTTCAAAAGCAACATTCAGCGAGGCAAAGTTTTGGGCTTTTGGAACAAAATCCATGCAAAATTTTCACCAAATCATCGTTACTATATCGTATCAAGACCAGTGATTCTCAAACTAAGAGTCATGTATAAAAAGAGTATGGCTGACTGCGCCATGACTGCTACCAAGGACGTGTATCCGTGCCCGGATGCATGCAATTGCAGTCATTTAGACCTTAATTTTTTTGACAGACTAAACCAAAATTATATGTTTATATATAGTTCTAAATATAGTCTAGCTCATATACGTACAATAAAACATGCTTTTATTCCACTAATGATAATTTTGCGGCTCAATTAGACGCACTCTGCTGCTACAATCCTACAGTGTGTTTTTTGATCAGCAGGCACTCTATCATGAACCTGGCAGCGCAATAAACGTTAAAAGAAATACACAGAACAACCAAAAATATAACTTATTACCTCATTTAAAGAAATTGTGACTTTTGTGTGAAGTAAGTCAAGTATGTATTTGTAATCTCTGTATGTATCACTCATCGTGTATTATTTTAACTGATCTTTCTTTTTTTGTAACATGCAAAGTGAATAAGTGTACTTTAGTAGGTATTTCCCCATATATCCGCACAATAACTCAGACATGGTTACACTGTTGAGCAGTAGAGAGAGTATGAAGTGATTTTTGGTCCAGAACATATTTTGCTTTATTTATTATTGACATATTTATTGCCACTTTATGTATATTTTCCAAGAGATTTTAAATTCATTTTCTCATCTATTTTTACACCCAAAATGTGGTTTCTTTTACTCTTTCAATGTACGTCTATTTTTATGGTTGACTTTCTCTTCTGCTGTTACAGAATTGCATTATTTTAGTCATACTGGGATTCAAATATAGTTGTTTTTTGTCAAACCATCTCTTTAATGTCTTTATTTCTTCTTCTATTATCTGTATTAGCATGTGTGTGTTCTATTCTGAACAAAACACAAAATGTTTACCTGGCACAATACGCTGTAATCAGTGGCTCTCCAGTGTTGATGGCGAACCTTCACTTCCCATTTACGGGTTGTGGGGATGCGATGTAAAACCTTGCGGGTAGAGAAGCCACCACCCGCAGGGCATTTTTACACGTCAAAAAACCAATGACGCAGCTCCGCAAAGACATAGGATTAACTCAACGTTAGTAGCAGTCATGGCGCCCTGTAGTCACATGATTGCCTTTTGACCAATCGTTGAGGAGATTGCCAACTGCCGAGTTGGCCATACTCTCTTTATACACGACTCTGCACCATCGAGTAGTACGCCAAAGAATCATTTGATTAAAGTACAATGTTTTACTTTCCTACAATCACAGTGTTACTGTCAAACTGTGTTTAATTGTTATGATCCGCTGCCCAGATCATATGTTTTGTGGATTTTTGAGTTTGTTTGTGCACTTCCTTGTTTGTTCTGTCACCATGGTTGCTTATTAGTTTCACCTATCCCTTGCTTTTGACGCGCACCTGCCTTGAGATTACGTCCTTATTCAAGCCTGCCTTTTCTGTCCACTCATTCTCGCTTCGTAGTTTGTGTTTTGCAACAGTAACAACTCTGTTCCCGATCCTGTTTTCCATTTCGCAACCAGCTCGCTTCCATGCTAAATATTTGTTTTCCCTCTAGCTCCCATGCTAGCGCTCTTGGTTCTTTCTAGCTCCCATGCTAGTTCTGTTTGTTTTGCCTTTTGTGCCTAGTGCCAGTGTTTCTGTTTTTAGTCTGTTTTTAGTTCAAATAAACCATTATTTTTTACCTTCACACTGTGTCCGAAACCCGATCTGCATCAAGGAAGAATGAACCGCATCACCATGCCACCCAGACGTTTCAGTAATCTTCCAATGCCCAAACCTATTAAACATACTTAACCATCCGCCTATGTTTAATGGGTGTTTTCTGAGATGTTTGATAACCACTAAACAAGACCACAGGGAAGTGTTACATTTAGATTAACATCACAATATGACTCATTACATTTGTGTTTCACGCTGTTTGTGTTTCGCAACAGTAGCGACTCTGTTCCCGATCCTGTTTTCTGTTTCGCAACCAGCTAGCTTCCACGCTAAGTATTTGTTTTCTCTCTAGCTCCCATGCTAGCGCTCTTGGTTCTTTCTAGCTTCCATGTTAGTTCTGTTTGTTTTGCCTTTTGTGCCTAGTGCCAGTGTTTCTGTTCTTAGTCTGTTTTTAGTTTATACAAACCATCATTTCTTACCTTCACGCTGTGTCCGAGCCCGATCTGCATCAAGGAAGAACGAACCGCATCACCATGCCACCCAGACATTACAGTAATCTTCCAATGCCCAAACCTATAAACATTCTTAACCATCTGCCTATGTTTATTGAATGCATTTTAATGTTGATCATTATGATAGTACTTGGAGAGCTAAGTGTTTTCTGAGGTGTTTGATAACCACTAAACGAAACCACAAGAAAGTGTTACATTTAGATTAAAATCACAATATGACTCATTACATTTATGTCTATGGTGCCTAGACTTTAGGATGGTCATAAAATGACAAAAAACAAAAGTATAAATGACAGAAATTAAAACAAAATGAACTCAAAATGAATTGAAGCGTACCTGAGCCTCGGTGCACAGCTGGAGGTCCTCCACCCTCTGACGATAATTCTCAAACTCGGCTAGCGCCTGCCTCTTCATCCTCTCGTGCAGCTCCATGGACTCCTCCAGAGATTGGATCCGCCTCTTCAGGTCGATCTCGTCGCTGATCTTACCTTTGAACTGAAGACAAGAAAAAAGACAACAGGACATAGTATTCAGTTTAACAATAGCAGATACGGCAGACCAGGGTCATCGTTGTAGCTCCCTTCACAAAGCTCAGAGTGGGAAAAGCGTTCTATAATATTCAACTGTCTGTGAGACCATGAATGTGTTCAGGCTGAGTTCTGACTGCTGTTTGGAGAAGAGCAAAGAAGGCAAGGAATAAGGACGGGGAGCTGGTGTGTGCGTGAGTGGTTAGGGAGACAACTGCACGAGAGAAACATCAGCTACTGGAGTGCGCAATCCCGGCCAATACATTAAAAAAAAGTTTCTTTCAGGATGATCCCCTGCTGGCCTCCCAATGGAGTTGAGACCCGGGGTGACCACTCTTTATGCATCAGTCGGTGACGTCTCTGGGTCCTCAAATCTGCAATCCTTTCCAAGGTTTCTCGTTGTTTCCATTGAGTTGAGTTTTTTCTTGCCCTGATGTAGGACCTGAGCCAAGGATGTCGCTGTGGCTTGTAGCGCCCGTTGAGACATTTGTGATAAAGGGCTATATAAGTAAACTGTGATTGATTTATTGATTCAGTGGAGGACGCGGTAAAATGGTTATTTTGATCAAAAAGATTGTCGACCACTGGTGTAGCGCAGTGGTCACCAACCTTTGCAAGCCCAAGATCCCTGGGGTCAGCCAAAAACCAAAGCAAGATCGACCACTGTGTTAAATATTCATATATATATTCATATATATATATATATATATATATTTATTTTTTTATATATATACATATTAAGGGTGTAACGGTACACAAAAATTTCGGTTCAGTACGTACCTCGGTTTAGAGGTCACGGTTTGGTTCATTTTCGGTACAGTAAGAAAACAACAAAATATAGATTTTTTGGTTATTTATTTACCAAATTTGTAAACAATGGCTTTATCCTTTTAACATTGGGAACACTATAATCATTTTGCCCATGTTAATCCACATTAAACTGCCTCAAGTTGTTGCTTTGATTAAATAAAATGACAATGTTTAACAGTTTCAAGTCAACTCATCATGTTTAATTTATTACAGCATTTGGGAAGCCTGTAGTTGATTTTTATTATGTAAATGTTATATTTATATCAACATGTGATAGCAGGGACCCTGCCATTCAAAACCAGGCTGCTACATTACTAATGATTAATCTAACTATAGCTGAAAAAAATAGTACAATAGCAATAGGAGAGACTATTCATCCCTGAACACCGTGGACTTCAATGAAATAAGAGACAGACAGGGCTTTGCTGCCCCTAACACACGGACGCACGCACGCACGCACGCACGCACACACACACACACACACACACCCACAGCAAAATGAGCTAACTTTACGCTAAAAGCTAAATAGCCTTTACCTCAAGCCAGAACTGCGAGCAAGCTGAGCTGCAGTTTAAGTTTCTAGAAGATCAACGGGCTCATAGTGATGTTAGTAGTAGTTGTGACTGGGAAGTTGTCATGACGCGGAGTCGAACCCGCGTTTCCTCGGCGGCTGGAGCTGCGGCCGCCTCTGCTGACAGCGCGCCAAGATGCGCCTCCTTTGACAGCGCACTCAGACTTGTCCCCACTCGTGCTGAGGGCAGCACGCCTGCGCAGCAACAAGCCTGTAGTCAATCATTAATCGACACACCTGAACTTGATGAAAGGGAGCGGCATAAAGACCAGCAGACCCAAGGAACCTTTGCCAGAACGTCGCTAACCTTCCCGTAAGCTTCACGTCTGGCATCCCCTTCCCCGGGATTTCCTCACCTTTGCTTTGCTCTCTCTCTGTGTATCCCTGGTTCATGTCTCTTTGTGTGTTCACAGTGACTCCCCTGCCTTCCGTGATCAAGCCTTGTCCTTCAACATCCAACCGGATTCCTGACTGCCCTCCTCGATCCACGACCTCCCTGCTCGGACCCAGACTACACTGCCTCGCTCCTCCCCACGACCCATTGCCTGTCCACGAACTGCCTCTTCGTCTTGCCCCTCGTGATTCGACGAAAGATTACAACCAACACTCACAGACAACAACCCTGGGTAACATTTACATTATTAATATTACACATAGTCACACTCATTCACTTAAAGTAGCATACACATGTCACATATTTATCAAAGGTTTAAAATAAACCTTGAAAGAACCGCAGTTCTGTCCTGGTTGTCGCCTCCTTCCCTTTGAATACAACAGAAGTGTTTTTTATAATTTGGGGAGAGTAGGCTGTCCGCTGCTCCCCTGCTAAACAACTATCTGCTCGACGCTGAAGCATTGACTACCTGCGCTCTGAATACGCACTGCTGATTGGCTTTGTATGTAACCAATCAGATGGTTGTGTGGGTGGGTCAATGCTGGGTGCTGTGTAAGAGACAGAGACAGAGGCAGAAAGCAGAGCAGCTTATGAAGACTTTTGCTTACAAACTCGTTCGGTACACCCACGTGCCGAACCAAAACCCCCGTATCGAAACGGTTCAATACAAATACACATACCGTTACACCCCGGATATATATATATATACACTCATACATACATAAATTGATAGTACTTTATTGATTCCTTCAGGAGAGTTCCTTCAGGAAAATTAAAATTCCAGCAGCAGTGTACAGAGTTGAGATCAATTTAAATTAAAGTAAAAAGTAAATAATGGGGGTTTAAATGGAAACAAAATAGAGAAATATTACAATAAGAATAAAAAATAAAAAGCAACAGGGACGGCGTGGCGCAGTGGTAGAGTGGCCGTGCGCAACCCGAGGGTCACTGGTTCAAATCCCACCTAGAACTAACCTCGTCACGTCCGTTGCTCCTGATGGGTGCTGGTTGGCGCCTTGCATGGCAGCTCCCTCCATCAGTGTGTGAATGTGTGTGTGAATGGGTAAATGTGGAAGTAGTGTCAAAGCGCTTTGAGTACCTTGAAGGTAGAAAAGCGCTATACAAGTACAACCAATTTATCATTTATTTATTTAACAATGGGTATAGAAATATGACAGTAAAATAAGAATATAACAAGACAAAGTAGGCAGTAGTGACCATGTTATGAAAACGTATTGCACTGTTATTGTTTTGCATCCCCTGTCATCCTTGTACCCCTGCCCCCCGCCCCAGAGAGGAGTTGTACAGTCTAATGGCGTGTGGGACAAAGGAGTTCTTGTGTCTGTTAGTCCTGCACTTGGGATGAAGAGGTCTAGCACTGAACAGGCTCCTCTGGCTACTGATAACGCTATGCAGAGGGGGACTGGCATCATCCAGGATGCTCACTAGTATATACATACATATATAGGGCAGCATGGTGGAAGAGGGTTTAGTGCGCCTGCCTCACAATACGAAGGTCCTGAGTAGTCCTGGGTTCAATCCCGGGCTCGGGATCTTTCTGAGTTTGCATGTTCTCCCCGTGACTGCGTGGGTTCCCTCCGGGAACTCCGGCTTACTCCCACCTCCAACGACATGCAACTGGGGATAGGTTGATTGGCAACACTAAATTGGCCCTAGTGTGTGAATGTGAGTGTGAAGGTTGTCTGTCTATCTGTGTTGGCCCTGCGATGAGGTGGCAACTTGTCCAGGGTGTACGCGCCTTCCTCCCTATTGTAGCTGAGATAGGCACCAGCGCCCCCTGCGACCCAAAAGGCAATAAACGGTAGAAAATGGATGGATGGATGGGATGTATACATATATATATATATATATATATGCCCTGTGTTGAGATGGCAACTTGTCCAGGGTGTACGTCGCCTTCCGCCTGATTGTATGCTGAGATAGGCACCAGCGCCCCCCGCAACCCCAAAGGTTATAAGCGGTAGAAAATGGATAGATTCATATATGTGTATATATATACCTATATATATATATATATATATATATATATATATATATATATATATATATATATATATATATATATATATGGCTGTATGGTATACTGGTATTGGTATAGTATCGCAATACTAATGAATCATATTCGGTACTATACCGCCCCTAAAAAGTACCGGTCCCCCTTGCCATGTCATCATCACGTTGTGTCATTGTTGTTTTTACGAGCAGAGGAGCATGTTCGCAGCGCACAATCACAGAGTAATTGGGTTATACTTGTGTTGCGCTTTTCTATCTTCAAGCACTTTACTCAAAGCACTTTGTCACTATTTCCACATTCACACTCTGAAGGCGGGAGCTGCCATGTAAGGCCCTAACTACGACCCATCAGGAGCAAGGACACACGTGACTAGGTTAGTAAAAGGTGGGGATCAAACCGGGAACCCTCAGGTTGCTAGCACGGCCACTCTCCCAACCGCACCACACCGCCCCTTACTTACAAGCAGACACAGTGTGTAGACAGAAAAGGGAGAATGGGCGCATTTTGGCTTAAAAACTTACAATAAAGGTGATGTTATAACACTGAAACGCCCTCAGGAAGAGGTGCTTCAAGACATGGCTAACTAGTTAGCAGCTAAAGTCCAGCTGCAATGATTTAGCTACTTCTAAATCACTAATCCTCACCTCCAAGGCGACAAATAAAGTAAGTTTCTTACAAGTATCATCCTTGCAGGCGTCACCACTTATGATGCCGATCATGAATTTAAACATACGCCGTTGGTGAATCTAAAACTAACCTCCACTGTAAAGATACCAAATAGAGGAGCGTATCTAGTCAATACTACTATAATTACATCGATATTTTTTTAGCATCACAAAAATATTTTCTTTTATTTTTTTGTTTGTTTATAAACTCAGGAAATATGTCCCTGGGCACATGTGACTTTGAATATGACCAATGTATGATCCTGTAACTACTTGGTATTGGATTGGTACCCAAATTTGTGGTATCATACAAAACTAATGTAAAATATCCAAACAACAGAAGAATAAGTGATTATTACATTTTAACAGAAGCGTAGATAGAACATGTTAAAACAGAACATAACCAGATATTAACAGTTAATGAACAAGAAGATCAATACTTAATTGTATACCACTTGTCCTTAATAATTTTGATCAAATAATAGAATGGAAAATGATACAATATGTTACTACATACGTCAGCAGCTAAATAAGGAGGTTTGCTTACTCACTACTAAAAGACGAGTTGTCTAGTATGTGCACTGTTTTATTTAAGGACAAACTTGCAATAACAAACATATATTTAATGTACCGTAAGATTTTTTTGTTAAAAAAAAAAGCCAATAAGGCAATTTTTTGTGGTCCCCTTTATTTAGAAAACTATCGAAAAGTACCAAAAAGTATCGAAATACATTTTGTGAGAGCTTTGTGGTTTTATTATTGGCTGATGTCCAAAAAAATGTTTTCTCTTTGTGCTTCTTGCTGTTTTCCCAATTTTCGCAGGTGTTTTTTTTTTTTTGGTAATGGGCCTATAGGACCAATGACAAAAGGAGTCACGGGCTACAGGAGGCCCCTTTGCCGCACTTTGAGCACCCTGGCTGTAGAAGCTCTTTAAGGCTGCTATAGTCCTATCGCTGTACTATATTTGTCCATCTTATGGTCACATATGGGACGCAGGTCACATGGTTGTCTTACGTCAACACCTGAAGTAGTAAAACCAGCTGTTCACCTGGCTGTTTTTTCTAGTGATAAAGAGGGGATAGGTTGATTGGCAACACTAAAAATGGCCCTCGTGTGTGAATGTGAGTATGAATGTTGTCTGTCTATCTGTGTTGGCCCTGTGATGAGGTGGCGACTTGTACCCCGCCTTACGCCCGAATGCAGCTGAGATAGGCTCCAGCAACCCCGGCGACCCCGAAGGGACAAGCGGTAAAAAATCGATGGATGGAAAGAGGGGATAAACAGACAAGTCTTTCTTTAGCAGCCGCCTTGTTTCATCAAATATATAACTGCTTAAAATCATGTCAATGTTTACTTTTGTATATAAATCAAAACAAAATCCGTATTTTGGAGGAATATTCACAGACTCTGTTAGCTTACTGTTGCAGACGAGCGATGATGACGATGGGTTGGGCGCTTTACAGAACCTTACAGTTTGTGGAATACGTGGCAGAAAATCCAGCAGAGCACTGCATTGCAGGAAAGAGGAAGCTGGTTGATTGCTGCCCAGAAAGGGTGTGTGCCTTTTTAATGACGCGTCCCCAAAATGCAAGTCCTCGCATGCAGGAAGATGCTAGAAAATGTCCAATGCTTTGCAAGAGTCAGCCTTAATGCATTGTTGCAGCTCGCTGATTTTTTTTAGCACGTCATGAAATGCGCGTTTGCGGGATCAGTGGGTAAAGTACAGCACACTCCATGCTTGGGGGGTATGGCCGTGGTGTGGAGAGCGGAGGATTTGAGGCAGAAGAGGCGAGGTGTGCAGACATGTTTAGGCATACTTGCCAACCCTCCCGATTTTCCCGGGAGACTCCCGAATTTCAGTGCCCCACCCGAGAATCTACCGGGGAAACCATTCTGCTGAATTTCTCCCGATTTCCACCCGGACAACAACATTGAGTACGTGCCTTAACGGTGCTGCCTTAAGCCTCCTCTACAACCTGTCGTCACGTCTGCTTTTCTGCCATACAAACGGCGTGCCGGAACATTTTCTTAATAATTGCGGCTTTTACACACACATTAGTGAATGCAAGTCATATTTGAACAACCATACAGGTTTATACTGGCCATATAAACAACTTTAACACTGTTACAAATATGCGACACACTGTGAACCCACACCAAACAAGAATGATAAACACATTTCGGGAGAACATTCACACCCTAACACAACATAAACAGAACAGAACAAATACCCAGAACCCCTTGCAGCACTAACTTCCGGGCTGCTACAACATACACCCCCCCCCCCCCCCCCCCCCCCCCCCCCCCCCCCCGGAGGTCTCAAGGTTGGCAAAGTATTTGTTTAGGGCTTACAGTGTGTGCCTGTTGGCAAGTTCGTTATTCACTCTCTGGGTGTCACTGATGTCATATTAATACATTTTACACTTTGATCCCTTTTTTTCCAATATTTTCGCTATTGACCAGTAGGGTCCCAAAGATCGACAGGTTGGCGACCTCTCGTCTCGAGGGTGCTCTTACTAGACCCGACCAGATCCTGTATAGAGAGAGAATGACCAACTCGGTTTCAAAGTAGGTCCTAAACATGGCGCCCTGTAGTTTCGTCAGGGGCTTTTGACCAATCAGAGAGAGTATGGCCAGACGACCTCCTAAATGATTGGTCAGAAGCCCTTCTCGTGACTACAGGGAAACTTGTTTGGCATCAACTTTGAAACCGAGTTGGTCATAATCTTTTTATAAACAGCTCTGAGACCCCACTACTTTTCTTCCTTAAAAGGCTGCCATAGAATCAGGAAATTAACAGGAAGTGAAGGTATGTTATGGGATAATTTGGAACTAAAATATTTTTTTTGCCTTAATTACAATGTAGTTTGCCAGAAGTTATTATCAATTTCCTTTGTGACTGGTGAGGAGCGATGCACGTATTGTCATTAGCGCTGATGAATATAAAGCTGAATAATTCACGCTCCAAGCAATTTAAACATGAATGAGCTTGTTAGAAAAGTGACATGAAAATCTTGTAAAACAGGGGTCTCAAACTCGGGCCCGCGGGTCAATTGTGGTCCCTGAGACAATAGTTTACAGTCCCCACCTTTTTATGAAATTCTAATGTTAAAGCGGCCTGGGAGTTTTACATGAATGGCACTTCACAGGGTTGTGTGCAGAGCTGAACAAACTTACCAATCACGGTGGGATATACGGGGACAAGACATCGACCGGGCTTGATGCAAGCAGAGACACATTTCCTAATGAGTGAAGGTTACAGCAGGGCTGCCATGGAGAGTCTCCTTTAGTGCCTGGCTGACTGTCTCGTTTCTATTGGGCACTTTCGGACATTCGGCCCAGTGCGCTGCGTTAACAATTTTTAAAGTTGCTACCCAGCGGGACATTATACGCAGTGGTGTGCCGTCAGGGGCAGCAAGGCTTTCTCTGCTGGCCTAACATAACCAGAAATCATGATCATGATCAAAGATAAAATCATTTTTTAATTTACTTTCCCTAAATGTCTAAAAGTTTTCATATTCTCTTCATGTCATATTATGCTCCTTCCAGTGCTGTTGTTTTTAGTTTAAGTTTGTGTCCAATCAGAATTCAGTTAGCTTATGTTGCCATGCTGGACGAAATCTGCCCAAGGCCTTCAGAATCAACAATGCGGATGTCCGTGCCCTGTAAGTGAAGAGGGACAGACGGTGATAGACAGTTGCGATAGTCAATCAGATCAAGAGTTGTTGTCAACAAGGCTTTCTAGATGGTCTCACATTGAACATGACATTTACGCGGTGATTAAATACTCACCGGGAGAACCAGAGCTGGAGTACAAAAAGTTGGCAAGATTAGGTGGCAGATATATATTTGCAAGGCCATTTTGAAGAAGGATATTTAAAGACAAACTATATCTTGGGAGACGATGTTGGCCAACCTCAGAACATAGCTGGGCTGTTCTGGCAATAGAATTGGGAAATGTCCACCATTTCCACTCAAATAAGACGACAAAGAGTGGTACCACCAACTTATACAGCGTCGAATAGGTGCTCGAAATATTGAGCACCATATCTTACCACATAAGATATGTTTTAATTGCTGATGCATTTTAATAGATTTTGAAATGCGCCAGAAAATAACCTGTTTTGTACACTGTTGAGGAGATTCAATACAGAGTAGAGTGTATATGTGTTCCTGTATAGTATTTCAACAACAATAGTCATGTGGTGACATCAATTATGGTATTTTGAGAGGTAATTATTTAAGTCGGACATCACTTAAGGCCTAGGAAGGAAACGCAGGGCACGCCACTGATTATACTTACTGTATATGTCGTGGCTTACTGTGGTGGATTCCAAAAAGCGCTGAAGACAAGAGTAGTGAGTGTGACTAGTTTTTTGTTGTCCACAACATAAGCTATGGTGCCAATCAGAGGTGGGTGGTAACGCGCTACATTTACTCCGTTACATCTACAGGTATATATGTCTCTGTAAGCTTCTTACTCACAGTTCCCACAGATGCACGCTGGACGCCAGTGGTTCGGGTTTGACAGTAGTTTTAATTTTCAATTTTGCTCAGGATCACGCTTTTCTGCTTGACTTTTTCAGTCTCACCATTAGCAGCCCCCTCTCCTCCGCTGGCCGTTTACTGTTAAAGACAACAGTTGATTAGATCAGCGCGTACCACCTGCGACATCCAATCAACTGCCAGCTGCGTCTCGCCGTCCTGCCCATGCCACGCCCCCGTCTGAGGGTGCGCTGTCTCCAGCCACCCAGACGGGGTCGCTGATCTTTCTACCTGCAGTGTGGTAATCACAACCTCCCTCCACATACCTCCACCGCCAGACTTAGGCCGGGCCTCGGCCGCACTTACTCCCCCCCCCCCCCCCCCCCCCCCCCGCCTGAGCGTGGGAGAGGAAGTCTGCCACGACCATCTGCGCTCCCGGCCTATGGACCACTCTGAAATTGTAGGGTTGTAAAGCGAGATACCACCGGGTGATCCGCGCGTTGGCATCTTTCATGCGGTGGAGCCACTGGAGGGGCTTGTGGTCCGAGCAGAGGCTGAATGGGCGTCCCAGCAGATAGTACCGGAGGGCACCGACAGCCCACCGGATGGCGAGGCACTCCCTCTCCACCGTGCTGTATCTGGTTTCCCTTTCGGAAAGTTTCCTGCTGATGTACAGGACCGGATGGTCGGTGCACCCCCGCTGCTGGGATAAAACGGCTCCCAGTCCTCTGCCTGACGCATCTGCCTGCAAACAAAATGGGATGGAAAAATCAGGCATGTACAGTACCGGCTCCTCGCAAAGTGCTTTCCTTACCTTCTCGAATGCCTGCTGGCACTGCTCCGTCCACTGGACCAGATCTGGGGCACCTTTCCGGGTGAGGTCAGTTAGTGGGCTGGTGAGGTCTGCAAACCGGGGGACAAACCTCCGGTAGTAGCCCACCAGCCCCAAAAACTGCCTCACCTCCTTTTTCGTCTTCGGGGTCGGGCAGGCCGCAACTGCTGCGGTTTTATCTACCTGAGGCCGCACCCGGCCTTCCCCCAAGCGGTACCCCAGATACTGTACCTCCCTCCGGCCAACCGCGCACTTCGCCGGGTTGGCGGTGAGCCCCGCCCACCTCAGGGACTCGAGTACCACTCCCACTCTCTGCATATGCTCCGCCCAGCTGTTCCCCTGGATGATGACATCATCCAGATAGGCGGCAGCATATGCAGCGTGCGGTCGCAGCACCCGGTCCATGAGTCTCTGAAATTTGGCGGGCGCACCGAACAAGCCGAACGGAAGGGTCACGAATTGGTATAACCCTTCCGGAGTGGAGAATGCCGTTTTTTCCTTGGACTCTGGAGACAAGGGAATCTGCCAGTAGCCCTTAGTCAAATCCAGTGTCGTAAAAAAACGAGCAGTGCCCAACCGGTCCAGGAGCTCGTCGACCCGGGGCATTGGATAGGCGTCAAAACGTGACACATCATTCACCTTGCGGTAGTCCACACAGAACCGCACAGACCCATCTTTCTTCCCTACCAGAACTATGGGGCTACACCATGCACTGTGGGACTCTTCTATCACTCCCAATTCCAACATGGCTTTTAATTCTTCCAGAACTACTTTGCGTTTGTGTTCGGGCAGCCTATAGGGCCGGGACCTCACCGTCACGCCCGGGCTGGTCTCTATGTGATGCTGGGTGAGAGTCCTGCGGCCTGGCAGGGGAGAGAAAACGTCAGCAAAATGTTGCTGCAATTTGGCCACGTCTGCTTTCTGTGACAGCGTAAGATGATTATCACAGCGGAGAGGGGAGGGCCGGGGGTAGGGGGGGACCTCCGGCCCCAGCTCCTCGCTCTCTGCTATCGCCGTCACCATGGAGACGGGCTCCGCTTCCCTCCAACCTTTTAGTAGGTTGAGGTGGTATATTTGTGTTGCCCCGCCCCGGTCAGACCGCCTGACCTCATAATCCACCTCACCTACTCGTCGTGTGACCACGAAGGGTCCTTGCCACTTGGCGAGTAATTTGGAGCTGGATGTTGGGAGTAACACAAGTACTTTCTCTCCCGGTGAAAATTGTCTAAGTTGCGCTCCCCTGTTATACAGGCGCTGTTGACGTTCTTGAGCTTGGAGCAAATTCTCACGTGACAAGTGCCCTAATGTGTGGAGTTTTGCTCTCAAGTCCATGACATACTGAATTTCATTTTTACTGGGGCTTGGACCTTCCTCCCAGCTTTCTTTAACCAGGTCTAGTACCCCCCTCGGCTTCCTGCCGAACAATAACTCAAATGGAGAAAATCCTGTTGAGGCCTGGGGAACCTCCCGCACTGCAAATAGCAGGGGATCCAACCATTTATGCCAATTTGGTTTGTCCTCGTGTACGAACTTCCGGATCATGGATTTCAAAGTTCTACTCATCCGCTCCACCAACCCATCTGTCTATGGGTGGTAAACGCTAGTCCGAATAGACTTGATCCCCAATAAACCGTACAGCTCCTTTAACGTGCGTGACATAAAGGACGTGCCTTGGTCAGTTAGAATCTCTTTCGGGATTCCAACTCGGGAGATAATTTGAAATAGTGCCTGTGCTACACTCTTTGCAGAGATGGAGCGCAGTGGCACTGCTTCGGGATAGTGCGTTGCATAATCCACCAGGACTAGTGAAAAGCGATATCCCTGGGTGATCGGGTGAAATGGCCCGACGAGGTCCATGCCAATTCGCTCAAACGGGACCTCTATGAGTGGTAATGGCCTCAAAGGTGCTCTACGGGTGGCCGCGGGGTTGATTAGTTGACATTCCGGGCATGCCGCGCACCACCGGCGCACGTCAGCCCGAATGCCTGGCCAATAGAACCGTGCCATTATCCGATTAAGGGTTTTATCATAGCCCATGTGTCCGGCCATTGGGTTAAAATGAGCCGCCTGGAAAATCCTTTCCCGACGGCTTTTTGGTACCAACAATTGGGTAATTTCCTCCCCTGTCTGAGTGTCACGGCTCACTCTGTATAGTCTGTCCCTAATCAATACAAAATGAGGGAAGTCCCGCGTTATTCCCGGGCGAACCCGCTGCCCATCAATTGCAATCACTTGGTCCCAGGTCTCGCGCAAAGTGTCATCTCGAGACTGCTCGAGTGGAAAATCATCCGTGGGGCGCCATCGGGGCACCGGGGAAACCTCCTGGGAAGTCCCCGCCGGCCTCCCTTCCCCCTCCCCCTCGGCAGCGTCGGATAAACTCGCGTCGCCGATGAGAACAGCGCGGGTATCCCCTTTCCCTACCGTCCGTGAACGCACCCCTGCACATTGCTTCATTAACCCCTTAAATCCCGACCAATTTGTTCCCAAAATTAAGGGGTGCGCGAGGCGCGAATTTACAGCCACCTTAACATTATATTTTTCACCCATGAAAATAATTTCCACCGGCACAACGGGATACGTGTGAATATCCCCATGCACACATTTAACCCGCACCCGTGTAACCTTACTCAATACCCCGGGTCGAACCAGGTTTTGGTGAATCATGGATTGTTCACAGCCCGAATCCACCATCGCCCGGTGTATACTCCCTTGTATCCTTACCGGTACATAGTATGTCTGTCCCGGACCAGGGGAGGATGCCGGAGGGTCGTCCACCCGGATCACCTGCCCCACCTCCATCGCTGGACACTCCCGTTGCAGGTGACCCAGTCGTCCGCACCTCCAACACACCTGCCCCAGCATTCGAGCCGCTGTTTGCGGGGGAGACGCGGTGTCTGCAGCGGTCTGTCCCTGCGGAGGAGAAAGCAAATTTATGTTTCGTGGCCTGTGCCACGGCTGGGCTCCCTCTGGTGGTGGCCGCATTCTGTGCGGCGCCGGTACTGGCCGCTCCGCTCCTCCTGCAACCTTCTCCCGCTGTACTGCCAGGTGGTCCTCCGCCAAAGCTACCGCCGCTGCTACCTCTTGGTAGCGGACCCATGCCGATGTCCGCGCCGGGATTGCCTCCAGGAATTGCTCCAATATTATTTGTTCGATCACCTCTTCGGTGCTTCCGGGTTGTAGCCATCTGGTTGCCGCATCTCTTAATTGTTGCCCCAGGACAAAAGGCCGCTCATCTTGTCCTAGTTTCTTGCTTCGAAACTTCCGTCTATGGTCTTCTTTGGTTCTTCCTGTCCGGTCCAACACCGCCCTCCTCATGTCCCTGTAGCTCACCCGGGACGCTGGTGGCAGGCTGAGCGCCGCTCGCTGCGCCTCTCCCGCCAGCAGCGGCAGCAGGCGCACCGCCCACTCTTCTTCCGGCCATCCGCATGACTTGGCTGTGGCCTCGAACATGTCCAGGAAACTGTGTGGATCTTCTGTTTCCGCCATCCTGTGCATCCCCACTGCTGTCAAAGCCGGCCTCGCTGTTGTGTGTGTCCCCGCTCCGGTCCGCTCCGTCAGCGCCTGCAGAATCTGACTCTGCTGCGCAATTTGGCTTTGCATCGCCTCCATCTGCCGGTGATTAGCGGTAGACACTTCTGCCAGCAACTGTCCCAGCGCCTCTATGGGGCTTGGTGACGACATCGCAGCTTTTGTTTTTGTTGGGCGCCAATTGTAAGCTTCTTACTCACAGTTCCCACAGATGCACGCTGGACGCCAGTGGTTCGGGTTTGACAGTAGTTTTAATTTTCAATTTTGCTCAGGATCACGCTTTTCTGCTTGACTTTTTCAGTCTCACCAACAGCAGCCCCCTCTCCTCCGCTGGCCGTTTACTGTTAAAGACAACAGTTGATTAGATCAGCGCGTACCACCTGCGACATCTAATCAACTGCCAGCTGCGTCTCGCCGTCCTGCCCATGCCACGCCCCCGTCTGAGGGTGCGCTGTCTCCAGCCACCCAGACGGGGTCGCTGATCTTTCTACCTGCAGTGTGCTAATCACAACCTCCCTCCACAGTCTCTATCAAGCAAAACGGTGTGATAAAAGAAACGTAAGTAACTCAATGTAACCTGATGTAGTGTGCAGTCACATTTATTGTTATAATTGCATTTTTTTGTATCTCTTTAATTTAGGTAGCCAGGGACTACAGATGGAAATTAGCTATTTAACTATAATCTGGTGCAGAACATACAATATTTGTCTTTGATCTTAATGCTTCTGTGCATTATCCCTTCAAATAAAGACTAAACTAAATTAACTAACTAACTAACTAACTAACTAACTAACTAACTAACTAACATAGCGTTCATTGACAATAATAGTCCCTAATAACCCGGGCCAATTATACGGTCACACTGTTATTTGTGAGTCATTATTTCTTCCTCACACAATGAACACAACATATGTTTCTATTTGATTGCAATTGTTTTTTTGTTTCCATGACTACGTTTACAACAACAACAGCATGGTGTCATTTTTGTTTCTTTTCCCAGTAACAGCACAGCAGATAACACTCCGGGAACAGTCGCCTTTTTGCGCTAGCTATCCCATTACTTTGTGCCATCTACAAATGCCAAGGTGTTCATGTGATCATGAAAGACATGAACATTGAGCGCAACAACAAAGGAGACTGCGACCGGATTAATATCCGCCGACCGCCGTGCTGCTGAAAAGGAAAAAGCGAAAATTACGCACATTGCGGAAATGACGTTCTCCGCGCATTGAGACGTTCTCTGTGCGTTTGCTAAACACGACAGTGACACTAAGTGGAATTAAAATTGATTCCATATCCCCATCATGTATTCACCAATTTTCTTATTAATTCTTAATTTGTTTATTTGTGTTTTCATCTTATGTTGTTTTGAAAAATTTAAATAAAGACATTTGAAAAAAAAAATATATTTTTTTAACAAAGCTTTTCTCGTAAAATACCTGGTGCGGCCCGGCCTCACCCAGACTCTGCCCCCAGTGGCCCCAGGTAAATTGAGTTTGAGACCCCTGTTCTAGATGGTTCCAGAGGTTTTCAAAGTGAAAGGAAAAAAATAGGATATGAATGAATTACCTGTAAAATCTTCTCCCTGGTTTCTGAGAGGATCTGCTGCACTTCCTCCTCGTGCGCCTCCTTCAAGGTGGCGATGGCCGCCTCATGTTCGTCGTTCTTGGTGTTGAGCGCGTAGATGACCTGTGTGCCGAGAGAAGTCTTAGCAAGCAGGCCAATGGCGTAGTGTTTTAAAAGCGATTAACATGGAGTGCTTATTGATGCATCACAACCTATCAAAGCAAACTCCAGATGGCACCCTCGAGGCTGTGAACCGTATACAATGACTATTATCATCCATCCCATCCATCCATTTTCTACCGCTTATTCCCTTTTGGAGGCGCGGGGGGCGCTGGCGCCTATCTCAGCTACAATTATCATGTGCAGTATAAATCAGTAGGCGCATAGAAAGTAGAATACGGTATATTGATATTGGATATCTGTTCGATATCAACAAAAAAATAAATAACAATAAAACAAATAAAAATGTACGGCCCGTGGGCCGGCTCAGACCCATGAAGAGGTTTTACCCGGCCCGTGAGAGGAGTTTTATAAGAACAAAAATGAGCTGAAATTTTTGAATGAAAGAAACTGCTGTTGAAATGTGTCCACTGGATGTCGCAATAGCAATTCTTTGCATCCCCTGCGGGAGCGTGCATGACTTTGGAGGGGGAGTAGCTATGTGCCATGCAGAGAGGCAACACTTTGGTGTTTGGACACTACTACTTGTGCTGCTAATTAGTAAAAATATGCAAAATAAGTGGCCTTGTGGTTAGAGTGTCGTCCTGAGATCGGTAGGTCGTGAGTTTAAACCCCGGCCGTGTCATACCAAAGACTATAAAATCAGCCTCAAGGGTAGGAATTTGGGGTTAAATCACCAAAATGATTCCCAACCGCCGCTGCTCACTGCTCCCCTCAACTCTCCAGGGGGTGGAATAAGGGGATCGGTCAAATGCAGAGGGTAATTTCACTACACTTAACAGGAAGTGAAAGTATGTTATGGGATAATTTGGAACTAAAATATTTCTTTGCCTAAATTACAATGTAGTTTGCCAGAAGTTATTATCAATTTCCTTTGTGACTGGTGAGGAGTGATGCACGTATTGTCATTAGCGCTGATGAATATAAAGCTGAATAATTCACGCTCCAAGCGGTTTAAACATGAATGAGTGAATCAGTGGTACTTTAACCTTAACATGTGAATTGTTACGTTCATACTTTTACTGTCAAATATGTTGTTGGTAATGTAACCTGTGACATTCTTTTACCCCAAATAAATGCTTTTGATAGTCTGTACTTTTCGTGTTCTATTATCAGCTAGGTGCACATAAACATGCTGAGATCGAATGTAACCCCTTTAACTTCATGTGAGATTGATGAAGTGAGTCCAAATTCACCAGTTTTGTTGTCGATGATGCTACATATGTACAGAATAAACCACAAGTTTGCACATCAATTGAGGAAAATGACTACATTACATTAATAACACCCTGTAATTTGATTTTGATTTTATTATTCATTTCATAGTTTTAAACTCTGACGGACTCAATTCCACCCACTTGACTGATGAGCATAATTACATCATTTGTTCATAAAGTACAACAAATGAAAAATGAAGATAGAATACTGTTAATCAACGTATGAGTAAAAAAAAAAAAACATGATTTGTATATTTTCAAAATGTGCTTGGTCTATTTTTAAACAACAAAAACTATCTGAAGTTGTCTTTGTTTTTAAGTTATCATGCCAAAGTCATGCACCTGGGGATAGGTTGATTGGCAACACTAAATTGGCCCTAGTGTGTGAATGTGAGTGTGAATGCCCATCCGTCCATCCATTTTTTACCGCTTATTCCTTTTGGGGTCGCGGGGGGCGCTGGTGCCTATCTCAGCTACAATCGGGCGGAAGGCGGGGTGCACCCTGGAAAAGTCATCACAGGGCCAACACAGATGGACAGACAACATTCACACTCACATTCACACACTAGGGCCAATTTAGTGTTGCCAATCAACCTATCCCCAGGTGCATGTCTTTGGAGGTGGGAGGAAGCCGGAGTACCCGGAGGGAACCCACGCAGTCACAAGGAGAACATGCAAACTCCACACAGGAAGATTCCGAGCCGGGGATTGAACCCCGGACTACTCAGGACCTTCGTATTGTGAGGCAGACACACTAACCCCTGTTTCACCGTGCTGCCCTGAGTGTGAATGTTGTCTGTCTATCTGTGTTGGCCCGGCGATGAGATGGTGACTTGTCCAAGGTGTACGCTGCCTTCCGTCCGATTATAGCTGAAATAGGTTCCAGCACCCCTCGCGACCTCAAAAGGGATAAACGTGGAAAATGGATGGATGGATGGATTTTACCAGGGAATAGATTTTCCTATGTGTGGCCCTGAGCTAATATGAGTTTAACACCCTTACCCTACAAACGTTTCGGTTGGAAAACCTTATTTAAAAATCAGTTAAGTTCGTAAATCGAGGTTCCACTGTATAAAGTCTAGCCTTTAAATAGGCCCCGTTTTCAAGCAGTTGATCTGCCTCTTTTCTGTTCTACCCCCCATCTTTTGCCTGGCGAGAAGACTAGGTTGTTATTCCTGGAAAGGTACTAGTCTGCAGGAGGCGTTAGCTGACTTAATTTGATAATATTACAAACAATATCTAGGTTTTGACATGTTTCCAGCGATCAGACTGTAATGTTATTAAAATTAGACTGGAGACATCCTGTGGGCCAGACTTCTTATTCAACTTGGGACGTCTCACGGGCGAGACTGATGATGCTGGTTGGCCGCACTTGGCCTGCCAGCCATAGTTTGGACTCCCTTGCTCTAGAGCAGGGAGTCAGGGAACATAGGGCTCTTGAGCCAGATGTGGCTCTTTTGTTGACTGCATCTGGCTCTCAGATGAATCTTAGCTGATATTGCTTAACACAATAAGTAATAAATAATTCTGCTGGTAATCACAGTGTTAAAAATAATGCTCAAAATATAAAACATTCCCATGCATTTTAATCCATCCATCCGTTTTCTACCGGACCTGTTCAAGAACTCGCATTAATGGTGAGAAGAATTGTATTTTTTGTTGGTTAGCTTTAGAATTACAATGTTATTAAAAAGAATAAGAGACTTATTATACTCTAAAAATGTTGGTCTTACTTAAAAATGCACACATTTATTTGTATTCAGTGTTAAAAAATATTGTACGGCTCTCACGGAAATACATTTTAAAATATTTGGCGACTTGTCCAGGGTGTACCCTGCCTACTGCCCGAATGCAGCTGAGATAGGCTCCAGGACCCCCCCGCCACCCCAAAAGGGACAAGCGGTAGAAAATGGATGGCTTTCATGGCTCTCTCAGCCAAAAAGGTTCCCGACCCCTGCTCTAGAGTAATGATAAATATCTCAGTATTTGCAAAACAAATAACAAAACCAACTCAGGAATCCATTGTTACTTCTGTATTATTCCCCACGTGCACTATTTTGCCGGTAAGTACAGGAAGTTTCCTTTCAGGGACTTGACTCACTCCTGAATGTTTTCCAAACCAAAACAACAAAATGGAGCGTCTCATCTGGCAGAGCGATGTGTTGCCGAGACCAGATGAGCAGCAGAAACCGGGCCAAGCGCTCCGACGGACCGCCGTGCTTCCCAGCCGCCATCAAACTAAGAAGCTCATAAATGAGACATCAGCTAATGCTGTTTTTGGCCGCCGATAAAAGAAACTACCGTACATGAAGCATCTCCCTGACCTTAACATCCATTGCCAAAAATAAGTCTGGGGCGAGAGGAAAGCCGGAATATGATGGCGAGGAGATTCCCTGCTCGTGAACTTTATTGTAGTTGTTGTGAGAAAGAAAGCAATGTGTGGAAATAGTAGGTCAATACTTCACAAGTCGGAACATAAGTGAGGAGACATTTGTTGATGTTGAACCAGACCAGTGAAAAAGGGATGGTCCTCATCAGTGTGTTCTGTTTATCAGCATTTTTTTAAGCGCATTGTTGTTGACCCACTGGTGGCTATCAGAGGTGACTGATTTAAGTAGAAGCTTAATTGTCATTGCACAACGACAAATATAACAAAATTGAGGAAATTTGCATGCTGAACGAAAGATGCAAGCAGCTGCTCGCCGTGTTAATAAATTTGTCTGGGCGAGCGGGAGCTTTGATGAATTTAATTACGATGCACGAGCGCACCTTCGTCCGCCTAGCTAACTGTGTGATGAAATGCAAATGTTGGCTTTAATGAACAATCAGGCGGTGGGCGCTTTGGCGTATTAAAGGCAATAAAAATGCATCAAAATTCACATAAACGCTGTTTCTGCTGCTGCTTGTTAGCATCAGTCATGTAAGTTTACAGCAGAAAATACGAAATGTTTGCTCATCTGTGTTTGTCCCCAACATTAATTCATGACACACTGCAGCTTTACTACAATGTCATCTTGAATGATGACGTACTCGTGCTGTCATTGAAAAATATGCTGATTATTGTTCTTGTTGCTTGAATTTAAATACTAAACCATGAAAACCACAGAAAGTTGAAAAATATTAATCTATGCTTGATTTTTTTTTTTTTACAGCTCATGCCCCATATACACACACACACAAAAGGTAAGTACAAATAAACTGTGTAAAAGACAGGAAAAAATATTTTTGAAATATTTTAAAATTAAAAAAAAAAGATTAACTCTAAGTCAAACACATTGATGAATAATATGTACGTATTAATATATGTTTTAATTAATAAATTAAGGATGGATATGATACAGACCAAAAGTTTGGACATTTCTTCTCATTCAATGCGCTTTCTGTATTTTCATGACTATTTACATTGTAGATTGTCACTGAAGGCATCAAAACTATGAATGAACACATGTGGAGTTATGTACTTAACAAAAAAAGGTTAACTAGCTGAAAAAGTGTTATATTCTAGTTTCTTCAAAATAGCCACACTTTGCTGTGATTACTTTTTTTTACACACTCTTATAAATAAATGAGTTGTACTTGTATAGCGCTTTTCTACCTACAAGGTACTCAAAGCGCTTTAACACTACTTCCACATTTACTCATTCACACACACATTCACACACTGATGGAGGGAGCTGCCATGCGAGGCGCTAACCAGCACCAATCAGGAGCAAGGGTGAAGTGTCTTGCTCAGGACACAACGGAAGTGACGAGGTTGGTACTAGGTGAGGATTGAACCAGGGACCCTCTGGTTGCACACGTCCACCCATGCCACTGCGCCACGCCGTCCCTCTTGGCATTTTCTCGATGAGCTTCAAGAGGTAGTCACCTGAAAGGGTTTTCACTTCACAGGTGTGCTTGAAGCGCAACGAGAGAATGCCAAGAGTGTGCAAAGCAGTACTCAGAGCAAAGGGTGGTTATTTTGAAAAAACTAGAATATAAAGCATGTTCTCAGTTGTTGAACCTTTTTTTATTAACTCCACATGTGTTCGTTCACAGTTTTGATGCCTTCAATGACAATCTACAATATAAATTGTCATGAAAATAAAGAAAACGCATTGAATGAGGAGAAGGTGTGCCCAAATTTCTTTCACTACAACCACAACACCAGGGGGAGCTCCACAAACCAAGTTAAACCCAGATTACTATCTAACAAAGGTCTTAATTTATTCTCCTTCTATGGCACATCAATGTGGAATGCACTACCAACAGGTGTAAAAGTAAGTGCATCTCTATCCTCCTTCAAAACCGCACTGAAACAACACCTCCAGGCAACTTCAACCCTTTACTATCACCCGCCCCCCTCCGCATCCAATCCCCGCGGATTGTAAATAACCAAATGTAAATAATCAAATGTATTTCTAATGTATATACTTGTTCTTATGCTATCTGAACTCACTATGTTCTCTGTTGGCTGTACATATCCTACCAAGTCAGATCTACACTGTTTCAATGTCCATTTCTCTGTGGATGCAATTGTTGATGACTGAAGTACTGATATCAACCAAACCCTCCCCATCCCACCCCCGATTTGTAAATAATGTAAATAATTCAATGTATATACTCTGATGATTAACTTGTGTGATGACTGTATTATGCTGATAGTATATATTTGTACCATGAATTGATTAACGTGGACCCAGACTTAAACAAGTTGAAAAACTTATTCGGGTGTTACCATTTAGTGGTCAATTGTATGGAATATGTACTGAACTGTGCAATCTACTAATAAAAGTTTCCTTCAATCAATCAATCAAAACCTGTACCGTACATGCATAATTATCATTTGCTTAAGAAAAGACCCCACTATTCGTACACAACTGCAATTTTATTCTCAAAATGTCATCCAGGAATGTTTTAAGTGTTTTTACTTAAATGCATGACATTAATGAACACACACAACTTGGTAACAGTTTTCTCTAAAGTTCTTTCAGGCTGTATTTTGTAGCAAAATTTGGCAGTGAGCACACCAGTCGGGGTCTAGTCACAAATTTTTGTAATGACATATGCATTGATCGGATAACTGACCGCACAGCCGTTAAGGTAAACGAGCTTGTAAGGTCAAATTAAATTACCTGATTAATGTAAGTGTGCACATGATTAATGCGCATTTTTTTTGTGATTAATCACTAATCACACAAGTTAACTTGTTCATTTTAACGGACCAAATATGGATGTATTAGAGATGCGCGTATAGGCAATTATAGGATAGGCAATTATATCATCCGCAACCGCATCACTAAAGTCGTCATCCAACCGCCATACACCCGAACCAACATTTTATCAAAACCGCAACTGCCCGCCCGTTGTTATATATCAGGGATCGGCAACCTTTACCACGCAAAGAGCTATTTTGACCCATTTCACAGAGTAAAGAAGACAATGGGAGCCGCAACCATTCTCGCGAATATTTGCTGGTGCTCATCCAGATAACGAGAATAAGGATGTGCAATGAAGCAATTGCCTTTGACGCCTTCTACAACATGTACAAACTGCTTGCGAGTCCAACAAACATGTTGTATGAAGCTTCCGCTGATACACGTACAAGATTGAAAGGCATACTGGGTGATACAGAGTACACTGAGGGTTGTGATATAAAGAACTTTAACACTCTTACTAATATGCGCCACACTGTAAAGCCACACCAAACAAGAATGACAAACAAATTTCGGGAGAACATCCTCACAGTAACACAACATAAACGCAACACAACAGATACCCAGAATCCTTTGCATCCATTACCCGTCCTGACTATATTATACACCCCGCTAGCATCCGTCGGTAAGGTGGGTGGGGTTGGGGGCGCACACACATATACACATATATATATATATATATATATATATATATATATATATATATATATATATATATATATATATATATATATATATATCACCCGCCCCCCTCCGCATCCAATCCCCGCGGATTGTAAATAACCAAATGTAAATAATCAAATGTATTTCTAATGTATATACTTGTTCTTATGCTATCTGAACTCACTATGTTCTCTGTTGGCTGTACATATCCTACCAAGTCAGATCTACACTGTTTCAATGTCCATTTCTCTGTGGATGCAATTGTTGATGACTGAAGTACTGATATCAACCAAACCCTCCCCATCCCACCCCCGATTTGTAAATAAGATGCAAGCATATATATATATATATATATATATATATGTATATGTTTATATATATATGTATGTTTATATACATATATATATATACACGTGTTTATATATATATATACAAAATAAGGACCACATAAATATATTACACTTTTTTTTTAATAAACAAACTTATCATACTTGAGCACCCCTCTGTCTTACAATGAAATGTAATAAACTAACACTGTGCTGTAAGCGCCTGCGTTTCCATAGCTTTAAAGCGATCATAATTTAAATATCTTAAACCACACAGTCACAGGTTTATTTAGTTATGAATAAAATATGTGTTGCAGTGGGGGGAAATGATGCACATTTTCATTCTCCTCATCACCACTGAGCTCCATTTGACGTCAGCGAGCCAAAAAAACCCAACCACGAAACAATGAGAGAAATCTTATCCTGGCGTTCCTAATTCAACATCCTACGCATCCTACAAGATGATGATGAGTCCTGGAATTTATGCGGAAAAAAACAACGACGAGACTTATTTGAGGAGCAGAGCTTCGCCTCAAAGTTGAAAAGGTGGTTTGTCTCATCTATTTCCTGCTTTGCTGCTAGTACCGCATTGCTCAGGATTCCCTTGTGGACAAAACAGGACCAGGCTTCCTTATCCCTGATGTAACGCCAAGGAAACACCAAACTATTAGAAGAAGAACGAGCTGTGCTGTCTTTGTAGCTTCCTTGTTCTCCATTTTCTCCTATCTAGGCAATGAGCCTATAATCGTGGCGGTCTGCTTGACGGCCTTCTGTGTCCCGCCAGCGTCACCCCAACAGGCTGCTTGGCTGAGTATTTGAGGATTTACAATTCACTTTCCATCAATCTGTTTATTCTTGCTCTTTTCCTCCCCACTGCCACCATTAGCGTCCGCGGGCATTGTTAATTCCTCTGGATTTGGAGCAACAGAACGTCCGTGGCACGTCGTCAAATCCGAACGTGTGTGGTGACGTGTCCAAGAAATACACACGTTTGTCTAACGCAGTAACGTGCTTCAAATGTCCACAATAGAATGTTAGCATTTAACTCATGCACTGAAAGTCTCATTCAAAGATTTGTAAGCAAACATATTTTTTTATTACAATGCTTTGAGCAATCTAATATTGGTCTTTGCATGCTAATTATCAATATCTAATATTGACCACAAAGCAAATAGTTATTAGTATTTAAAATATATTTGATTGTTCAACTTTTTATTTTGGTAATATTTTCTTCTTGTCATATTTTCATAGTTTTCCTAGTAAAAAACAAACTCTAAGGCAGAAAAAAAATACTTTTACAACCGTTAAGCTAATTAATAGGTTGTAAGCTTGTCACCCATTTGCAGATGATTATAAATCACATAAAAAGAGCTACAATATAACTTTTTAACCATTTCCTGTTTCCATTTTTTTATGTAAATTGGTTAAAAGTTAAGTTAATGGCGTTCAATTCCTTTAAGCTACATGCTAATCATTAAAAAAAGATACTAAATGCTAATCTGTGCTCCCTATACACAGGCTGCTAACTAGCTGAGAACAAAACAGGGCCGCCAAGTTTCAGAAAATGACCTTAGTGGCATGATGCATTTGAAAAACCCATTTGGCCTGTTTTAATGTGATTTATATTTACCCGCTGATGTCCTCACCTCCAGCAGTTTTCCCTGTACTGTGGCCTCCTAATGCTAGTCTTAACTCACAAAAACTTAGAAATTAAAATTGTCTCCACTGTTTCCTCTACTGGCTCTTCTGTCTCTTCCTCTGTCTCTGTGTTCTCCATTTGTATCTCTTCTGCATCTCCGTCTTCACTGTCCTCAATCTCTTCTAAACTCTCTTGACCTCCCAGTGTGGCCAACTTTTCAGTGAGGAAAATAGCTATTGACCCTCAAAAAATGTGTATAACAGTTGATAGATTACTTTATTGGCTCATTTGCATAATTGATTACAATGGACAATGTTGGAGAGAGGAACAATGTTGTGGGAGACATAAAAAAGTGAGTTAAATAAATAGAATTGCAAATTAATTTTCATCTTTTGATTTTCAGTTTAGTTGTATTTATTTTGTTCTACATCGTTAAATGTTAAGAGTATTAAATTTGATTTACGGACTGAAGCATTGGGTTATTCACAAACAAACCAAACCTATTGATTGGCTCATTAACATGAACAACAGTTTTGTTTTTATTTGCAGCGTGAACACATTTACATGAATCTCACAAAGTAAACCGAGCAGCTTTGCACTGAGTGTTGTGTGTCTCCTCTCTGTTCTGAATGGAAAGGAACTTTATTGTCATTGCACTTAAAAGTACAACAAAATGTGTTTTGTGTACAAACTTTCAGTAGACAGGGGACAAACCTGTGAGGAAAGGCTCACGGCAGCCGCGCATTGAGGATACTAGCGTGATAGAGACGCCCAAGACCCGCCTTAGATTGCTTCTGATTGGTTTACATTGCGTAGTGCAGGGTTGTCAAACTCGTTTTAATTAAGGGCCATATTGCAGTTATGTTTGCCCTCAGAAGGCCACTTCCAATAGTAAATGATATTATCACACAATTGCCAATGCAATTGTGTGATAATACAATTGCATTGTATTATCACATTGCATTGTATTGTTTTTTTATGTACAATGTAAACACATTTTTAGATTTTACAGTAAATAACTGACAGGTCAGTCGGAAAGATTTAACCATACTATTTACAGTATTTTTTTCAGCATGTTACTGTAAATGAAAAAACAGTACCACTGTTTTCAAATAGCTCAGTTGATATAATTTTACTGTAAAATGTACTGTGTTTTTACAGTAACTATAAAACTGCATTTTTACAGTAAAATTATGGCAATTTACGTGCCGGATTTTCCCGTAAAAACAACAACTGTAGATTATACTGTGAACAATTGTGAATAGCAAAACAGTACCACCATTTTTTACTGTAAAAAAAACTGGCAGCTCAGTTGCCAGCATTTTATGGTCAAGAAACAGTGGTACTGTTTTTTCATGTACAGTAACATGCTGTATAACCACAGTAGATTTTATTAAGTCGCTGTAAAATCTATTAGTCAAATTTGACAATTGGATGAATAACTTGCTATGAAATCATAAGTCAAGCAGATAAAAAATTGTCGTTTAACAAAAACATTGATCATATATTTGTTAAATTATAGTATTTATATTTGAAAAAATGTGTGATTGCATTGAGTACATGTATATTTAATGTAAAAATGGAGAAAAACTAATACATTTAGTAAGAAATTATACCACCGAATGCAGCTGAGATAGGCTCCAGGGACCCCCCGCGTCCAAAAAGGGACAGGCGGTAAGAAAAGGATGGAAGGCTATAAAGTACGTTAATAACGCATATTATTTCCAGGCTTTTGAGGGCCAGACGAAATGATGTGGCAGGCAAGATTTGGCTCCGGGGCCTTGAGTTTGACACCTGTGGTGTAGTGCCTTTCATTGTTGGCTAGATTTCGGCACAATTATTTTCGGATTGGTCTGGGATAGGTTATTTTGGTCAATCAATCAGTTACTCGAACTACGACATGACGTATCGCAAGGGAAAAGTTTATCATAAGGAAAAAAATGTATATAGACTAATTGGGAAATACAAGCGGCAGAAATGTTAAGTGTGGTGTGTGGCGTGAAAATGGGTTAAATTGCATGACTCTCACACACAAAGTGTGAGGCTGGGTAGCTCTGACAAAAGGTTTTGTAAAGTCACATTTACAACAACAGTACTAGAGAAAAGCGCCAAAGAATAATAAAAGTATAAATTAACTCTGTTGTTGATGATGCCGAGCAGACAGCCAAGAAAAAGCAGGGTTTCGGAGCTAATTGCTAGTTGTGTGAATGCTAAATGCTAAACATCTTAACAGTGGGGCGGTCTATCAGTGTTGGCCCTGCGATGAGGTGGCGACTTGTCCAGGGTGTACGCCGCCTTCCGCCCGATTGTAGCTGAGATAGGCACCAGCGCCCCCCGCGACCCCAAAGGGAATAAGCGGTAGAAAATGGATGGATCTTAACAGCGCCATGACTCAGCACTTTTCTCTAAGAAACAAAATGGCCTCTTCGCCTATTAAAGCCTATTTTCAGTAATATTTGGAGATTTTCCTCAAAAACCAAAGTGAGACAAACTTTTTTGCTATGAATCAGTTATTATTGTGCGTGCTAACGAAGGAGGGAGGCAGATGCAGGCTGGATGTCTCCGCTTGGCTGCACTTGGGAACGGAGCGCTCCTCCCCGGGAGAAGACTTGGTGGCGCTCGACGGAGCGAGAAGAGCGGAGGTGTGCTTGACTTTCTAATTTCATGCCACCCTTAGCTTGGCTTGCACAAGCATTATAGCCACACACACACACGCACACGCACGCGCACGCGCACGCACGCGCACGCGCACGCACGCACGCACGCACGCACGCACGCACGCACGCACGCACGCACACACACACACACACACACACACACACACACACACACACACACACACACACACACACACACACACTCTTTAAAACTAAATTAGCTTCACTTATGCAAACATCAGGATGTGTCTCTCTCTTTAGTTTTAATGATGGAACCACTCCGTGCTGTATATAAATATATCCCATACCGTGTTCGACTCCCATCATTAAATTATAATAATTAGTCCGTTATAAAGAGGCAGCACGGTGGAACAGGGGTTATAATATGAAGGTCCTGAGTAGTCCTGAGTTCAAACCCGGGCTCGGGATCTTTCTGTGTGGAGTTTGCATGTCCTCCCCGTGAATGTGTGGGTTCCCTCCGGGTAGTCTGGCTTCCTCCCACCTCCAAAGACATGCACCTGGCGATAGGTTGATTGGCAACACTAAATTGGCCCTAGTGTGTGAATGTGAGTGTGAATGTTGTCTGTCTCTCTGTGTTGGCCCTGTGATGAGGTGGCGACATTTCCAGGGTGTACACTGCTTTACGCCAGAATGCAGCTGAGATAGGCTCTAGCACCCCCCGCGATCCCGAAAGGGACAAACGGTAGAAAAATGGATGGATGGATCTGTTATAAAACCTTCAAGGACGCGTTTCACTTTAGATCCGATGCATCAACGATAGAATAATTGATCTGGCACTGAACAATAAAAGGTTTGAAGGAGCGAAGAAGACTCGACTAGTTTAGTTTTTTTAAAGCTTAGATGGCAGGTTGCCAGACAGAAATAAGTAATTATTGCGCCAGAAGCTTAACATGTTTTTTTTTTGTGGACAATTATCCTACCTACAGTATAATGCCAAAAGTTTGGACACACCTTCTCATTCAATGTGTTTTCTTTATTTTCACTGAAGGCATCAAAACTATAAATGAACATGTTAAGTACATAACTCCACATGTGGAGTTATGTACTTAACAAAAAAAGGTTAAATAACTGATAACTGACTTTTATATTCCAGTTCCTGTCAGGCTTGCCCCTAACAGTTCGTTTGTGTTTTAGTTTTTCTTCTGTGTGTGTGTAGTATTTCCTGTCTTTAGTTCTAGTCAGCGCTCTTATTTTGTCTGTTTCCTGTGTTTCTCCCTGGGCGCTGTTTCCCCTCAGCTGCGGCTGATTGGCACCTGGCCACACCTGGTTTCAATCAGCCCGCTCCTATTTAGACCTGTCTTTCCATCCAGTCTGGGCTGGATTATTGTGTATTGTATTGTTGCTCCTGTCGTGTCAGGTCGTTGCAGCGTAGTGGTAAGCCATATTTGGTAGCTGCTTATAGCTTACTGTCTTTTGTTCCCTGCTTCCAGTTTTGTTTGTTCATAGCCTAGTTTGTTATCTTCTAGCTCCCATGCTAGCTCTTTTAGTTTGTTATCCGCCTTGTGCGCGCTTTTTGTTTGTACCTTTTTGTTTGTCCTTGTTTTAGTGTTGTATTAAATCATGTTTTCCTTTACTATGCCTGCCGCCTTCTCTGCATCTTGGGGCTCATCACCAACTAACTCTGACAGTTTCTTCAAAATATCCACCCTATGCGCTGATTACTTTTTCGCACACTCTTGGCATTCTCTCGATGAGCTTCAAGAGGTAGTCACCTAAAAGGGTTTTCACTTTACAGGTGTAGTTGAAGCGCCTCGAGAGAATGCCAAGAGTGTGCAAAACAGAAATCAGAGCAAAGGGTGGCTATTTTGAAGAAACGTTAATACAAAACATATTTTCAGTTATTTCACCTTTTTTTGTTAAGTAAATAACTCCACATGTGCCAGTGATAGTTGTGATGCCTTCAGCGACAATCTACAATGTAAATAGTCAAGAAAATAAAGAAAACACATTGAATGAGGAGAAGGTGTGTCTAAACTTTTGGCCTGTACTGTTTCTGATTTGAGGTTTTTAAGGAACATGTGCTACAAAAAACATGACCTAGGACCCTGTATCTTAAATCCAGTTTGACCTTGGAATAAACCAACAGCATCTTTGTAAAAAAGCTGCCCCTGGCAGAACAGCGCCCCCACCTGGCTGTAAGGCGGCACATGAGATGACCCAAAACATCAGGCGCAGTGCAGGATGAATCCTGTTTGTGTTTGCTACTAGCCATGTACTGAAGGGGTTAAATTATCGTACATTATGGGATTTTTGAAATTTTTGATCGTACAGGGTGAGATTATTGTACAAATACGATTACAGTATTATTGTATGTCCAACAACTCTGCACAGGCCAATGCTTAACAAAGCAACGGAAGAACCAATGACCAAAATAAATGAATTTATGGAAAAATCAACAATAGAAAATCCCAGCCAACGAATGAACCTATGAACAAATAAACCAATCAAACTATCAAACAACAATTAATAACCAGACAACAGAAAAAAAATCAACAAACTATTACAACTGCCCACTACAAAAACGTACAACGAACGGGCGGCATGGGTCAGATTGTAGAGCGGTCATCCAGAAACCTGAGGGTTCCTCGTATAGGTCCGGATTCCGCCATCTCAGTCACTGCCAGTGTGTCCCTGGGCAAGACACTCCACCCACCTTGCTCCCACACTGGCATGGGGGACTAGTACTACAGATGTAAATTCGCAAATATGCTATAATCTGCATTATTTACCAGCCTTACAACAGATTATTTATAATTAAATATGTGCACTGTGCACAAAGAAGGGACAAAATCAAACAATGAACCATTCAATGGGAAAATAAAAATGCCACCAGTATATCATATTGTCCAAAAACTGAACAAACAGCTGGACCAAAAAAAAAACAAATCAATGAAAAAAAAACATCCTGACAAAGAAATACAAAATTAACTATTAACCCAGAGAACAAACATGTCAATCAAACAATAAAAAAACCCTAAGGAAAAGCTATTGTGACAAATTAACTACTTAATTAAAGAACAATCCGATCAACGAACGCATTCTCATGACCTGTCTCTGCAGGTAATGTTTTGTTTTGCTTTTGTTATGGATTTTGTATGTTTGAGGTTCTATTTCTGTTTCAGCGCTCCTTTTGTTGTTTACCTCCGGTTGGTAGGCTTGCTCATCGAACTCACTTGGCTCTGATTAGTGATCAGGAGACTCACCTGCCTCTGATTAGTGATCAGAAGGCTTACCTTGATTGCTAATCAAGAGAGCTTTATACCAGTGTTACCCCGCCTTCAAGTCGGGTTCATTGTTTGCTTCACACAACTGTTTGTTTTCCTGTTTAGCTTTACGCTACCACCTATGTTTTCATGCTGCTATTCTATGCTAAGTTTTGCCTTTGAGCCTCTGTCTGTATTTCACCTTGTTGTTGGTATTAAAAATGCATCTTACCTGCAAGCTGCTTGCTGTCCTTTCAATTTTGGCATCACAAAACACATCACCATGATCAAACAAAATAACATTTTAATCTTGTGACCTAAACTAACAAATAAAATACTCAAAGGATCAGAGGATCACCAATCTTCATGAAAACATCACTACAAACCACAACTGTCATGATCCGTCACCCGAGTCACGGCATGATTGGTGTTTTTTCTGTTTTAGTCTGTTTCCCGGATGCAACCTCTTTCCCTGTTCTCTGTTGGTTTGCATGGGCACTAGCTGATTCTCCTCACCTGTCTTAGTTTTGCAATTAGTGTTCCCACCAGGTGTTTTGGTTAATCACTCCCCTTTATAATTTCCTGTCACCCAGTATTAGTGGCTTTGTCAATGTTTTCTATAGGCAACATTTACGTTCTGCTGGTTTTTCTCCTCGCTCTAGTGATTTTTTTACACACTACTATTCCTCCTTGGCCACCCCTGGCGCTTGCTCGTATCCTCAGTTTTGTATTTTTTCCTGCGTTTAATTCATCAAAAACGTTAATCGTACCTGCACGCTACTCCTGCTTGTCTTCTGCCTTGGAAGGAACGCTACCAAAATTAAGAAGTAGACAAAAATGACATTTGTCCTTGGATGTCCAATGGCAAGACGACAGGAGAAGGCAAAACACTGACGAACTGACCCTAATGGTTGGTTTTTAAATTTTACAGCAAACATACACTTAAATTAATATAAAAGTCTGTGTTGCGAGAATATTTGCACAAATATGCAGTTGCATCTTTGACCTTCAGGCCTGCTGATCTATCTTTTGTTTTAGAGATTTTGATGCGTGTTTCGGGTATTTCTAATCAGTTGTGCAAGACGAAAGAATGATGACTGCAAATGTCATCATAAGTTGAAGCACTGCTCCAATCGTACAAAAGTAAAATTCTTCAAAGAGCCTTAGGTATGAAAAGTTTTAATTATAATAATATTAATTAGCTACACATCACCAGTCCCCACATCTGTGGTCCCCTCCAAGGTTTCTCATTGTTATCTCATTGGGTTGAGTTTTTTCTTGCCCTGATGTGGGATCTGAGCCGAGGATGTCGTTGTGGCTTGTGCAGCCATTTGAGACACTCGTGATTTAGGGCTATATATGTAAACATTAATTGATTGATTGATTGACATCCTTATGACACAAATTTACCTCATCGATAGCCTTCGACTGGAAACCATGGACTCGTTGACAGAGTGGACTTGTCTGCTCTTTCACTAGTGAAGAAGTCTTCATTTTGCAATCGACAGACTTCTGAGTGAGACCAATGCTGTAACATTTACCTGTGACCTGTTTTAATGAATGCTTGTGAAAACTTCCAAAAGACCCGACCGCTGACTCTTCAACAAAAGAACAAGGTTTTTGTCCTCTTTCTTTTTAATGGTCTTCAAAAGTTGTCAATGTGAAACATTTGGACAGCTGCCTGTGGAGGCTTGTAGTATATTTAGAGCTGAGTGGACAGACTGTAATTACCTGCTGCACACACACATGAGCACAGGGATGGGGTTAAATATTGTCTGTCACACACACGCACGCACACACCCACGCACGCACGCACACAAGCACCCACGCATGCACACACAAACACACACACACACACACACACACACGCGCACACACACACACACACACACACACGCACACACACACACACACACTTATGCTCTATATACTATATAGCTCCAGTATATGGTTGTCTGGTTTCCATGGCAACTACACAAAAGGTTGTCAAGGAGGGAACTAAACGAAGGTGAGGAAGAAGACATGTGTTGTTCCAAGCCTGTCATTTACAAGGCCGCCACAGTGATGCTAGCTGAGATACCATACGATGCACCCTTGTTGGTTCTCAGGCTAGGAGCCATTCAGCTCGTCAGAACAAGCAAACCTCAGATTATCTTGGCCAACTGTCACTTCAACACGCAAGGGGACACAAGATGCTATATCCTCTTTGAAACGTGAAGGGAAAGAAACCGCGGCTAATAAACATATAAAGTGGCTGTCAATCATCAGATTTATTTCACAATGTGATTGTTTGAATATAAGAATTGCAGTTCTTGCGTAGCTGCACCAATATGTGGGACACTTATTGGTGCAGCTATTGCAAGGACACTTATTGGTGTCCTTGCAATGCTGCTCCTCCGAAAAGTCAGACTCCAACCTCTTCCCAAAAGCAGACATAATTCTCATGAAAGGATGGGGTTGTCATAGGAACATAAAAACATTTAGTTCATCAAGTGTACATGTATGCTAGCAATGTTTGTAATCTGCATCAAAAATGATACATTCCTTCAAACGTTAGCAATCTCCACGGACCAATCAATGCAGTGACAAGCTCCATACACAGAAAGATCCCGAGCATTGAATCGAACCGAGGACCTTCGTATTGTGAGGCACACGTACTATCCACCGTGCTGCCCTAACTAAAAAATTTCCATAATTAAATATTACGGGTCTATAAAAGTTCAATTCCACCCTTGTTGACATCTTTAAAGTTTTGTAATCATTCAGAAATATCAAGCAGCTAAATGTCAAGCATGGCTAGGTATGGAGGGAGTGTTTTCCCATCATGCCTTGCAATAGATTTAAATGGGTGTAATTTAAATGTTTTTAAGATGATGGGCCGTTTTTTTATATAGCATCCACAAAGTTCAGTGAGCGTGTTACGTGTGACCACGTGAATTTTTTTTTCTGCACCATGACTATGAATGTTTGTTTGGATTGAGTCATATAAGTGAATGATGTGCTTACACTATCAAAGAAGTCCACATGATCACTGACCTGATTTTCTTACATTGTCCGCAAGATATAACCAAATTCCCACCTGTCATATATGACTATTTGTATTTGCAGGCTTCAGGATCCCACACATCCCAATAAGGGAAAAGTGGGAGAAAATGGATGGATGGTTATCACTCAGGAGAAAATGGATTGATGGATGGAAACGACCCGCATGGTTAGGTTGCCTGTTAAAATTAAACTATTGCCGTCGTCTCGCAGGCCAAATTGAAGGTGCCCCCAAGCCGCATTTGGCTTGAATGCCGGAATTTGGACAGCTCTGGTTAATAGCTTTAATGTCATTGTCAGTGTACATATATGCTAGCAATATTTGTAATCCGCATCAAAAATTAGTGTCAAAGCGCTTTGAGTACCTTGAAGGTAGAAAAGCGCTATACAAGTACAACCCATTTATCATTTATCATTTAAAAATTATAAATTCCATCAAACGTTAGGATTCTCCATGGACCAATCAATGCAATGACAAGCTCCATCTGGTAGCTATGTCTCAGTGCAGATACTTAATATTCTTTGCCACACTTTCAGTTCTGTGGTTGTCATCACGCCTCACTGGTACCATTTCGTGGTAGCATAAATAATCCAAAGAAAGAGCCAAAAAGAATCCCTTTGATGCTCAGTGATCTGAAGCCTCAATCTGAATTCTCCCCCTTACCAATTGTTTTAGCCCTGAAAACTTGGTTTTGTGCGTTCACGTTGAGCAAGTGATGTCCGAAACCTGCGTCAGGTAAAGGGGAGGGGCCAAGCGTGTGGGTCACAAACCCCTTTAAAACGAAGTGAGCTCGGGGACCTTCATAGATTCCCACATTACACTGCACCGGAACAAGATGGCAGAAAAGAAACAAAGAGAAGCCCACAAATGAAAGTATTAAGCATAATTATAGATTTTCATAAAATTGGTGGAAAATGGATGGATGGGTGATACTCACGTTTTTTTTTAGACATGCATTCTTTTCAACAATTAAATATTTGTAATTTTTTAATTGTTTGTTGTATTTTTTCATTGCTCGTTAAAACGATCAACAATCTGTGAAAATAAAAGTAGGTACAAACAGTTACATTGGAGTCCAGTAATAATGTGCTACCTTGAATGTACTTCTACTACTACTATATGAATGTTATTTTTATACATAGTTATTTCACGGGTCATGACATAACAGAGTGATACACATTATTTCCATTGTACATTTTCCCCTTTTTTCTCTCTCCACTAATATAACCCAACCACAAGAGGGCACTCACAGTAATGCCTTCAGTTAGAAATGTATAAGAGACTCACAAGTCAATCAAAAAGACAACTTTTAGTGAAAATAAATAAATATATTAATAAAATGTAATAATAATTAAAAAACGCATTATGACTATTAGGCCAGAGGTCCCCAAACTTTTTGACTCGGGGGCCGCATTGGGTTGATAAAAAGGTGGCCGGGGCCGGGCCGGGCTGTACATATATATATATATATTCAGAGCGTAATGATTCAGGTTATCGATGGGGAAATGCATTTTTAGACAATATGAATTGCCTGAGCGGCTAGGAAACACCGAGAGTAACAAGCGGTAGAATATGGATTAGAAAGGGCAGATTTGAAAAAAACAATAATTAAAAACGGACGAATTTTGGACACTGGCGGGCCGCATCCAGCCTGCGGGCCATAATTTGGGGACCACTGATATAGGCATTTCTCTGAAATAGGCACCGAAAACTACATTGACTAATTTAGTTCATAGTAGCGAGGTGGTACTTTGGAAAATTTTTGCAGGAACTTTAGCTAGACAGGCTGTGCTGTTGAACGCTAATTGAACACAGTTGGGGCATTTCTAAAACTTTGTACCCTAAACTTCACCCACTGTTTTAGTATGCGAGGACAACTTTCCTATTTCTTGTGTACTTTTACTACAACATTCTTGGCAACAGAGAGGAACTTTCGACTTGCATAAACTTTTGTATGGCATCGGTGTGATGGAGAATGCTGATTAGTGGAACTATCTTTTCACGTTTTTACTTAGTTGTAGTCTTTAAACTTGTATGCAGTTTCACACTGTCTGTTCATTTTTACAATGCGCGACGCTACAAGAAGTGGACGGACTCTTGTAAACGTATTTACAAAACAGTATTCAGTATTCTTCGAAGTGGCGACTCCAGCTGCTCACTGGGACTCGACAACTTTGTTGTTTGAGAAGAAATGTGAAACAGAGGAGGCAGTAAACAAGAAGAACAAAGATTAATCACATATAATGCTTACGAATTACTTTGCTAAGTGCTATAAAAGTAGTCAGGGACACACTATTTGTGTAGTTTTTAGCTTTAACCCGAGTGTCGGAATGCTAATGCTAACAGGCTAACTCTAAAACGAATGTGTTGGTGTTGTCGGCGTGAGATAAAAGCTGACATATATAATTAATATATTGTTATTTACAGCTGAATGGCATCAAAAGGACTCGACTGACCCTCAAGAATTCATCATTTCCAGAGGGGATTACCTTCTGAATGTTAGAAACTGTGGACAAAAGCCTGACTTCAATGTAAAATTCGGTACACTTGTTTTTTATTTAAATGTTTCATTTTGTATCTTTTTGCTTTGTATTTTAGATACTTACACTTTAGTTAAATAAACATGACTTATAATTGTTTACATCAGACCTGGGCAAATTAAGGCCTGGGGGCCGCATGCAGCCCGTTAAGCTTTTCAATCTGGCCCGCTGGACATTCCCAAATATTTTTTTTAGATCTTTACGATCGAAACTGTAGCCGCCATTGTGATGGGCAATGATGTTTTCAAATTACCGTAACTCTTGAACTTTATAAAGTATTTCAATGGTAGGAATCTGCGCTTTTGCATGATATACTAGTTATTATGGTAATCTACACCACACAAGCTCAGACGAGGCACCAAGCAGTGTGGGTAGGGTACGTTTCCACAGTGTTTCCAGATCGGCCAGGCTGAAATGCGGGTGTCAGGGACAGACACGTAAGGAGATTTTTACAACAAAGTTGTAGAGCTTAGTGATAAGTCACTAAGCATATTTTACGCTTCGTGTGCATATTTCATTGTGTTTGTTGCGTTTTTCTTGCATTTCGCTTGACTGTAAAATATGTCAATCGAGAGTGAGTGTGACGTTCATACTTTGTCAATATTCAGTGTTTTATCGGTCATAGTTCATATTGTAAATCACACATTCTTTATTTTCATGTACATTGTGGGTGTATCATTCAGTAAATAAAAATGAATTCCATTCTGTTAAAGGAGGTCTGTCACAACGTTTTTAGCATTCAATCAGACATTATTGTGAGGTTTTGTATTAGTGTTCCTAAAAACAAATATACCTAGACTTAGACAAACTTTATTGATCCACAAGGGAAATTGTTTCACACAGTAGCTCAGTTACTAAGGATGAAAAGGGTAAGGATGAAAAGGATAATGTAGGTATAGACTAAAAATCTACCGTGGTAGCAAAATAAAATATAACATATGTAATATTTAGCTATTATATCCATCTGTGGACGGGCGTGGTCGACGCGTCCCCTGCGGGCGGGGCATGTGCAGGAGCCGGTGTCAAGTGGTGATTCCGAGTGGTCCTGAAGAATACGGGCAGGAAGAACGTCACAAGTGGCGCCCAACAGAACGAACCTGATATGTCCACCACGAGCCCCCTGGAGGCGCTTGGCCAAGTCTTGGCAGAAGTGGCGGCGGCATCACAGCAGCAGACGCTGGTGCTACAGGCACTGATGGACCGGGCAGAGGGGGCATCAAACCCGAGAGGAGGTACCATGCAGCGCATGGTAGAGACCGAGGACCCCTACGCATACCTCGATGTCTTCGAGGCCACCGCCACGGCGTGCGGATGGCCGAAGGCGGAGTGGGGCACCAGGCTGTTGCCGCTCCTGGCGGGGGAGGCGCAGCTGGCGGCGCTGAGTCTCCCAGCGGCCGCCCGCATGGACTTTACGAACTTGCGCCGAGCCATCTTGGATCGGATGGGAAGCAGCCCAGAGGACCACCGACGCCGATTCCGGGCCTTGACGCTGGGCCCCGAGGACAGGCCCTTCACCCTAGCGCAACAACTGCGGGATGCAGCGACCAGATGGCTCCAGCCCCAGGCAGCGGAAAGTCCGATGTTCGAGCTGGTGGGGCTGGAGCAGTTCCTCGCGGCGATACCGGCCCGGACGACTGCCTGGGTGAAATACCACAGGCCCAGCGATCTGATGACAGCGGTGAACCTCGCAGAAGACCACCTGGCGGTCCAGAAGGAGGCGGTTGCAAGACCCACACCGGCCCCACGGAGAAGACCCATGGTACCGGAGGCCGCGAAAACCCTGGAGCCCCATTCCCGACCGGCGTGGAACGCGCCGACCCACGAGCAGGTTCCAGCGTCGGACACTCTCAAAAAAAAAAAAAAGAGACACCCACGCACACACACGCCAGCAGTATTACAAGGGGGGAGGGGGAAATATAATCGTGCCTCTGCTTCTTGTTTTCAGGGTACCGGCGTTGCTGATGGCGGGCTTCCCTCGCAGACGGCACTGCGAACACCAGGGCAGGTGTGTTGGAGGTGCGGACAGCCCGGTCACACGCGGCGGGAGTGCTCCGCAATGGAGGTGGGCCAGGTGATCCGGGTTGCCGGGCCTCCAACACCCTTCCCCGATCCAAGGGGGACGTACTGCGTCCCGGTAAGGGTTCAAGGGAGTACACAACGGGCTATGGTGGATTCGGGCAGTAAACGGTGCATGATCCACCAGAACCTGGTTCGACCCGGGGCGTTGAGGCACGCGACACAAGGGAGGGTAATTTGTATACATGGGGATGTGCACACGTATCCCGTGGTGCCTGTCGAAATCTGGTATCGGGGCCAAAAACATACAGTAAAAGTCGCCGTAAGCGCGCGACTGACGCACCCATTGATTTTAGGGACAAATTGGCCGGGGTTTAGCCAGCTAGTGTAACAATGTATGGGGATGCGTTCACGGGCTGTAGGACAGGGGATTATCCGCGCAGTACTCAGTGGCGACGCGAGTTCATGCGGCGCTGTCGAGCGGCAACCAGCGGGGGCTTTGCGGGAGGCCCCCCCGGCCCCCCAGTGGAGACCCACGGAGGACTTTCCCCTCGAACAGTCCCGTGATGAAACTCTGCGCGCGGCCTGGGACCAGGTGGATTACATCGACGGTCAGCTGGTGCGCCCGGGGAAACCGCGGGTATTTCCCCACTTTTCCATTATTAGAGATAGGCTATACCGAGTGACCCGTGACACTCAAACAGGCGAAGAATACACCCAATTGTTGGTGCCAAAACCCCGCCGGGAAATGGTTTTCCAGGCGGGGCATTGCAATCCCCTCGCAGGCCACATGGGGTATGAAAAAACACTTAATCGGGTCATGGTCCGGTTCTATTGGCCAGGCATCCGGGCAGACATACGCCGATGTTGTACTGCCTGTCCGGACTGTCAGCTGGTGAACCCGGCGGCCATCCCAAAAGCCCCGTTGCAGCCATTACCGCTCCTAGAGGTCCCTTTCGATAGAACCGGAATGGACCTCATCGGACCATTTCACTCGAGCACACGGGGATATCGATTTGTGTTAGTCCGAGTGGATTATGCAACCCGATATCCCGAAGCAGTGCCGCTGCGATCCATCTCTGCAAAGAGTGTAGCACAAGCACTCTTTTCGGTCATCTCCCGGGTAGGGCACGTCCTTTATGTCGCGCACGATAAAGGAATTATACGGGTTACTGGGAATTCAATCTATCCGCACCAGCGTTTACCATCCACAAACAGATGGCCTGGTGGAAAGATTGAATAAGACACTGAAAACAATGATCCGTAAATTCATACACGAGGACAAACCTAATTGGGATAAATGGCTGGATCCCTTGATGTTTGCGATGCGGGAGGCACCCCAGACCTCCCTCGGTTTTACACCCTTTGAGTTACTTTACGGCAGGAGGCCGCGCGGCGTGCTGGACCTTATTAAAGAAAGCTGGGAGGAAGGCTCCAGCCGCAGTAAAAATGAAATTAAATACGTGTTGGACATGCGAGCAAAACTTCACAAGGTGGCGCACTTATCACGGGGAAATTTGCTCCGCGCCCAGCAACGGCAACAGCGCACGAACAATCGGGGGACCCAGCTGAGGAAATTTTCACCGGGAGAAAAAGTACTTGTACTACTCCCAACCTCCAGCACTAAATTACTGGCTAAGTGGCAAGGGCCCTTTGTGGTCACACGGCAGACTAGCGAGGTAGATTACGAGGTCCGGCGCTCGGACCGGGGCGGAGACATGCAAATTGACCAAGTGAACCTGCTGAAGGCATGGAGGGAGGCCGAGCCTGTCTCCATGGTGACGGTAGTGAAGGAGGAGGAGGAGCTGGGGCCGGAGATCCCGCGCTCCGCCTCTCCCCCTCCTCTTCCTTGTGATGACCAGCTCACATTGGCACAAAGAGCGGAGGTTGCTGAATTACAGCAGCGCTATTCAGATGTGTTCTCCGCGCGGCCCGGGCGCACGAACCTCATCTGCCATCGCATTGAGACCAGCCCGGGGATTACGGTGCGGTCTCGCCCCTATAGGCTTCCCGAGCACAAGCGTAAAATGGTGCGGGACGAATTAAAAACCATGCTGGAGTTAGGAGTAATAGAAGAGTCCCACAGTGCATGGTGTAGTCCCATCGTGCTAGTAGGGAAGAAAGATGGGTCTATACGCTTCTGTGTGGATTACCGCAAGGTGAATGAGGTGTCACGTTTCGACGCGTACCCAATGCCTCGGGTCGACGAGCTCCTGGATCGGCTAGGCACTGCGCGTTTTTTTCCCACACTGGATTTAACCAAGGGCTACTGGCAGATTCCCTTATCGCCAAAGTCCCGGGAAAAGACGGCCTTCTCCACTCCAGAAGGCTTATACCAATTTGTGACACTCCTGGTTGGCTTGTTCGGTGCGCCCGCGACGTTCCAGCGCCTCATGGACCGGGTGCTGCGACCCCACGCGGCCTACGCAGCCGCATACCTGGATGACATCATCATCCAGGGTAACAGCTGGGAAGAACATCTGCAGCGGGTGGGGGCGGTGCTCGAGTCCTTGAGGCGGGCGGGGCTCACCGCCAACCCCGGGAAATGTTCAATTGGTCGGAGGGAGGTACAGTATCTCGGGTACCAGTTGGGGGGGGGGACAAGTGCGACCGCAGGTTGAAAAAACGGCGGCGATCGCTGCATGCCCACCCCCCAGGACGAAAAAGGAGGTGAGGCGGTTTTTGGGCATGGCCGGGTACTACCGCCGCTTCATTCCCTGATTCGCGGACTTGACCAGCCCACTGACCGACCTCACCCGAAAGGGTGCGCCAGAACTGGTCCAGTGGACGGAGCAGTGCCAGCAGGTGTTCGAACAGGTAAAATCTGCACTCTGCGAGGAGCAGGTACTGTGCATGCCTAACTTCTCCATCCCTTTCAGTCTGCAAGCGGATGCGTCGGAGCAAGGGCTGGGGGCGGTGTTGTCGCAGCAGGTGGGGGGCGTCGACCGCCCCATCCTATACATCAGCCGGAAGCTCTCGGACCGGGAGGCGAGATACAGTATGGTGGAGAGAGAGTGCCTCGCGGTCCGATGGGCGGTCGGGGCCCTCCGGTATTACCTGTTGGGGCACCCCTTCAGCCTCTGCTCGGACCACAAGCCGCTCCAATGGCTCCACCGCATGAAGGATGCCAACGCGCGGATCACCCGGTGGTACCTCGCGTTGCAACCCTACAACTTCCGGGTGGTCCACCGGCCGGGTCCGCGGATGGCCGTGGCCGACTTCCACTCTCGTCCCTCTACGGGGCTGGGGGGGAGTGGTCGCGGCCGGACGCGTGCCCGGCCTTAAACTGGCGGTGGAGGCATGTGGAGGGGCGTGGTCGACGCGTCCCCTGCGGGCGGGGCATGTGCAGGAGCCGGCTGTGAAGCGATGACAGGTGAGGAGATTTCTCAGCTGGAACGAGTCATCTAATCACCTGTCTCTTTATCAGGAGGGCCGGAGGCAGTGAGAGGGGGTCGGAAAAGACCAGGCGAGACCCGGAGAGCCCGACAGAAAGGCTGACGAGCGCAGGCTGCAAAGCATCTCGGGGGGTCTGAAATATTGTTTGTGGAAAAGTAAAAAGAAAATAAAACAGTGTCAAGCCAGAGTGGTGATTCCGAGTGGTCCTGAAGAATACGGGCAGGAAGAACGTCACACCATCCATCCATCTATTTTCTATCGCTTATTCCCTTTGGGGTCGCAGGGGGCGCTGGTGCCTATCTCAGCTACAATTGGGCGGACAAGTCGCCACCTCATTGCAGGGCACCTATTATATTATACAGTATGTAATATATACTTATAAATTGTATTATTATATTATACTATATTTTTAATTAATATATACAAAATATAACACATCTCAATCCCCAGACACATTTTTTTCTATAAATTTGGCCCCTTGAGTCAAACTAATTGCAGAGGCCTGGTTTACATGGAATCGGTGTAGAAATATACTGTACCACTCATCCATAGGTCATCAGCTTGATTTGTATAACTACCTTTAACTGTCAAATGCGGTACTGTAGAAACACAAACTACATACTTCTATAAGGAACTTAAAGTTCAGGAACTAAACATTCCTGAACTTTTGGTGGGAAAAGGCCTGTTGTCTGCCATGCAAGCAGACAATCTGCGTTGCAAAGCAGACTTGAAATACGAACATCCAGTATATGGCGAAAGGTCCACGATGGACGTGTGTTTCATAGCGGGAGTGTTTTTTTCCTGCCTTTGATGCTGCTGCTGTGCTACTATGCAAAATCAGGTCAGATGAGTCACCAACAGCGAGCAGCTCAAAGCTACAAATCTTTAATCCAGCCTCGGCCTGATGGCAGCATGTCACTGTGCACACGTCTCTGCATGACTATTTAGACAGGGAAACACTGGGACTGGATGTGTGGATACATGCTAGTGGTAGGCAGAACACTGCAAAGTAAATGTAGCAGCAGTATTTCGTTGGTTGGATACTTGGATTACTAGACTGGCCTTGATCTTTTTTGCTTTGGACATAAAAAAAAGCAGACACATCTCACCTGTCAAAAAACAACCAAACCACAAACAATAAAGTCATACAATTCAGAATTCAATCCAAATTATCTGGAAAATCTCCCCAAAGGGGTTAACTCTGCTTTTTCTCTGGCTTTGATGAGACACCAATTAGACGTACAAGAAGAAGAATTCAGACAGGAATTTACGTGATGTAAGCATACATCCTTTTGAAGCACTAAGACTACAGCGCTGCCATAGTCACTTGTCAGCAAGGTTAACGTTTTTATGCCATTAACACTGTTTCACTTCTTTTTGCAATTGCATTTTGCACACAAGTGTTATGAGGTGCATTTGTGATGTAAATCACCTTTGCACCTTCATGTGTTGCCTTTTACCCTTCAGACTAGAGTCCAGAGTAGGACAAGGAGTTTAACATACTTTCGTGTTTATTTTATTATTTCACCTTAAAAACGTTTTATCTTGCCACACTTGGTTTCCTTTTGTACATGTGTGACTTAAAGAATAATTTTTTCATGTTGATATATTGTATTAACTAGTGCTATCAAATTAGGGTTGGATTAGTGTTGCACGAAATAATTTTTTTTATTTATTTACATATATATGTATATACATATACATATATATGTACCTACATGTATATATATGCATAAATATATTTGCATATATATATATATATACATGTACGTACATATATATGTATACGTATACATATATATGTATACAATACACCGATAGTATTAAAAGTTCTATCGTCAGTTAAATGTACATACTATACATATATACATATATATGTAAATATATGTATATGTATATATATGTACATATATATGCATATATATATGTACATATATATGTGCATATATACATATATACATATATATATATTTACATATATATGTATATATGTATAGTATGTACATTTAGCTGACGATAGAACTTTTAATACTATCGGTATATAATACTCGCGGTATATCGGGAAACTGCATGTTGATGATGACACATTTATCTGTGTCAAATTTGTCGAAATGTATTTTTGTATACGTGTGACTTGCAAAATAATTTTTTTATGTTGATATATTGTATTAACGAGTGCTATCAAATTAGGGTTGGATTAGCGTTGCACGATATATATATATATATATATATATATATATATATATATATATATATATATGTAGGTGTGGGAAAAATCACAAGACTACTTCATCTCGAGATGAAGTAGTCTTGTGATTTTTCCCACACCTACATATTGCGCTCTACCACGGTATTGAGCACTATTCTCTGGATAATCCAATCAAGACACACATATATATATATATATATATATATATATATATATATATATGCAACTCAGTATTCTTCTTCCTCCAAACACGGCGAGTTGAGTTTATACCAAGAAGTTCTATTTTGGTTTCATCTGACCACATGACATTCTCCCAATCCTCTGCTGTATCATCCATGTATCCATTTTGGTATAAACTCAACTCGTGTTTTTTTTTCACATTCTGTCTCTCACAGTTGAAGTGTACCTATGATGAAAATTACAGACCTCTGTCATCATTTTAAGTGGGAGAACTTGCACAATCGGTGGCTGACTAAATTATTTTTTGCCCCACTGTATGTATGTACACACACACATATATATATATATATATACATATATATATATATATATATATATATAGCCGAGGATAGAACTTTTAATACTAATCGGTATATCGAGAAAGTGCATATGAAACAAGCAAATTACTTCAATGTAGCGTCCTTCCACATTGCAAAGCTGCTTTTAAGTCAGCAGTCGTTGCTTCCATGGCGCTAAATGCACTATGCTTCTTAAATCATTATGACTGGAGGACGAAAAACAAATAAATATGCTACACTACGCACTGCAGATGGATATGTTAACCCGTAAGCTAGAACTCTTGCATGTAAACAGATGTGGGCGGATCAATACAAATATCGGCAGTAACAATACAAAGTATAGAATTAGTATCAGTATATATAGTTGATACTACAGTGCTTACAATAATATTTTTTATAAAATAAAAAACATTTTTTGTTGTCGTTTTTATTTTTGTTGTCGTTTTTATCGTTTACAAACTCAGAAAAAAAATCCCCGAAACAATGGATTTAAATCATCGCCAAAAGTAGGACATTGTTATTGATGATACACCAATAGAATATGTTCATCAAAATTCTTTCTTAGGAGTGGTAATAGATGCAAATATCTCATGGAAGCCTCATATAAGTTACCTGAGAACAAAAGTTGCTAAAAGTGTTTGAATGATGAGGAGATCATGTCATTTATTGAACACCAATGCTCTGCTGTTATTGGCTGTAATTTACGTCAAAGAGTTCAATCTTTGTCCAATCAGATCAGAGAATTTGGTTTCTCAAGATCTAAGAGTCTTTCAGGTGCATTTTAGCAAACTTTTTATAAAGAAATGACTTCCGTCTCGCCAGTATTCCATAGAGGCCTGAGTGGCAGATTGCTGCAGAGAAGGTTGTCTTTCTAGAAGGTTCTCTTCTTTCCACAGATATATGCTGTAGCTCTGACAAAGTGACCAGCTGGTTCCTGGTCACCTCCCTGACTAGACTAAGATGAATGCAGCAATGTAGAGAGAATTCCCGGGTGAAAACCAAAACTTCCCAACCAACCGGATGAAGCTTGAGAGGTGCTACATAGAGGAATAAGCAAAACTGTCCAAAGATAGGTGTGACAAGCTTGTGGCATTGTTTTCAAAAAGACTTGAGGCTGTAATTGTTGCCAAAGGCGCATCAACAAATTATTGAGCAAAGGCTGTGAATACTTATGTGAATGTGATTTTTTTTAGTTTTAATAAATGTGCAAAAAAAAACAACCCAAAAAAACCTTTAACTTTTCATATTATCATTATGGGGTATTGTGTGTAGAATTTTGAGGACAAAAATAAATTGATTCCATTTATGGAAAAAAGGCTGTAACATAACAAAATGTGGAAAAAGTAAGTGTTGTGAATACTTTCTGGATGCACTGTAAAACAAATAATTCAAAAAAATTGCATATACAGTTTTAGACTGTTTGACCTCACTCATAAACACATTGTAGCGCCAGTAAACCTGGTCTGCCAGAGAATAAATAGAGGCAGCAAGAAGAATCAGTGTTTCAAACTTTGCTGCTTTGTTGCTATATTTAGAAGGTAATCCGAGCCCTCTAGATACCCTCTTTTTTAAAGCGACTTGCGACGGAAATCCAGTACAGACTTTTGGAGGCTCTGCCTGGTGATGCCTCTGTGGGCCCTTCCCCCATTCAAAAGCACTCAGCGGCAGCTCCAAAAACACACAAAAAGAAGCAATATAAAACTTTGTTTGTCGTTGTAAACATATTGGTCTTGCTTTTCATGTCTTTCACTCACCTTTTGCAAACGCGTCATGGCCATTTCGCTAATTCAACTGTTACGTCATTACGTTGACAATACCATCCTCGCTTTAGGGCCCTAATCAATCAATGTGTCGATGGTGAACCTAGTTAAAGAGAGCGATCAAAGAGGCCGCCTCTGCCACGAACGTGTGGCACTGTTTCCATGCCAACAGCAGTGAGTTGTGTTCTACTTGCTGGGAGACAAAGCCCCTTAACCAGCACTTGTGGTCAACACAGATGAATATTTAACAACATCCTCATATTCTTAACATCACAGTATTTTATCCAGAACAGCTTCTTTAATTAGATCATCATCTGGTTGCACTCTAAATTTTCAAAAAGGAATTGAATACAGCAACTGTGCAGATTTCTTTTAGTTCGTGGTCCATTACACAAACTAATGTTCAGCATCACGGCTGCGACGTGACTTAAGACCATGTGACCCCCCCAACCCGCTTGCAGTGCAGGAGGTTTATCTCAGGGCAGACATCTTTGCTAACCGGGTCTTCTTGCCCCCGCCGAGCCCGATGAAATGCAACATACGACGAAAGCTAACACACAAAACATGCAGGCTGCAGGCTACCACACACACAAACTGACTGATGGCAGCACTAATGGAATGTGTGTGTGTGTACAAGCCAGGCACTTATCAAAGGAAGCAGCGTTGTGTTGTTCCTAACGCTTCCCTTCCACAATAATCATCGTCCCATCCTACAGCTGACCGACTTTATTAACATTCAACTCCCGCAGGAAATCGTGGAAATAGAAATGAATCTGTTCCAGGGTCAAGCTGTGGCCATCAGAATATCTTCAGTAAGTGAACAAGTCAACATTTTCTCATTTATACAAGCGGAAAAAAAAGTGACGTGAAAATATCACGCAAAAAGCCGAAGAAAAAGCAACATAGAGGTAAGCCCTCTAACATCTAGCATCGTTTATTTGCTTAAATTCCGAATTGTGCAACCTGAGGAGGGTTTGCTGATAGTTTCATAGTGTTAGCATGAAGCAAATATTGAGGCTAGGGCTGGCCGGTGTGGCCTTTTTTTAATATCTCGATAATTTTAGGCCATCTCGCGATACACGGTATATATCTCCATATTTTGCCTTGGACTTGAATGAACACTTGATACATATAATCACAGCAATATGATGAATCTATGTGTCTACAATAGGGTTGTCCCGATCCGATATTTGGATCGGATCGGCCGCCGATATTGGCCAAAAAATGCGTATCGGCAAGGCATGGGAAAATGCCGATCCAGATCCAGTTTTTTTTTAAAACTGGTCCATGTTTTCCAACACACCAATTTAAATAATACATTCCACTCTTCTGGTGCTCCCTAAACTCCGTTCCGCATTTTCCAGAACACCTTCAAAACATCCACAGGTCTGCGTTCTAACCGTTCAGACGGCCGTGTGAATTAAAAGTTACGGTAAAAATATCAGCTGTGTGGGATTATTTTATCCTACAAAACGAAAAAGATAAAGAGGTGGAGTGCAAAACATGCCACAATAAAGTCAAGCGTGGTGGTAAAGTTGTAAGACATTTTAATGACTCTTGCAAGTGAGAGGCTTTTTAGCACTCATCATAGATGAACACAGGAGCAGGCTGACACCTGAGCATCTTGAAGTGCTCGTCTTTGTTCGAAAGAATCTCCCCATTATGCTTGGACTTCAATTGTTTGCCCCCCCCCTGACTGGGGCAAACAATTGAAGGGAGTGTGTAGATATATATATATATATATATATATATATACATATATATATATATATATATATATATATATATATATAATACTTTTTTTTTTTAAGTTTACAGTTGTTCAAGAGCAAGTATTGATGCTGAGTTATAGACATTTTATCCCACTCAGGTTGTTTGTGTGTTTTGCTTTTTTTAATAATGTTTACAGCATTATTTGCACTTTATATTGCTCACTTTTTTACTGTTTAATGATGCCATTTCTGTTTGTCATGTATAATTTTTGATATTTTGTGTTTATCCTTGAATACCAACTATTGTGTATTATTCAAACTCACCTAATTCAGCTGGCTAGTTGTTATCAAGAGTACTAAAATAATTTTCAGCATTAATATGACAACTACGTAGGCTAAATAATTTTAAACTTTAATACATGCTCAGATAGGCCAGTATCGGTATCGGATCGGAAGTGCAAAAACAATATCGGTATCGGATCGGAAGTGCAAAAACCTGGATCGGGACATCCCTAGTCTACATTAAAACATTCTTGTTCATACTGCATTAATATATGCTAATTTTAAACTTTCATGCAGAGAAGGAAATCACAACTAAGTCAATTGACCAAAACTGTATTTATTAAACAGTTATTAAGCAGTGACACAAACATTCATGTAATTCCAAAACAGAAAGTGCAAGATTGTCAGAGACATTTTAAGTGTCAAATAAAAATGAGCTGCATAATAGGAAATCAAATAGTGTCCATCCTTTGCTATGCGACAGGTAACTACGGACGTTATTAAATTCTATTTTTTTCATACGGTGTCGATGTGGAAATGCTTGCCTCGGCATTTTGATGGTGTGGTCGTGTGGCACCGAACGGAGATGTTGATATACGGAGTAAGCACACTTCATTCTCTAACAGGTGACTTTTCAAATGATGCCACATATTAATTTTTATAGCAACGCTTGTGCCGCATGCTTGAATTACGGTTGTCTGTTCGCCATATTCCCACTTGAAGCCAAAAAACCGCCAGACCAGGGGTAGGGAACCTATGGCTCTAGAGCCAGATGTGGCTCTTTTGATGACTGCATCTGGCTCTCAGATTAATCTTAGCTAACATTGCTTAACAAAATAAGTAATGAATAATTCCACTGGTAATCAGTGTTAAAAATAACATTCAAAATATAAAAAAATTCTCATGCATTTCAATCCATCCATCCGTTTCCTACCTCACCTGTTCAAGAAGTCAAGAATGGTAAGAAGTATTTTATTCATTATTAGTTAGCTTCAGAATAAAAATGTTATTAAAAAGAATAACAGACGTGTTATACCCTGATGTTGGTTTTACATAAAAAAGCACACATTTAGTTGTATTCAGTGTTAAAAAAATATTTTATGGCTCTCACGGAAATACATTTTAAAATATTTGGCTTCCATGGCTCTCTCAGCCAAAAAGGTTCCCGACCCCTGCGCCAGACGATGGACCCCCTGCTGTTTTTCTTGGGAATTACTTTGTCCTTCATTCGCACCTTTTTTCTCTCGTGTTACCACTCGCATGGCTCTGTTAGCTTCACAGCTACCGTTACCCATGTTGCTACCTCTCTGCTCCACGAGGGCGTGTACGTATGTGAAGTATGACGCGACAGTATGTGACGTGTATAAGAAGGTGCACTTCTGTCGGTGAGAAGGAGAGACAGAAAAGAGCGAGGAGAGCCTGTAATGTAATGCCCGCAGCTAAAAGCAACTGTGTGAGAACGTATACGTGAATATCACGATATAGTCATTTTCTATATAGCACAGAGACAAACCCGCGATATATCGTGTATATCAGTATATCGCCCAGCCCTAATTGAGGCACTAGTAGAAAAAGTGCACTAGCATCACTTTGCTTGTCTTCAAATTGTGCAAAGTTAAACTGTAAAAACCAAAGTCGAGCATTAAGACGGTATGGGCAACTCGGTTTCAGGCGATCCCCTCAATGATTGGTCAAAAGGCATTCATGTGACAACAGGGCGACATGACTGCTACTAACTTTGAGCTAATGCAATGTGGTTGCGATGCTACCTCGTTAGTTTTTTTGATGTATATAAAGGCCATGTTTTGCAGCACGGGGCTGCTCCACTCAAAAGAATTGTGGAAAGCTTTCCAATAATCCAGAACGAAGACAAGTATGGGAAGTGAAGGTTTGCCATTAACACTGGAGAGCCATCGACACAAAGTCTGCGTTTTGTTCAAGACAGAACACACAGAAGGTAATACAAATAACAACATAGGAAATTAACAAATTAAAGAGATGGTTTGACGAAAACCGACTGTTTGAATCTCAGTAAAACTAATATCTGTCATGTCTGTGATCATGTTTAGTCTAAGTCATGTTCTGTTTGGGGCTTCACGGTGGCAGAGGAGTTAGTGCGTCTGCCTCACAATACAAAGGTCCTAAGTAGTCCTTGATTTAATCGCAGGCTCTGGATCTTTCTGTGTGGAGTTTGCATGTTCTCCCCGTGAATGCGTGGGTTTCCTCCGGGTAGTCCGGCTTCCTCCCACTTCCAAAGACATGCACCTGGGGATAAGGTTGATTGGCAACACTAAATTGGCCCTAGTGTGTGAATGTGAATGTTGTCTGTCTATCTGTGTTGGCCCTGCAATTAGGTGGCGACTTGTCCAGGGTGTATGCCGCCTTCTGCCCGATTGTAGCTGAGATAGGCACCAGCGCCCGCTGCGACCCCAAAGGGAATAAGCGGTAGAAAATGGATGGATAGGATGGGATGTTCTGTTTGATTTTTGGACACTGAGTTCCTGCTTTTTCACTCTCTTGTTTTGTCACCATATCAACCATTAGTTTCACCTGTTTCACAGTTTGATTCACGCACCAGTTTTCACTAATCATGTCACCATTATCTAAACCGATAGTTGCCAGGAAGTCAGCCTGGCGACATTACTTCTGCTCACTTCATGCCATGCTTCTTCTGATACTCATGCCTGTTTATAGTTATGCTTCTTGCCATGCCACGTAAGTTTTGTTTTTTCATGTCACAGTTAACGAGTTTTGCTTCATGTTCATAGTTTCTGCCTTTGTGCAAGTTTTTGTTTCATTAGCCAAGTTTTTGAACTTCCGCCTTGTGAGTGCCTTTTGTTCCTTTTTTATAGTAATACATATATATGTCCTTACCTTTATGCCTTCCCTGCGCCAACTTTCCTTTGCATTCTGGGAAAACAAACCCCCCAAGTCCACGTATTGACAATATCATGATATTTGGTAACAGTAGAAGAGTAAGTCAAACACCAATACAAATAGACGGAGAAAGAGTAATAGAAACCAAATTTTGGGTGTAATAATAAATATGAAAATCAATTGAAAATAATCAAGTGGCAAGAAATACTTCAATAATGTATAAAGCAAAACATGTACTGGACCAAAAATCACTGCATATTCTCTACTGCTGACAAGTGTAACCATGTCTGAGTTATTGTGCAGAGATATGGGGAAATAAAAACAAACGTACACTTATTCACTTAACATGATAGAAAAAAGAAAAATCAGTTAGAATAATACATGAGTGATACATACAGTGATTACAAATACATTGGCGGCAACCACCACAGTTCAGTTCAGATGATTTATTTGAGCTCAAAAATAAAAGCAATACATATATATCCTCACTCAGCATTACGCAACAAAAATGTTGCGTGTACACGGAAGCACAATGAGCTCAAAAGGAATAAGAAGAAGGAAAACTACTTATAATCACCTACCCCTTTTTGATATAGTCACATTTCATTACAGCTGTTAATTTCTTGCATACATCATGAATACCACAAGTTTTTACCGAAAACAATATCAGATCTACAATAACTGACTGTGCAGTGTATACTTCCATGTGCATTCTCATACACTTCCTGTGCGTGTGCATGCGCATGGATCCTGCATAGACAAGTGTGTGTGCGTAATTGTGTACGCGTGTGTGTGTGTGTGTGTGTGTGTGTGCGTGTGTGTGTGTGTGTGCGTGTGTGTGTGTGTGCGTGCGTACAGAAGAGCTTACCATACAAAATGTTGTCAAATTGAATTTGATACTAAAAAAGTGGTATTTATATAAGTCATCGTCATCATGATAATAATAACAGTATTTCATGAGGATACCAATTTTTTTCAGTGCAATCATGTTAATTGTGGTCTCGCTCTTTCTTCATTGGCACATTTTCTCAGTACACTTATCTTATACAATATTTTAAAGATAATACATTTGGTGATACTTTTTAGACCCTCTTCAAGTTCATTCCACAGGTCAACACCATGTCGTGTACTGAACATGCTCTGTAGGGTACTACGAACACGCAGTTTCCTGAAGTTCATTTGAACTCTTAGGTTGTATGTAAAGTCTCTATTTTTGAGCATTTTGAGGATATTAAATAAAAGCGAATTATTTCTTACTTTATACATTATTTGTAGGGTTTTGAATAATATTAAGTCTTCAAATTCCATGATTTTAGATTAGAGTAAAAAGGTTTGTGTGTTCCAAATATCCTGTACTCTTAGTTTTTTTGCATGATACATATGTCATTAAGGTTGTTTTTTTATAAGTATCACCCCAGATCTCTACACAGTAGCTCATATATAGCAAGACAAGAGTACAATAAACAGTGAAAAGTGATTTTTCATTCAACAGGTGCGTTTAATTTTCTAATGACTGATACTGGTTTAGCCATCTTTTTTTCAACACGTCAGTTGGGGCTTCCAGCAAAGTTTATGATCATACGTGACACAAAGAAAGTTGTATTTTTCAACGTGTTTTATAATCCATTTTCTACCACGGATGCGGGGGGTGTTAAAACCTATCTCAGCTGCATTCGGGTGGAAGGCGGGGTAAACCCTGGACAAGTCGCCACCTCTATAATGTTGTCATTTATTGTCAGTTTAGGTTCAGTAAAAATCCTTTGATTTCCTATAAACATGGGGACGGCGTGGCGCGGTTGGGAGAGTGGCCGTGTCAGCAACCTGAGGGTTCCTGGTTTAATCCCCACCATCTACCAACCTCGTCACGTCCCAAGGAGGGAATTGTTGTGTCATCTGCAAAGAATATTAACTTGAGCCTTTTGGAGATGAAACACTAGTCATTTATATACGCAAGAAAAAGAATTGGGCCAAACCCTGGGTGACACCACCCATAATGCCCCTCAGGGAAGAGTCACACTCCCCTGAGTGGATGAACTGTTGTCCTTTAGATAGGTACGATTTCAACCACTGTAATGGACAGCCTCTGATTCCTACAGTAGTTTACCAAATTTTAGGAACAAGATTATGTGGTCAATTGTGTCAAATGCTTTTTTTAAGTCTATAAGCACTGCAAGAGAATTTTTTTTTTCCCCAACACTGTTAGTAACCTCCTCAACGTAGAAGTCCATGACTGCAAGAGTTGTGGAGCGATTTTCTCTAAAGCGATATTGGCTTTCATGTTACAATTAGTTTTTAGTCATGTTGTTGTTTAAATGTTCCGCAAAGAGTTTTTCAAAAATGTTTGATATTTGTGGCAAGAGAGAAATCTGCCTGTAATTTACGAAAGAGTGTCACCATTTTTGACAAACGGAAGGGAAGGACTTGGCTATTTTTCATTTTGGATGGAAATTTGCCAGTTACAAAAGGTAAGTTACAAATGCGCTTTATATGCTTAGTTATTTCACGTATAACTTGTATCTCCAGTCTTTTGGTGTTTTATTCTTAAAGGTTTGCACGACCTGCAAAATCTCCTAATTCAGGCCCAATTTCGCCAAAGTATTTATTGAAGCCACCAGTTACTTCTTGTCAGTTGATGAGTCCCCTTGCCATGATTGTAGTAATCTGCAAAACCTTTTGTTTTGGGCTTGGTCCCAATAATGTTGTTTAATACTTTCCGGAAACCTTTTATGTTAGAATTGTTACTTTCACGCAATATTCTATAATATTCTCTTTTGCATTTCTTTATTGTATCAGTTAATTTATTTTTGTACTCTTTGTGCCTATTTTAAGATTCAATATTATTATACGTTTTATATGTTGGATCCACTATGGACTGGACTTTCACAATATTATGTTAGATACACAATGGACTGGACTTTCACAAAATTATGTTGCACCCACTTGACGTCCATTGCATCCGGTCTCCCCAAGAGGGGAGGGGTCACCCACTTCTTCGGTCCTCTCCAAAGTTTTTCATAGTCATCCACATTGACGTCCCACTTGGTTGTGAGTTTTTCCTTGCCCTTTTGTGGGCTCTGAACCGAGGATGTCGTTGTGGCTTGTGCAGCCCTTTGAGGCATTTGTGATTTAGGGCTATATAAATAAACATTGATTGATAAAAATTGGTTATACAATATTTTTTGTAAAGAGTATTCCTCGTTGTACAGACATTTATCAAACCCTTCGTCATCCAGAGTTTGTGCATTTTTTTTTCTTATGGTTGAATTTTACCAGAGGGCAATGCACATATAGGCATGATTGAAAATAGTCATTAAGTTATTATACGTCATCTGCATTTAGTGTTGTCTCCCAATGTTTGTCTCTAAGCTCTTGCCTGAGCGCAGTTAAGGTTTCATTTGTTATTTTCCTCCTTTACGTGGTTGCCGTTTGGCATTTTCTGTCATCTCCAACTTCAAGAAAGAGAAGCATTAGCAGGTGATGTGTAATGTTATTTAATAATATTCCACCTATTACGACTGGTCGGCATGGGGATGCCAAGTTTGTTCCCCTGTGGATGCGTCGAACAAGATCACAGCGAAGGTAAGATTAAATGATTTATTTAAGTAACAAAAGGGAGCTAAAGAACAAAAATACTGGAGCTAAGCAAAAGGCAAACAAAAGCGCAAGCATTGTAGGCTAGGAAGACAAACAGATAAACTAAACTTGGCATGTAGGCACGAAAAAGGAAAACAAAACATTAGCATGAGAGCTAAAATAAACAGAACGCAGCGCGAGGGCTAGCGAGTAGAAATGTGGAGCGTCAGTCATAAATAGTTGCGTGAAAGCAAACTAGGATCCCAGCATGGACAACAAAAAAGGGCGAGCTTAAATAAGGAAGGTGATTACAAGAAACAGGTGGAACAAATCAGAAACCATGGAAACAGACTAAACAGGAAATAAGGAGGTCAAACTACCGCAAGAGATATAAAAATGGAACAAAAGCAACAATATGTGGAGATCCGAGCAGCGGATCGAAACACCACCAAGTGTATTGGTCTTGAAAATATTAGGGAAAAAATTACCTATTATGGTAGGACTGTGTTGGTTTGGTAATTAAGGGGTGTAGCATCAAACTCTACAATATGTTAATGAAGTGTTCAATGGTCCTATTGTATTTTTCCTTCAACATATCTATGATAAAGTCACCACATATGATCACATCTTTCGGTTTATCAATAGAATATATTTTTTCCAGAGCTTCCGTAAAGAGGTCAGTATTTGAACCAGGTGCTCTGTAAATGCACCTCACCTATATATTCTTAATGTTTTCATTTCTATTTCCCCAGCGATGCTCTCCATAATCTTATGAGCTACTGACATTTTTTTAATTAGTTTGCATTTGACATTTTGGAGTACAAAGAGAGCTACTCCACCCCCATTTTATAACAGATATAATTTTCCAATATAAAGTCTGTATTGTTTATTTCATCTTGCAGGCAAGTTTCAGAAAATGCCATGTTGTCAAAAGAAAAGTTAAGATGCAGGAGATCGTTTTCAATATGCAAAGTTTGCATTTGGATTCAACTGTGCATGTGTAATACTGATAGCTTTGATGTTATCAATCTCCTGCGGATCTTCGTAATACTTACAATTGCTCATTACTGTACTAAGAAAATTACTGTCAGGGTCTGTCTCACTCAGCACATTATGGGTAGAGTTATCATTTTGTTCCCATTCGCCCTCATCCTCAGAGTCTGAAAACGAGCATTTGATGTCCAAACCTGCCATTACATGGGATCACTCGTTTGGGTTTTTTGTCTGCATTTAGTCATGTTTAGGTTATTCAAGGCACCTATGACCTTAATGCATATCACTTTGGCTTGCTCACTTGACATACTTCACCTAAAAGTCACAATTTCTGTGATTGTTGGTCCAAATCTAACCAAGAATTTGGCAAAATGGGGCCAATAAGATATTTTTGGATCGTTCCTTGTATTCTTTTTATTATCGGGTCGTGTTAGAGTGCCTGCTGATCACGAAACACTGCAGGAATGTAGCAGCAGAGTGCGTCAAATACAGCCGCAAAATTATACTTTCACGAAATAAAAGCATGTTTTATTGTAATTTTATGAGCTGGATTATGTTTAGAACTATTTGTTTTTTTTCGTCACACGTTCTTGGTAGCAGTCATGGCGCCGGTACTCTCTTTATGCACGACTCTGGTAATAACGACAATAAGCAAAATCCAGTCAGCTATGATGTTGAATGCAAACAAGCAGGAAGAACCACTTATTGATTGAACAGAGTGAGTGCTGAGTCGTGCTGTGGCGACTGCAGTACCTCACCATTTTTTTTACGGAAATCCATCAGAAGGAGGCTACAAATGCCGATGATTTATCAGAGCAGTATATTTTCTATATTGTACAAACTTCTGCTCACATAAGAACCTTTTCCTTCGTGTTTTCTTTGTTTCTGTTTTATTGTAACAATTATCTATTTACCAATCAACACACTGTACTGTGTCAAGCTCCGCCCCTTCAGGTTGGCTAACTGTGCACTGTAACACACAGAACTTAAACCTTACAGCAGTCTTTTTTGCCTCAAATAACAGACTTACTAACAAACAGGTAATTAAATCTGACAAGACGCTAAAAAAACATCTTATTGACGGGAAAAAAAATCTGCTTGGCAATGTATTTACTGTGTTTCTATGTCATCCATGTGTAAACAGTGAACCACGGGCGCTACCATTCAATATGGTGGACACAAAGAACACAAAAAAAGAAGAATCAACATAATCTGTCAGGTAAACGCTCACACTATGAATTAAATTGATAGGTCCATCACTACGCTACATGCTATACTCTCACACGAAATAACTACTAAAATACACATGAAATTAAGGGTGCAGAATACAGGAAAGATACGCGCTACGTGCTTAACTAGACTAGGCAATTTAAGCAAAATCAAACTGCTACGCTTTACGTTTTTTTCATTGCTTGATTGATACTTTTATTAGTAGATTGCACAGTACAGTACATATTCCGTACAATTGACCACTAAATGGTAACACCCGAATAAGTTTTTCAACTTGTTTAAGTCGGGGTCCACGTTAATCAATTCATGGTAAACGTAGAACAGAAAAACTGGCTAAAGTACTAACCTTGGCTACTTTTGGGTGTCATCTTTAACAGAAGGCTACTTGCTAAGCTAAGTTCTTGTCACATAAACAATTTAAGCAGCATGCTAAATTGAACTGCTTGCTAAACCTGAATTAAACTGTGCATGCGCTGCTAAGCAACTGTTCATGTTGAATCTCACATAAAAAATCAAAGCTCATGCCTAAAGGCTAAACTAACCTTGCTGCCATACTGGCCAATCCTCCCGATTTTCCCGCAAGACTCACGAATTTCAGTGCCCATCCCGAGAATTTCCCGGGTCAACCATTCTCCCGAATTTGTCCCGATTTACACCTGAACAACAATATTGGGGGCGTGCCTTAAAGGCACTGTCCGCTACAACCTGTCGTCACGTACGCTTTTCCACCATACAAACAGCGTGCCGGCCCAGTCAGATAATATATGCGACATTTACACACATAAGTGAATGCAAGGCATATTTGATCAACAGCCATACAGGTCACACTAAGGGTGGCCGTATAAACAACTTTAACACTGTTACAAATATGCGCCACACTGAGAACCCACACCAAACAAGAATGACAAACACATTTCGGGAAAACATCCGCACCGTAACACAACATGAACACAACATAACAAATACCCAGAATCCCTTGCAGCACTCACTTTTCCGGGATGCTACAATATACACCCCCGCTACCACCCAACCACGCCCCATCTCCCGAATTCAGAGGTCTCAAGGTTGGCAAATATGACTGAGGGTGGCCGTATAAACAACTTTAACACTGTTACAAACATGCGCCACACTGTGAACCCACACCAAACAAGAATGACAAACACATTTCGGGAGAACATACGCACCGTAACACAACATAAACACAACGGAATAAATACCCAGAAACCGTTGCAGCACTAACTCCCCCCCACCCCAAATCCTGAATTCGGAGGTCCCAAGGTTGGCAAGTAAGACCTTGGCTAGTTTTGAGTGCCGACTTTAACATTTCCCGCTAAGCTACATTCTTATTACGTACACAACAGCAGAAGCGTAACATTTTATCAAATTAATCTGCCAAACTACTGTAACGGTCAAGGGTCATTCAAAAGGTAAGCTACAACTGCATGCTAAATCAAAGGTATAACGCAATTAACTCCGAAAAGTGTCTTACGTGCTAAATCGAGCTTTACTGGCATACATCACATGAATAATCAACAACTAATACAAAACTGAATAAAATGTGTAAGCCTAAAACGCAATAGAACTGCTAAACTAACATTAGATTAGCTCCAATAGGTCCCTTTAATTGAGGTAAAAAAAAATGTTATCCCAAAAACAAAGTGGACATACAAACCCCATTCCCATTTGAGTTTGGAAATTGTGTTACAAGTAAATATAAACGGAATACAATGATTTGCAAATTTTTTTCAACCCATATTCAGTTGAATGCACTGCAAAGACAAGATATTTGATGTTCAAACTAATATACTTTGTCTTTTTTTGCAAATAATAATAAACTTAGAATTTCATGGCTGCAACACGTGCCAAAGTAGTTGGGAAAGGGCATGTTCACCACTGTGTTATATCACCTTTTCTTTTAACAACACTCAATAAACGTTTGGGAACTGAGGAAACTAATTGTTGAAGCTTTGAAAGTGGAATTCTTTCCCATTCTTGTTTTATGTAGAGCTTCAGTCGTTCAACAGTCCGGGGTCTCCGCTGTCGTATTTTATTCTCCATAATGCGCCACACATTTTCCATGGGAGACAGGTCTGGACTGCAGGCGGGCCAGGAAAGTACCCACACTCTTTTACTACGAAGCCACGCCGTTGTAGCACGTGGCTTGGGATTGTCCTGCTGGAATAAGCAGGGGCGTATTCCGTGAATTCCGTTTATATTTACATCTAACACAATTTCCCAACTTATATGGAAACGGGGTTTGTATAACAACGTCAAATGAACCTGTTAAACAATATGCTATGAAAAAAGGGCAATAGCTGGTGGCAACAAAAAGGCAGTAATGGCGGCACGTAGGAGAGCGAGAGCAGATGGCCTGTGCCGCTGGCCAATTCGCCGTTTCCTCTGTGACGCGATGCAGCGTGGCTGCAGACGATATGTGGCTCAGATGTGTCGCCGGCAGGCGTGCACCGGGGACTCACATGTCACGAGCACGTGCATCAACGCTACATATAGTTTCTGTTTGATTGGCACAGTTTGACTCTGGAACAGACTATTGACATTGCATCCAATGGGGCATATGTGTTCTTAAACGCAAACAAAATAAAGCACTGTAGCAGTTCCAGTGCAGCACCGAGGCAGAAATTTCAGATCCTTCGGGACTTCTTTGAGCGTCTTTTAAATAAAGTCTGTTAAAATTTAAATGATGCCACCTGGCAAGCTGAAGAAGCATTGGAGCTGACTGGCTTGGCTCGCCACTCGGACGCACAAGCGGGACAGCACACCAAAAATGAGTATCACAATCTTTGGAAAGCGGCATTTTTTTGTACCTGAATGAAGTGTCTGATACCTCTGAAGTGTTAGTGAGACGCCGCCAGACCTCCAACTTGGCGATAATGACACAGTGTTAAAAGTGTTAAACACGTTTCGACCTGCGAGTGAACACTTTTTTGTGTTGTTGGGGAGAAAAGCTGCTGTGGAAAGTTCTGTAAGGTCCTTAAAGTCTAAGAAATCTGAAAAAGTTGCTCAACCAGAGCTATTCAAATACATTTTTTAAAGATCCTGTATATGACAGAAGTACAATATATGTTTTGTTTTTTTAAACCTACTACAAAAACACAAGTCAAAGATCTGCACTGATTTAAGGAATCTGCTCACAAGTTTTGAACTGAACTACGTGTCACTATAGCGAAAGCAACACATCCATCCATTCATTTTCTACCGCTAGTCCCTTACGGGGTCGCGGGGTGTGCTGGAGCCTATCCTGGCTGCACATAGGCATAAGGCGGGGTACACCCTGGACAAGCCGCCACCTCATCACAGGGCCAAAACAGATAGAAAGACAACATTCACACTCACATTCACACCATCCATCCATCCATTTTCTACCGCTTGTCCCGTTTGGTTTCGCGGGGTGTGCTGGAGCCCATCCCAGTTGCACACGGGCCGAAGGCGGGGTACACCCTGGACAAGTCGCCACCTCATCAGAGGGCCAACACAAATAGACAGAAAACATTCACACACTAGGGCCAATTTAGTGTTGCCAATCAACCTATCACCCAGGTGCATGTCTGTTTGAGGAGAGAGGAAGTCTTCATTATTGTTGTATTGTATTTTTTTTTTATTGATTTCAACTCTGTACACTGCAGCTGGAATTTTAATTTTCCTGAAGGAACTCTCCTGAAGGAATCAGTAAAGTACTATCTATCTATCTATCTATCTATCTATCTATCTATCTATCTATCTATCTATCTATAGATCAGTGGTTCTCAACCTTTTTTCAGTGATGTACCCCATGTGAACATTTTTTTGATTCAAGTACCCCCTAATCAGAGCAAAGCATTTTTGCTTGAAAAAAAGAGATAAAGAAGTAAAATACAGCACTATGTCATCAGTTTCCTGACTTATTAAATTTTATAACAGTGCAAAATATTGCTCATTTGTAGTGGTCTTTCTTGAACTATTTGGAAAAAAAGGTATGAAAATAACTAAAAACTTGTTAAAAAATAAACAAGTGATTCAATTATAAATAAAGATTTCTACACATAGAAGTAATCATCAACTTAAAGTGCCCTCTTTGGATATTGCAATCCATCTGGATTCAAAAACCTAATTCTAAACATTTCTACACAAAAAAGAAATCTTTAACATCCATATTTATGGAACATGTCCACAAAGAAAGTCTAGCTGTCAACACTGAATATTGCATTTCTTTTCACAGTTTATGAACTTACATTCATATTTTGTTGAAGCATTATTCAATAAATATATGTATAAAGGATTTTTGAATTGTTGCTATTTTTAGAATATTTTGGAAAAATCTCACGTACCCCTTGGCATACCTTCAAGTACCCCCAGGGGTACGCGTACCCCCATTTGAGAACCTCTGGTATAGATTATTGTTATTTCAGTAAGCATATTATTTTTATCTTTCAGCACAGTATGCAGGAAAAGCACAATAATTATGAATTCAACATAGGCTAGCAATACAGAAAATAAAATATTAACAGCCAAGTGCAGAGATTTGGGATCAAAGTTGATGACTGAAAATCCAAACGGCAGCACAGCATTGATTAATAAGCACTGTGATTAATGTAGTGACTAATGACCTGCTGCCTGCATGCTGCTGATGGATGCAGCATCTGAACAAATTGCTTTCACCTTCAGGCAGCTGACATCTCGCTTTGGTGGAATTAACAGAATGTCCACCAAACCTCCATCAAGGATGGGACAATTTAAAGGCCTACTGAAATGAGATTTTCTTATTTAAACGGGGATAGCAGGTCCATTCTATGTGTCATACTTGATCATTTCGCGATATTACCATATTTTTGCTGAAAGGATTTAGTAGAGAACATCCACGATAAAGTTTACAACTTTCGGTGCTAAGAGAAGAGCCCTGCCTCTACCACAAGTCGCAGACGATGACATCACATGTTTGATGGCTCCTCACATATTCACATTGTTTTTAATGGGAGCTTCCAACAAAAAGTGCTATTCGGACCGAGGAAACGACAATTTCCCCATTTTTTTGAGCGAGGATGAAAGATTCGTGTTTGACGATATTGATAGCGACGGACTAGAAAAAAATAAATACTTTTTTTTAAAAAGTAATAAAAAAAACGCGGTTGCATTGGAACAGATTCGGATGTTTTTAGACACATTTACTATGATAATTCTGGGAAATCCCTTATCTTTCTATTGTGTTGCTAGTGTTTTAGTGAGTTTAACAGTACCTGATAGTCGGAAGGGTGTCTCCACGGGTGTCTTGACGCGCAATGTCTCAGGGAAGTCGACGGCAACTATGGACGGCACAAGCTCAGCTTTTCTCCGGTAAGAACTGACTTTTTAACCACAATTTTCTCACCGAAACCTGCTGGTTGACATGTGGTCGGGATCCATGTTCGCTTGACCGCGCTCTGATCCATAGTAAAGTTTCACCTCCAGGAATTTTAAACAAGGAATCACCGTGTGTTTGTGTGGCTAAAGCTTCCCAGCTCCATCTTTCTACTGTGACTTCTCCAATATTAATTGAACAAATTGCAAAAGATTCAGCAACACAGATGTCCAAAATACTGTGTAATTATGCCGTTAAAGCAGAGGACTTTTAGCTGTGTGTGTGCGCAGCGCTTATACTTCCTAAAAACCCGTGACGTCTTGCGTACACGTCATCATTACATGACTTTTCGAAGAAGAAACTCCCGGGAAATTTAAAATTGTAATTTAGTAAACTAAAAAGGCCGTATTGGCATGTGTTGCAATGTTAATATTTCATCATTGATATATAAACTATCAGACGTGGTGGGTTTCAGTAGGCCTTTAAGACGTGTATATCTTCTGGGCTTCAATGAATAGTAATAATGTGATGTTTCAAGTCGGTTCTAGCAACATTTGGTGGAGTTTTGGAATTCGGCGTGTTTTTGTAAGCAGCACACTTGATGCACTAGCATCCCAAATCCTTCAGGCAGTTTGCAAATGCATCGTTCCCTGGCGCTCAGCACCTCAATCTAGCAGGCAAATACAATGGAAACGCTGCTGGAGAAATACGCGTTTTATGATCGCCGATAGCACCAAGAGCCAGCTTACGTTCGAGGAAAATTGTAATAATTGTCGTGGCTTTAGGCAAAGTCTATCACTGAAAGGTCAAGTCTTATACATGCGTATTTTCAAACGGAGTCCGGAGCCCAGCTGTGCGGCGCTGCAAGCAGAGGTTTGCTCGGCTTCTCCGTGATGCCGATCGAGGGACGCAATAGGCCGCCTAACATCTGCGACTCACCTTGGTCAGCTGGGCGATCTTCTTGCTCATCTTCAGGTGCAGGTCTTGGGTATATTCCATGGCCAGGCCGGACTGGAAGGAGGAAGAGGACGTGGAGGATGATGAAGATGATGAAGTATATTTCCCTTGACCGGCAGGGCAGTAATATTGCTGCCAACCCGACCCAGTCGCCATCTTCACGACGACGCTTCAGATGCTTGATGGAGATGCGAGCTTTAATGATTGAAATTTTCAAAAAAGAGACTTGAGTGCACTAAAAAGCACGGATTGTTACTCAAACCAATCCAAAAATTTGACGCATTACGTGAGCGAGCAAATTGTTCAAATGTTCCATGTTGATGTTGCTCCTGATGAGAGAAGATTTATAAAAAAAAAAAAAAAAACGGTGATGTGTTGAATTTTAAGATCCAGAGATGTTAGCGGAGACCATCCTGAGCGAGGCCGCCCTCAGCGCTCCGAGGTGCGGGCACAGTCAGCTTCACCTGCCGCCGACGTGCACCAGAAGTCGGACCACCTCCGTCTGGCTCCCTCGTCGGTCACCTTGGAGCCCAAATCGGGAGGCGACGAGCCGGATTGGTCCCCCTCGGTGCTCCGCGACTACATGGAGGTGTGCGATGGACGCGATGGTCGGAGAGCCGCTGTTGCCATGGATCACCTCAACACTCTGTGGTGCGTTCACGGGCAGTGGGAGCGGCGGTGCATTCGCATACTGTCGGACAAACGGAAATTATCAGCATACACGAGACACTGAATCATTTTGGACACACTCTACGGTTTCTAGACTCATCCCACACCCTCGAATTGTCAGCACACACGTTTACATAAAAACATATTTAAAAAAACATTATTTTTTGTTTTTGTCATTAATAAGAGTACTATTGCAGAATGTATTCATTCAATAATAGTAGTCTTTACAATTAATGTCGTATATGTTTAATACTGTTCATCATAATCATCATAGTGTGACATGATTAGACATGTTTATCCATGATGAACAAGCTCCCATACTCACATTCTAGCAGCTCATATTATGACCGCGTCCTTTCCCGTGGCGAGGTCACATGATAAATTCAAAGCTCCGACGGTCTGCGAAGGCAACATGTCGTCTCTCAGCTCATCGTCTATCAAAGCTCGACTGGAGACAGACACTATTCAAAGTGACTGAAGCAACATGTGCTGTTATTTGTCTTTCGTCTTTATTTTACAATTTAATTCCATGGTAATGCAGGGATGGGATTTTTTTTTTACTGGCACGAAAACATGGCCACTATTAAAGAAGTATTTTCATCTTTCTCAGTGCAAAGACTTAACAACTACTTTACATAAAATAAATTAGTTTTTAATCAGCAGAAGATGGAAGCACTATACTAAAACTGGGATTTTAGTCGGAGAGCATTAGCGCAAAAAGTTAGCAAGGGATTGTTATGATGTGCTGCTGCCAACCCTCCCGGATTTTCCGGGAGACTCCCGAAATTCAGCGCCTCTCCCGAAAACCTCCCGGGACAAATTTTCTCCCTAAAATCTCCCGAAATTATAAATATACACAGCGTAGAATGATCGAGGGTGAGTTTCTTATGTGAGTTTATTGTTAGGCAGTTTCATTAACGTCCTCCCAGCGCGGTAACAACACACAACAACAGCAGTCACTTTTTCGTCTACCGTAAAGCAGTTTGTCTGCCGTAAACAGCAATGTTGTGACACTCTTAAACAGGAAAATACTGCTATCTACTGTACATGCACCACAACACCTCCCGGCAACTTCAACCCTTTATTAATACCCTCCTCCATTCACATCCCATCTCCCCGGATTGTAAATAACCTAATGTAAATAATCGAATGTATTTGTAATGTATATACTTGTTCTTATGCTATCTAAACTCACTATGTTCTCTGCTGGCTGTACATATCCTACTACGTAAGACTTACACTGTTTCAATGTCCATTTCTCTCTTGATGCAATTTTTGATGACTGAAGTACTGATATCAACCAAAGCTCCTCATCCCACCCCTTGCCCGGATTGTAAATAATGTAAATAATTCAATGTACATACTAAGATGATTAACTTGTGTGATGACTGTATTATGCTGATAGTATATATTTGTACCATGAATTGATTAACGTGGACCCCGACTTAAACAAGTTGAAAAACTTATTCGGGTGTTACCATTTAGTGGTCAATTGAACTGAATATGTACTGTACTGTGCAATCCAATAATAAAAGTTTCAATCAATCAATCAATCATGCATATGCAGCCCTTTGAGACACTAGTGATTTAGGGCTATATAAGTAAACATTGATTGATATGTGACAATAACATCTACGGCTTTTAGAGAATGCAGTGAACAACTGCGCACACAACAGCTGTAAATATACTCCTCCCCTCTTTATATAGCGCTTTTTCTCTAGTGACTGAAAGCGCATTTGCATAGTAAAACCCAATATCTAAGTTGCATTTAAACCAGTGTGGATGAAGTGTGTTGCCCAAGGGCACAACAGCAGTGACTAGGATGGCGGAAACGGGGATCGAACCTGGAACCCTCAAGTTGCTAGCACGGCCACTCTACCAACCGAGCTATACAAAGGAAGATACGATTATGAGAAGTACGAGAAGGAGGTGAAGGAGAAGATGAAAGAGAAGCAGTAGGAAGAGGAAAAGGAGGAGATGATGTAAGAGGAGAAGAAAGACGAGCAGGAGGATAAAATGGTGGAGAAGTAAGAGGAGGAAGAGGAGACTGAGAAGGATGAAAGAGGAATAGTAGTAGAGAGAGGTAGGAGAACTATGAGGTGTAGAAGAAGAAGTAGTGCCCACTTCTCCTTCTCCTCCTACACACTTTTCTTCCTTCTTTCTTTCTTTCTTTCTTTCTTTCGTTTATTTGGAACATGAACACACTTACAGCATAATACGTCACACGTTTTTATATCATTTCTCTTTACATCATGTCCGAAAAGGAGTAGTCAGAAGCAACGTTTATTTAATCGTACCTCTTTCCCACTCCAGAGCGTTTACAAATACATAGGTTCATTTACTGACTTATTTTTGTAGAACAATGACATCCGTGAATAATTAATACAGCATTTTTTGTAACAGATAATTAAGTCAGTCATGATAAACATACTGAGGTGAAGAATAGTCCATGTTCAATAAGGTTGAAGGTATTTCACATAATTCTTCTTCTTTGCTCTATTAATTTGAACCACTGCTTAAACTGGATCATATCAGTACATTGTTCAACTTCTTTACTTAATCCATTCCATCATTTAATTCCACATACTGATATGCTAAAGGTTGTTTGTGTTTTAAATGAGTTTCTCCTGTAAGGTTATATTTCTCCTCTTTTGTTTAGAAGAATTGTTGTACATTCTTGGGTAGCATGTTATAGTTTGCTTTGTACATCATTTTAACTGTTTGCAATTTTACCAAATCACTTCCCTTCTCCCAAAGACAAAGAGGAGTGAGCAGGCGAAGGAGGAGAACATGAAGGAGGAGAAAATGATAAGAACGAGATGGTGTTTCTTTATGGAGAGTGGTTATTTATGGATGTGCTACTAATTAAAGTTAAAAGTTAAAGAACCAATGATTGTCACACACACACTTGGTGTGGTGAAATGTGTCCTCTGCATTCGACCCATCCCCTTGTTCACCCCCTGGGAGGTGAGGGGAGCAGTGGGCAGCAGTGGTGCCGCGCCCAGGAATAATTTTTTGCTGATTTAACCCCCAATTCCAACTTTTTATAGTCTTTGGTATGACTCGGCTGGGGTTTGAACTCACAACCTACCGATATCAGGGCGGACACTCTAACCACCAGGCCGGTGATGTTGGTTTTGTCATCTCCAACACAATCTATAAGTGCATTCAGAAGGTCGAGGTCATCTCTGAAAGGATTCTTCATGCAACATTCCATGGAGTTCCAGGCTTTCCATGTTGTGTACGCTCCAACAAACATCAACAGCTGAGAAGGACTTCTCTACTTCTCTTGCAGAACAATTAGAGTAAGTCAAGAGACATGACATCAATCTTGTTATCTGTTATTTCAATGGCAGAATAGGTGCAGACATTAAACACACCCTGAAGGCACTGTTACCTTGCCCAGACAAATAATAATGCTGACAGATAAGGTTAACTTGTGCGTGGAACTAAACCTTCATCCAGCACATTCAAGATTTCCCCATTCACATGGTAGGGCTGAGGACTTAGAGTTACCCTGCAGGTTCAACACATCAGCTTGACCTCATACTAATCAACAGTAAGTGGGTCAATTCCCTGCGCAACGGTCAGGCCTACAACTCGGTTGAACCGGAATCTGATCTCCACATCCATCTCCTTCCAAGTCTATGATCTAATAAGAAGAAGATATGGAAGAGACCAAAGTACAAAGGGGAAGAAGTTGCAGAACCAAGCATGCATTCCTGCTTGAACTTTCAAAAGGTTTTGAATCACTTGCACTGGAAGACCTATCTGTAGATGTGTCAGAGCGGTACGAGTTATTTGAAACCACAGTAAGAGACGTGGCGGAGAAAGTTCTTGGCAAGCAGGAAACCCAAGGCTTGCCCAGCTGGTTGAATGGGACAACCAAACTCAAAATACAAAGTTAAAGTTAATGATTGTCACACACACACTAGGTGTGTTGAAATGTGTCCTCTGCATTTGACCCATCCCCTTGTTCAACCCCTGGAAGGTGAGGGGAGCAGTGGGCAGCAGCGGTGCCGCGCCCAGGAATAATTTTTGGTAAGTGAACCCCCAATTCCAACTCTTAATGCTGAGTGCCAAGTAGGGAGCTAATGGGTTCCATTTTTATAGTCTTTGGTGTGACTCGGCCGGGGTTTGAACTCACAACCTGCCGATCTCAGGTCGGACACAGAGATGAGGCAAAGAAGAGATTCTAAAGAACAAAGTCGCCTCAAGCCAGAGCAAGTTGGAGGAACTTTAAGGCCAGACTCACTGACTCTTACAAAGTAGACTGCTGTACTTGACAAACCAATGGAAGATCTGTCTTCATCTGACGAGAGAAGACACTAAACAACCACTTGGAATACAAACCATTCATTGTCTGGGAGGAACACACAGGCCAATGTCAAGGTGAAACTGAGGAATGGCGAGCCACGCAAGATGGTAAAATATAGTTTTGAGGAGTGGAAAATGTTTTTCAGCTAATTTCTGAACAATGTTAGCGGCTTAATTCCATCCAACCTGCTGTACCTCCTCCGGCAAGAAAAGACCTTTGCATCAGTCGGGACTCGTCCAGAGTCGGGACCCCGGATGGACCGCTCGCCTGTGTATCGGCTGGGACATCTCTGCGCTGCTGATCCGCCTCCGCTTGGGATGGTTTTCTGCTGGCACCGCTGTGGACGGGACTCTCGCTGCTGTGTTGGATCCGCTTTGGAGTGGACTCTCGCGGCTGTGTTGGATCCACTGTGGATTGAATTTTCACGGAATCATCTCGCGGCTGTGTTGGATCAACTATGGATCATACTTTCACAGTATCAGGTTAGACCCGCTCGACATCCATTACTTTCGGTCCCCTAGTGTGGGGGGTGACCCAGATATGTAGTCCTCTCCAAGGTTCTCATAGTCATCATTGTCACCGACGTCCCACTGGGTGTGAGTTTTCCTTGCCCTTATGTGGGCCTACCGAGGATGTCGTAGTGGTTTGTGTTGTGATTTGTGCAGCCGTCTGAGACACTAGTGATTTAGGGCGATATAAATAAACATTGATTGATTGATTGATTGATCAGTTGGTAAATGTGCTAATTGTGTCAAAGTGCGTTCACTACCTTGAAGGTAAAAAAGAACGATACGAGTTTCACCCATTCACCATCCCATTCAAGAAGAAGTAGTAGCATTGCCTACTTCTTCTTCTTCTCCTCCAGGAAAAGGAGAAGTCGGGCCTACTTCGACTGATACTTCTTCTTTGCAGAAGAAGAGTAGAAGAGGAGGCGCAGAAAGATAAATAAATTGCATGATCATTTGACGACATGATGGCGTGCGTTGTTCCTGTCACAATATGGAGGAGGTCATGTGCTGCGTGTGTGTGGGCGTGTCTGACCAGGAGTCGTGGAGTGACGTTTTCTCCTCTCATTGAATGAATGAGGTTAAGTTAGAGTGAAACATGCTGGGATCCTGTTTTTTCTTGAAATACAGATCACCTGGAAGTGACTTCTTCGTTCCGACGTCACCTCTCGAGCGTGTCGTTCATTGCCTTGATGACATTATTATTTCCTCCTTCGTTGAAAGTCAAAGCTGTCATTGTTAAAACAATTTCACATCTTTGATGCTCGAAATCAATGGTGTCCTTATGCTGACATATAGTGTATACCAGGGGTCACCAACCTTTTTGAAACCAAGAGCTACTTCTTGGGTACTGATTAATGCGAAGGGCTACCAGTTTGATACACACTTAAATAAATTGCCAGAATAGCCAATTTGCTCAATTTACCTTTAATAAATAAATCTATACATGTAAAAAAAAATGGGTATTTCTGTCTGTTATTCCGTTGTACATTTTTATTCCTTTTACGGAAGGTTTTTTGTAGATAATAAATGATGAAAAAAACACATAATTGAACGGTTGAAAAGAGGAGAAAACACAAAAAAAAGACAATTAAACATTGAAACATAGTTTCAATTTCGACTCTTTAAAATTCAAAATTCAACCGAAAAAAATGAAGAGAAAAACTAGCTTATTGGAATCTTTTTGAAAAAATGAAAAAAATAATTTATGTAACATCATTAGTAATTTTTCCTGATTAAGATTAATTTTAGAATTTTGATGACATGTTTTAAATAGGTTAAAATCCAATCTGCACTTTGTTAGAATATATAACAAATTGGACCAAGCTATATGTCTAACAAAGACAAATCATTATTTTTTCTAGATTTTCCAGAACAAAAATTTTAAAATAAATTTAAAAGACTTTGAAATAAGATTTAAATTTGATTCTACAGATTTTTTAGATTTGCCAGAATTTTTTTTTTTTTAATTTTAATCATAATAAGTTTGAAGAAATATTGCTAAAATATTCTTCGTCTAAAAAACAGAAGCTAAATTGAAAAATTTAATTAAAATGTATTTAGTATTCTTTACAATAAAAAATAAAAATACTTGAACATTGATTTGAATTATCTGGAAAGAAGAGGAAGGAATTTAAAAGGTAAAAAGGTATGTGTTTAAAAATCCTAAAATCCTTTTTAAGGTTGTATTTTTTCCTCTAAAATTGTCTTTCTGAAAGTTACAAGAAGCAAAGTAAAAAAATAAATGAATTCCTTTAAACAAGTGAAGACCAAGTCTTTAAAATATTTTCTTGGATTTTCAAATTCTATTTAAGTTTTGTCTCTCTTAGAATAAAAAATGTTGAGCAAAGCGAGACCAGTTTGCTAGTAAATAAATACAATTTTAAAAAATAGAGGCATCTCACTGGTAAGTGCTGCTATTTGAACTATTTTTAGAACAGGCCAGCGAGCAACTCATCTGGTCCTTACGGGCTACCTGGTGCCCGTGGGCACCGCGTTGGTGGCCCCTGGTGTATACCATAAACCATCAGAGTGCAGAGCGTGTGCTATGTAAACATGATGATTATGACCTTTGACCCAACCATCTTGGTGTATATTCCAATTCATGAGGGTTCTTGCTTTGACATAAAATTACAATGGACCAGTTGAAGACCATTAGGAGATTATGAGGTAGCGGACAAGCCATGTCAATATAACCCTTGACCTGGACTTCTTGAGTATCATAACATTGAAAATTAATAGAGTTCTAGCTTTGACAAGTTCTGCAAGTTTACAGATCCATCCATCCATTCATTTTCTACGGCTTTTCCCGTTCGGGGTCGCAGGGGGCACTGGAGCTGCATTCGGGCGGAAGGCGGGGTACACCCTGAACAAGTCAGCATTTCATCACAGGGCCAACACAGATAGACAGACAACATTCACATTCACATTCACACACTAGGGCCAATTTAGTGTTGCCAATCAACCTATCCCCAGGTGCATGTCTTTGGAAGTGGGATAAAACCGGAGTACCCGGAGGGAACCCACACAGTCACGGGAGGAACATGCAAACTCCACACAGAAAAATCCAGAGCGCAGGATCGAACCCAGGACCTTTGTATTGTGAGGCAGACGCACTAACCCCTCTCCACCGTGCTGCCAATTTACAGATGACTTTCAAAATGTGACCCTGACAGTTCTAAAATGACTTAAAGTTCTGAGCTGTAGTCCTTCAATATCCATAGGGTTTTTGCCTGATCCTATTCAGAAAACTGATCCCTGTCCATTAACAGATAAGACAGTCAGAAATCCTTGAAGCCCATCTTTCCAAAATCAATAATTTTCTTGCTTGAACACAGAACATTTTTAACATCTGAATATTTGAGAATTGAACCTTCAGCGGAGAAACCATTGACCTCATATCACAAAGCAACAGAGATCTTGCCCTAGCATACTTCAGGTATGTAACCAAAAAAAAAACAGTAGGGTTCTTGTGCTGAGATGGAAAAATAATATTTTTTACATTTATATTAATTTGATCTATTATTACTGTGTTCCACTGCATTATCTTTAGGCTTTGATGTGTGCTTCTTTGGGGAAAAAAACTCACTAATTATATATTATACATAGATTTTTTAAAATATATTTTACCGTTGCAAGTTTTTATAAAAATCTTTTAATGGTGCTTCTTTTTAAAATCTTATAAAACAAACAAAAAAAAAACTTAAGGTATTTAAGTATTCATTTTTTCTTCTTTTTCCAAATATATTTTTTTATCATTGCAAGTTTATTTTTTAATTGCGCTTCCTTTTAAATGTGTAATATAATTTTCTTTTATTTCTGCACATTTTTTTCATTATTTATTTTTGCTCCTTTAAAAAAAAGACGATACCGCAAGGTTTTTGTGTTTTTAATTATTATTGTTACAACATATTTATTTTTAAATTTGCGAATTTGAAGTACTGCGTGACCTCAGCTACCCCTGAAAATCGACAGTGTTCTTGCTTTGGCATCCCTTAGAATCAGGTGACTTCCGAAATGAAAAGGTTTCTTGCACAGATAATCACTTTGGTGCATTTAGAAAATATCATTTTCAAAGTCACAGCAGTAAATAACTGACCTTTGACCTTATATACTTTTGAACATCTCAGGCTGAAGCTACAAACCCCAAAAGCAGTGAAGTTGGCACCTTGTGTAAATCGTAAATAAGAACAGAATACAATGATTTGCAAATCATTTTTAACCTATTTCAATTGAATAGATTGCAAAGACAAGATATTTAAAGTTTTAAACTGAAAAATTTTATTTGAAATTTGATGTTTCAAAAAAGCTTGCACAAGTGGCAAAAAGACTGAGAAAGTTGAGGAATGCTTATCAAACACCTATTTGGAACATCCCACATGTGAACAGGCTAATTGGGAACAGGTGGGTGCCATGATTGGGTAAAAAAAGCAGCTTCCATGAAATGCTCAGTCATTCACAAACAAGGATGTGGCGAACAAATGCCTGAACAAATTGTTGAACAGTTCAATAACTTTTCTCAACAAGCTATTGCAAGGAATTTAGGGATTTCACCATTTAAGGTCTGTAATATCATCAACATGTTCAGAGAAGGGCAGCATGGTGGAATAGGGGTTAGTGCGTCTGCCTCAAAATGCGAAGGTCCTGAGTAGTCCAGGGTTCAATCCCGTGCTCTAGATCTTTCTGTGTGGAGTTTGCATGTTCTCCCCGTGAATGCGTGGGTTCCCTCCGGGTACTCCGGCTTCCTCCCACTTCCAAAGACATGCACCTGGGGATAGGTTGATTGGCAACACTAAATTGGCCCTAGTGTGTGAATGTGAGTGTGAATGTTGTCTGCCTATCTGTGTTAGCCCTGTGATGAGGTGGCGACTTGTCCAGGGTGTACCCCGCCTCCGCCCGATTGTAGCTGAGATAGGCACCAGCGCCTCGAGAGACCCCAAAAGGGAATAAGCGGTAGAATATGGAAGGATGGATGGATGTTCAGAGAATCTGGAAAAATCCCTGCACATAAGCGATGATATTACGGACCTACGAACGCTCAGGCAGTACTGCATCAAAAAAATTACATCAGTGTGTAAAGGATAACACCACATGGGCTCAGGAACACTTCAGAAAACCACTGTCAGTAACTACAGCTCATCGCTACATCTGTAAGTGTAAGTCAAAACTCTACTATGCAAAGTGAAAGCCATTTATCAACAACGCCCAGAAATGCCGCCAGCTTCGTTGGGTCCAAGATCATCTAAGATGGACTGATGCAGAGTGGAAAAGTGTTCTGTGGTCTGACGAGTCCACATTACATATTGTTTTTGGAAACTGTGGACGTCATGTCCTCCAGAACAAAGGGGAAAGGAACCATCCGATTGTTCTAGGCGCAAAATTCAAAAGCCAGCATCTGTGATGATATGGGGGTGCATTAGTGCCCAAGGCATGGGTAACTTACACATCTGTGAAGGCACAATTAATGCTGAAAGGTACATAAGGGTTTTGGAGCGACGTATGTTGCTATACAAGCAACATTAACATGGACGCCCCTGCTTATTTCAGCAAGACAATGTCAAACCATGTGCTATAATAGCGTGACTTCATAGTAAAATAGTGTGGGTACTAGACTGGCCTGCCTTCAGTCCAGACCTGTCCCCATTGAAAATGTGCGGCGCAATATGAAGCCTAAAATACCACAACAGAGACCCCAGACTGTTGAACAATTTAAGCTGGACATCAAGCAAGAATGAGAAATAATTCCACCTGGGAAGCTTAAAAAAATGGTCTCCTCGGTTCCCAAATGTTTACTGTAGTTAAAAGGAAAGGCCATGTAACACAGTGGTAAAAATGCCCCTGTGCCAACTTTTTGCAATGTGTTGCTGCCATTAAATTATATGTTAATGATTATTAGCGAACATTAAGTATCTAGTCCTTGCAGTCTATTCGACTAAATATAAGTTGAAAAGTATTTGCAAATCATTGTGTTCTGTTATTGTTTATAATTTACACAACGTGCCAACTTCACTGGTTTTGGGTTTTTTACTTTTTTGACAACATGCCCAAAAAAAACACCCTGCTAAGTTTGGTCTTTGTGGAGCATTTGGATCTGATTTTAATGATAAAAATTGAGCGACTGCTTGCTGAAGGCAAACTTGGCATAGAAATAGACAGGGAGACAATTGGGAAACTCATCTTGCCTGCAAACACGGACGGACGGACGGACAAACACACACATACATGGTTCACTTTTGTCTCTCGATGTTACTCTCCAAGTGCGTTCATCCGTTGAACAATATTCATTTCATAACAGTTTTTTTTTTAATATTTATGATTTTTAGATGACATTAAGGCCTCAATGGATTTCTCTTTGGGACTCTGCAACGTTGTGTCGACCAAGCAGCTTGCAAATCATTTAACCACGAAGATTGAAGTCAGAAACTACAACGTGAAGAAAATACTTTTTTTGTTCCACTCAGCAATGAGATTTAAAGAGTACATTTAAAACTAACCTTAAAATTCCACTGAATGCACGGCAGCGGACCGGTTTTATCATCCGGCAATCTCCACCGCCGTTCCGCTGCGGCTCTGTTGTGCAGCAAAAAAGCGCAGACCTTTGCGAGATCTCGCCAAAGTTCCCAAGGTACTTTAACTCCTCCACTTGGGCAAGACCTCCTCCCCAACCCATTGATGGCACTCCGCCTTTTAACAGGCACAAACCATGGACTCGGACTTGGAAGTGCTGATTCTCACCACAGTCGCTTCACACTCGGCTGCAAACCGATCCAGTGAAAGCTGAAGATCTTGGCCAGATGAAGCCATCAGGACCACATCTTCTGAAAAAAGCAGAGACCCAATCCTTACATAAAAATTGTAAACAGAATCAGTGACAAAGGGCAGCCTTGACTAAGTCCAACCCTCACTGGAAATGGGTTCGATTTTCTGCCAGAAATGTGGACCAACCTCTGACACTGATCATACAGGGAGCGGATCGCCACAATCAGGCTGTCCGAAACCCCATACTCTCTGAGCACTTCCCACAGCAGCAGAATCACACCATCCCCACAATACACAGTGCACTGCTTCCCCTTTGTGATAAGGCCGTCCAGAATTGCTTCGAAACTGTCCGGAAGTCGTTCTCCAAGACTATTGTATCACTCCATCTTATCTATCTTGTCTTTTAACAAAAAAACAAGGAAGTCACAATCTGCTTTCAGTGAATGTTCTTCAATTTGTCATCCCCAAAGTAAAAACTGAACTGGGCAAGAAAGCATTTAGGTTTTCAGCACCGAAGGCTTGGAATAACCTACAATCGAGTATTCAACTTCAAACCCTTGTTACATTAAATGAGTTTAAAGCTTCTGTGAAAGGATTGCAGTCTACCTTGTCTGTATGCACGTGTCACATGAGCAAGTTTTAATGTTGTAAATATGATGTCTTATGTGTTGTTTACTGTTTTTATTGTAACCTTGCTGCTGCCCTCTGGGTCAGGTCTTCCTTGGAAAAGAGATCTTTGATCTCAATGGGATTTTACCCGGTTAAATAAAGGCTACAGATAGACAGACAACATTCACACACTAGGGTGTACCCCGCCTTCCGCCCGATTGTAGCTGAGATAGGCGCCAGCGCCCCCCGCGACCCCGAAAGGGAATAAGCGGTAGAAAATGGATGGGATGGATAAATAAAGGCTAAATAAAAAATAAATAAAAATAAAATATTCAAAACTCCTCCCATATGCGAGTTTTTCCCTCTGCATCCGCCAAAGCTACACACCGCTTGGCCTGTCAGTACATGTCCACTGCTTACGGGGTCCCATGAGCCACAAAGACCTGAGAAGACTCTTTCTTCAGCTGACGGCATCCCTCACCGCTGGTGGAACCAGCGGGTTCTAGGATTACCGCCACAACAGGCACCAACCACCTTGCAACCACAGCTCCAACCGGCCCCCTTGACAATAGAGGCACGGAACATGGTCCACTCGGACCCAATGTCCAGCGCCTCTCTCAAAACAAGTTTGACGTTCTCCTGGAGGTGGGAATTGAAACTCTCTCTGACGGCAGACTCTGCCAGACGTTCTCAGCAGACCCTCACAATGCATTTGGGCCTGCCAAGTCTGTCAGGCCTTCTCCCCCACCATTGGAGCCGACTCACCACCAGGTGATGGTCGGTTGAAAGGTCCACCCCTCTCTTCACCAGGGTGTCCAAAACATGAGACTGAAAATCAGATGATACAACTACAAAGTCGATCATCAAACTGTGGCATAGGGTGTTCTGGTGCCAAGTGCCCGTATGGACACCCTTATGTTTGAACATGGTGTTCGTTATGGACACAAAAGTCCCCCCAAAAAACACAACTGTGGTTCATGCCCGTGTGCAGCTCAGATAGGCTCCAGCGCCCCCCACCACCCCGTAAGAGACAAGCGTAAGAAAATGGATGATTGGAACTCTGGTTCAGATCAGGGCAACCGTTTCTCCCAACCACCCCTGGACTCACCTGGGGGAGCACTCTCCGGTTCTCCCTCCAGGGACTCTGTTTGGTGCATAAGCACAAACCACAGTCAGGAACCGTCCTCACACCCGGAGGCGGAGGGAAACTGCCCTCTCATCTACTGGGTTTAACTCTAATGTACAGGCTCAGAGTTGTGGGGAAACAAATATAAACACCTCCGCCCGTCACCTCTTGTTGCTTGCAACACCTTAATTGTAAGAGAGTCCAGCCACTCTTGAGAGGACTGGTTCCAGAGCCCTTGCTGTGCATCCAGGTGAGACTAGATCCAGCTGGAACTTCTCCACTCCGCACACCAGCTCAGACTCCTTTCCCCCCAGCGAAGTGACATTCCACACACCAAGAGTTAGCTTCTGTAGCCGAGGATCGGACCACAAGGGCCCTTCCTTTGGCTGCTGCCAAGCTCACATGGCACCAGACCTCCATGGCCCCGCCCTATGGGTGGTGAGCCCATTGGATGGGGGACCCACGATGCCCCTTAGGGCTGTGGATGGGAGGAGCCCCGGCCACGAGATGCTCGCCATCGAGCCCCACCTCCAGGCCTTGCTCCAGAAGGGTTCCTCCGGAGACCTGCGTTTGGGCGAGGGAAACCTTGATCCTTTATTATGTGTCTTCATAGTTGTCTTTGAGCTGGTCTTTGTCTGGTCCCTCACCTAGAACCTGTTTGTCGAGGGAGTTTATAGAAGTTTATTGTGGATAATTAATCATGCATTTCACCTGTACAGAAGAGGTCTGAGGACTTATTTTGACAAGTTGGTACACTTTGACAGCCATTTAGGTCCCAAAGCTGGCCAGAATGACACAAAAAGACACTTGGTCTCCCCTCCGCCCTGTTTCTTTGTGAGGATTATGAGTCATTCTTCATCTAAATGGCAATATATGAATATCCTAGCAGTCGGTATCCTAATGAAAGCAGACCTTGTGCAGTAAGTGATGTTTTATTATATTGTTGGCTCACGGTTATTGTAAATGTACCCGTTACTACATTGTATATATACTTACATCATGTATATAAAACCTTAATGGAGGGGTTTGGATGTTTGCTTAAATACTTCATATGCGGAATAGCACGGCTCCCATAGGCTGACTTTTCAAACAAATGCCTTTAATATTTAGAATGTGAAAAAACCGAATGAATAACATCCGTCGTCATGTCTTCCATAATGATTGTGAACGATAGGCAAAATTCCAAAAAAAGTGCAGTTCCCATTTAAACATATATGTAAATGTTACATCAAATAAAATACAGTGGGAGAATTACATATTTTATGAATATTTAGCTTTGCTCTTGGTAAAACATTTGTATTTATCATTTATGTTTATCATTTAGAATTATTCATACATACACATATGGTAGATTGCACACACAGAGTGTATCTTTTCAACATCCTCATCCGTGAGTGACCCTGATCCACAACAGAAGAAGACGAAGGAGAACAATGTCGTCAAAACATGTCAAGAGTTCCTTCTATTTTGATACTCGGCACCATTTAGCCATGCATATTTTTTATCAATGAAAAAATGCCCAATGCTTGTATTCTTTTTGGCTGTACGAACTGTTCAAATCATGGAAAAGATAAACCATTCTTCAGTTTCACGAAAGGTAATCAAAAAGGGCGGGATAGTATGGAAGAAGAATTATCTCACATCAACTTATATACAGTATATCAATATGGTGTTAATACATATGCATTTATTAATAAATATACAAATACAAATGTAATATACCGGTACAAATAAATCAACAATTTGTGTAATGTATATTTATAAATATATTCTTGAGTTTTGAAAATACATACAAATAAAATGTATAAATATAAACATGTGACTTACACAAAAATCAAGAATTTGTATAAATAAACGTGTATTTGTAAATAAATTTTTGAGATTTGAAAATAAATATGCTAGATTTAGTTTTTGTATTGAATTTACATTTATGGATCACTTTTTTGCTTTTGTGTCGATGAGACATTCCTCCCACAAACCAGATGCACAAATAAACGTGGCCTACACACTCCCCTAATCAACCAGCAGAGGGCACTGCAGCCTAAGCACATATTGATATATATAAATTGATGTGAGACAATCCTACTTCCACAGAATAGTGCAAGATTTTACCAAAAAACAATGAGGATTAGGGTTTAGCCGAGCTCAGTGGACTTGTGGTTAGAGTGTCTGCCCTGAGAATGGAAGGTCGTGAGTTCAAACCCCGGCCAAGTCATAATAAAGACTATGAAAATGGGACACATTACCTCCCTGCTTGGCACTCAGCATCAAGGGTTGGAATTGGGGGTTAAATCACCAAAATGGCAACCCTAAATGGGCCCTAGTGTGTGAATGTGAGTGTGAATGTGGTCTGTCTGTGTTGGCTCTGTGATGAGATGGCGACTTGTCCAGGGTGTACGCCGCCTTCCGCTCGAATGCACCCCCCACGACACCGAGAGGGACAAGCAGTAGAAAATGGATGGATGTATCCCGAGCGTGGCCACCACTGCTGTTCATGGCTCCCCTCACCTCCCAGGAGGTGGAACAAGGTGATGGGTCAACTGCAGAGGATAATTACACCACACCTCGTGTGTGTGTGACTTTCGTTAAGACTTTAAGATTAACTTTATATTTATCCAGGAGAGTCTTGATACCAACTTCCTTGACTCAGCCACACACAAAGAAGTTGTAGACATTCACGCTTTTCCAAGTTTTCATCTGTTTTATGGTGTAAGATGATGTCTGGAGCATATCAGTTCAATATGTCTGGGAACACGGCCGACGTAATCCTTGATATCACTCCACACATCTTGTTGTGACAAAGTATAGGCATCTATTCCATTGCATCGTTACATTTTCTGCAGGAAGTTTTAATCATCTTCTGTAGTCAGTTGCGCACGGCTTGCTGTTCCACAGCCATCTTGGCTTGGTTGACCACCACTGGTTTTCACTTCTAGGAAGAAGGCACGTGTCGGAATACCAGCAGAATAATTAAAAGCGAGAACAGACATATTTTGTTGTATTAATTAGTCATGTGGAATTTTTTTTCACGGCTTCAAAAGCTTATTTGTTACTCCTGCATTTGAAAGGACTTCAAACAACAACAGTGACATCCATTTTCTACCGCTTGTCCCTTTCGGTGTCACATTCAAACGACTAAAAAGAAAAGATGTGACAAATGCTGGAAGATTAACAAAACCCTACATAAATCAACAAATAGGTGACCCAAAAAAAACATATCCAACAAAATGTGCATCATTAACTGTTGTACAGAAACACTGGTGATATGTCGCTCTCTGGTGGTTTAATTTAGCATTACCTCAAACATGATCACAAGTCATTTAATCACCCGGGAAAGTCGAATTTTTATCAAGGATATTAACGGCATAATTTCCCTAAAGGTTTGGTTGGAATGAAATAAAAACACAAAACCACATCATAAAATGTATTTTTTTGTTTTAATTCACAATAGAAGTGTAACAAATATAGTTTATTAAAAAGTCTGCAGCTCATTAATCTCATTTGAATCCACTTAATATCTTTATAGAAATGTCCAGTGGCCTCTGTGCCACTACATAATATTTACAATAATTTGCCATGACATTCACAATAATCATAATAACACACACACACATTTTCCCATAAATGAACAATATTGCATATGAAGACCAAACAAAAACATAAGTATGGGAATTGGAATGATTGTTGTCACATCAACATAATGTATTCATTAATTTAACAGAAACAATTGTCTTATGACAATTAAAATAAAGACTTTACAAAATGTTCTTTACTGAAAACAAAAGTTATATTTCCTCCAAAACAAAATTAGAGAAAAAAAAGGTCATTTAAAAATGAATGTCAGATGCATGTTTCCAATTTTTCTTTTAAATTACATATATTTTCTAAACTACATTTATAAAATATATATTTATATTAATTGACTATAATTTAAGTTAACTCCACTAACTTAAATGATCATCAACGCTGAGAGGATGAAATCTATTCAAATTAAAGCTACTTTTGAGTTGAAAGGTGAACGCTTTGGAAAAGTGACGGAAGACGTTTCATCTCCTGCATGGACACTAGAGGTCGCTGTCCGACAGAGAGGACAACGAAAGGCGAAGAAATAGATAAAAAACCGAGAAGACCCAAAAGTTCTTACTTGTGCTCTGAGATGAAAGGAAAACATTTGACGGTACATTCACGACTCTTTTACTCCTCACTTGTTCCTGCCGTCACTTTTGACCAACATGTTGTTTGTGCCGCTAACGCTACTAATTCCTAAAATGATGGCATTGGTACTGCGTAGAGCGCAGCAAGAGCACCCCTGGTGGTCGGGTTGCGGCGCTGCAACACCAACAACACGTCCTGAATAAATTACCACAATAAAAGCATCATTGCATGAACACAAACACAAAGTCAACATAAATGAATCGTCGGTTGCAATCTCGTCAATCACATTATCAAACAAAACGGATGACGTAAACAAATGACATGATCCCGTTCATTAGGTATCTTCAAATGGAAAACAAAAAAAATAAGCCTGCCGTTAGAATCAAAACTATCATTTATGCGTATTTTTATCATTTTGCTTCTAATATTGGTCCTTTGCTGTCCCCTGGTGGTGCAAACATTGCACTAAAAACACAAAGTGTTTATTTCAAGAATGATATAACGAGTTCAGGACGTGTTTTCTCGTGTTAACATATTTGATAGTGCCTTCAAAGAAATACATGACACGATCCACTATAATGCAGCCTTACTGCCACCAGATGTCAGTGTTGTACAACTTTCCAATACTGGCCTCAACACAACAAATCAGCTGCACGTTTCAAGTTCGCCGCTAGGCTTCACCAACTACCACGTGAAGATGAATGTTGTGTTTTGTTTTGGGAGCATCCTTTCTCTTAAAGCTACAGTAGCGCCAATGATCAGCAGCTGTAGTTCGTGCAGCAGCTTCCTAAGCGAAGGCACACAAAAAAAAAAAACAACATCTGGCGAGTAATGTGGCACCCTCCAGTGGAGAGAAGCGGAACTACAAGAACAGGACACTATGGCTTCCTGCATGTGTGTGTGTCTCTCTTCATAGAGAAAGACCTCCTAAATTAGAAAACCGGCATCCCAAAACAAAAAAGGCCAAAAAAAACCCTAAAAAAAAACAAGTGGGTACTGTTACTCAAACCGGAATTTGTAGGAGAAAAACAGAGCGCCAAAAAGTTTTCCTTCAATAAAGAGACTAAAACCAAAAAGTAGTCGAACTGAGGGAAATATGTTGATGTTAGTGGCCAAAACATTAGGAGCACATTACATCACGGTGCAGGGTAGACAACCACTATGTACCTCGCTGGGCATCGAGGTCTTTGGGTGTTACTCGGGGGTGTCCAAACGTACTCCACAGACGTCCAGATACTAAACATCAAAGGACGCAGGGACCACTTTGATATCTAAAGTTACAATTTTAACTGTATAAGGTTGAAAATAACGAGAAAACGCCCGCAAAGAAAACAAAAAGTTCAGAAAAAAGTTAAATAAAAATGATTACAATGATATCATGATTATTTATATGCTTTGTCAGCTACAGAAATATTCAACTTCTTAGGGTACTTTGATTTTAATAAAAAAAAAAAAAAGTGGAGAATATGAAATCCTTTTTTCTGTATGTGGTTTGGACAGCTGAGATAGTCTCCAGCACCAACCGCAACTCCAAAAGGGACAAGCGGTAGAAATGGATGGATGATTTTGATATTTAAAGTTACAAATTTAACTGTATAAGAAGGTTGAAAATAACAAAAAAACGGCTGCAAAGAAAACTAAAAGTTCAGAAAAAAGTTAAATAATAATGATTACGATGATTTTATTGATTATTTATGAGCTTTGTCAGCTACAGAAATATTCAACTTCTTAGGGTACTTTGATTTTAATTTAAAAAAAAATAAAAAAAAGTGGAGAATATGAAATCCTTTGTTCTGTATGTGGTTTGGACAGCTGAGATAGTCTCCAGCACCAACCGCAACTCCAAAAGAGACAAGCGCTAGAAATTAGATGGATGATTTTGATATTTAAAGTTACAATTTTAATTTTATAATAATGTTGAAAATAACGAAAAAACGCCTGCAAAGAAAACAAAAAGTTCAGAAAAATGTTAAATAAAAATAATTACGATATCATGATTATTTATGTACTTTGTCAGCTACAGAAATATTCAACTTATTAGGGTACTTTGATTTTAATAAAAAAATAAAATTTGGAGAATAAGAAATCCTTTTTTCTGTATGTGGTTTGGACAGCTGAGATAGTCTCCAGCACCAACCGCGACTCCAAAAGAGACAAGCGGTAGGAAATGGATGGATGGATGGTTTGGACACCCCCACCCTCAAGTGTTGGTTTTTGTCTTTTGACAAGCATTGTGAAAGTAGTTCCATCGGCAGTTACCTGTATCCGTGGATACATTGGATTAACGTAAAATCGCACGCAGAGTGAAGATGGCGTCTTTTTGTAAACACGATCACAGGATGTGACGCTACCGGCAGGTTGTGAGGGGGTTGGGCTACAAATCCCAAGCCACGCCTCCTTCTTAAAAGACATCCTTTTTTTTTTTTTTTTTTTTCATAGAAAGGTCCAATATCCGTCTTGAAGGCCAAACGACAAATGTGTCATTCTCTATCGATACTGACGCGGTACGGCCTAGGGAGGAGAAGACGGGGTGTAAACAAAGATGGCTTCCTCCTTTAAAAAAATGTTTTGGAGGTTAGCGTTATCTTCACATCTGCCGCAGTCCACAAGCCTCAAGAAAACATTGGACCCCCTTTGGGAGGGTGAAGTATCCAACAGAAGACAAATGGAAGTGAAAGACCACTTTGATCCATTTAAAAAACAAAACTACAATTCCAGTTAGGAGAAATTCCAAATGTTGGCTCAGGTCTACCAGGTCCAAGGTTCTTGTTACTCCACCTCGTTGTTTTGCTCCGTCTGCTGGCTCCTAATGACGGGCAGAGGGTGGGCCTCTGTGTTGAAGACCCAGTGGTGGAAGGGAATGTGGTCGTCATCGGAGAAAAGCAGGTAGAGATACCTGGCCCACACGCAGACAACAGCAACACATTGAGTCCATTCAAACAGGAATGGCTGACTTGCAGGTTGGAATGTAACCATGTGAACACTCCAAATCATGCTTATTGTGACCAAAGTTTTCAATAATATCGTGGTCTTGTTGAATGTGCTGAAGAAGTACTTTGACACATTGAAATATTTTGTGAAAGTAAATTTTTTTAAATAAGTAAATTACACTGTTAGAAAAGTCACTATTTTGTTTGACTTATGTAGCTTTAACCATACTATTTTATCAAATTTAATAATAGTTTGTACTGTAGCATTTTAAAATTGATTTAAATTAGAAGTGCGTAACAAACAATTTATTATTATTATTACTTCTGGCGGCCGTTGTGGCGTCCTACTCAGTTTGGCGGTCCTTGAACACACCGTAAAAACACCTGTCTCGTATTCCTCTCGAGTATTTAACCTTCAATCTGAGAGACACTAGTAAAGTACATCTTGTAGGTTTAATGACCACAATTAAATAGCTTAGTTGCTTAGACAGCTATGTCTTTCTTGAGAGACGTTAATGTCTCTTGTGTTCATGTTAGCATTTAGTGAGTGGGTTTATCAAAAAGCATTTATCAAACACGGTGGCGACTTGTCCAGGGTGTGCACCGCCTTCCGCCCGAATGCAGCTGAAATAGGCTCCAGCAACCCCCGCGATCCCGAAAGGGACAAGCGATAGAAAAATGGATGGAAGGGTTTTTCCATAATTGAATTTAAAAGGGTAATATTATACGTCGGGAGTTTTACCACCGCTTATTCCCTTTTGGGGTCGCGGGGGGCGCTGGCGCCTATCTCAGCTACAATCGGGCGGAAGGCAGGGTACACCCTGGACAAGTCGCCACCTCATTGCAGGGCCAACACAGATAGACAGACAACATTCACACTCACATTCAGAAAATGGATGGATGGATGGAGTTTTACCACATCTATCATTATTAGCGTATATCGTTACATTACTAGTTGCAGATCACGGATAAAAAAACTGACGACTGTAACGCAGGTAAATGCATCACAGCATATTATAGCAATCCCCAGATAACATGCAAATTAGGTACTTACAGCTTGCGATTCAATTCGATTTTAATTTTTGGGGTGACGATTCGATTAAAAACAATTCTCGCTATATATTATGTGGTATATAAAATATATCAAAACAGGTTCTAAAAGCTCCTCTTGCTACTAACTTTTGACTTACAGTGCATCCGGAAAGTATTCACCATTCAACATTTTGTTATGTCACAGATAGGCATGTCTATCGTTAGGATTTTATGGATTTCAGACCCTTATCCATATTTCTTATTAAAACCGGTATTTATCGGTGCTGTATGGGATTGGAGTAAATAAAGATGTCAAAAAATGCGTTTTTATTACAATATTAATTGGCACAAGAGTTTAACATCGTGTAACATCTCACAGCGGGCAAGTATTTTATCAACAGCTGCTTTTTAGGACTTAAACAAGTCAGCTGTGTCTGCAGTGCAGATATGTCATCATCTTGTGAAGACCACTCAGATCCAGCATTGTGGTTCTATTCATCCCAATTACACTCAGATGGAAAGAATAGTTATGTAGGCAGAGCACAGGCCTTTTACATGGTACTGTACATCATAATATATATCATATAAAATATATCATATGAATAAGTACAATACATGATCATATTAGGTGTGTGTGCAGTTTTTCAAGATGTGTTTTGATGCCACGCAAACATGACGCGATGGAGTGTGTCAGACGGCAACTAGAGACCTGTCAGCGGGCTGTCTTGCTTCTCAGCAACGTTATGGATCATCATATTACTTCAATTTGTCATCGTTTTGAGTAGATTAACACTGGCCTGTGGATTATTGGATCACTACACACTGGACTTTGAGGAGAAAATATTGTTGCATTACAAATTTTGTGTGTGCTGTTGCTTCCTTATTTGTGAATATTTCAAGCTGATTATCCCATTCTATAGGGATGGGCGATATGGCAAAATAAATATAATCCGATATTCATTAATATCAAAACCTTTTTACATTGTTTTTAATCCGACAGTCTTAAAGAATCTGTACTAAAAACAAATAAACATATGATTAACATTCTAAGTTAATAAAAAAGGAGACTAAATAAGAAAAAGCACAATAAGAATATACCAATACATTTGAGTTGCCGTGTTTCCAAGTTATTTTTAGTTTTTATTTTAACACCAACTATGGTAATAGAAGCTACCAATTGATCATGAACCTGCATGCTGCAAAGAGGAATGGGAAAAAACTGCCCAAAGATAGGTGTGCCAAGTGTGACATCGCAATTACAGACTGCAGGCTGTAATTGCTGCCAAAGGGGCATCAACAAAGTATTGAGCAAGGGGTGTAATGACTTATTTACATGTGTTTTCTTAGTTTCTATTTTTAATAACTTTTTTAAAAAATCTAAATAAAAACCAAACACTTTTTTATTTGTCATTATTGGTTGTTTGTGTGCAGAATTTTAAGGACAAAAATTTATTTGTTAAATTTTGAAACCTTTTTACATTGTCATTATTGGTTATTTGTGTGTAGAATTTTGAGGACAAAAATTAATTCGTTCAATTTTGAAACCTTTCTACATTGTCATTGGTTATTTGTGTGCAGAATTTTGAGGACAAAAATTAATTTGTTAAATTTTGAAACCTTTTTACATTGTCATTATTGGTTATTTGTGTGCAGAATTTTGAGGACCAAAATTAATTTGTTAAATTTTGAAACCTTTTTACATTGTCATTATTGGTTATTTGTGTGCAGAATTTGAAGGACCAAAATTAATTTGTTAAATTTTGAAACCTTTTTACATTGTTATTATTGGTTATTTGTGTGCGGAATTTTGAGGACAAAAATTAATTTGTTAAATTTTGAAACCTTTTTACATTGTCATTATTGGTTATTTGTGGGCAGAATTTTGAGGACCAAAATTAATTTGTTAAATTTTGAAACCTTTTTACATTGTTATTATTGGTTATTTGTGTGCAGAATTTTGAGGACAAAAATTAATTTGTTAAATTTTGAAACCTTTTTACATTGTCATTATTGGTTATTTGTGTGCAGAATTTTGAGGACAAACATAAATGTATAACATTTTGGAACAATGCTGTAATGTGACAAAATGTGGAAAAAAGTGAAGCGCTGTGAATACTTTCTGGATGCACTGTATATTTCAGGTGTTTCACATGTATAATAAAGCTCCGATTGCATGTCATTGTACAAAATGTGTGTGTGCGTCTCACTTGAGCGTCTCCGCCAGGAAGAAGCTCTGCTGCACGTCGTCATAGTTGGGCGTGGAAACGTAGACGTCCCTGATGCCGCTGTAGCCGCCGTCCAACTTGCAGTGCTCCTCCAAGGCCTGCAGGGGAACTCTCTGCTGTTATAAATCTGAGATTGCCTTCAGGCTGCACAATCATGGGAAACTAAATGCTTCTGTGTTAGCTGACGTCGCTCTGCCATAGCTCTTATCCTCACCTGGACGGCCTCCCAGCCCCAGTCCCTGTACTTTGGGTCGTGGGTGAACCTCCACATGTACATGTAGGTCTCGATGACCTCGGGACGCAGGATGAAATATTTCTCATTCTGTCGAGTGGCGATGGCCTCCACACCTCCGTCGAAGCGGAACGCCTCCGGGCCCAGCTTTAATGCTAAAGGAGAAGCAAGGAGAAACCATAATGTAAGCGTAAGTTGAAATGAGAAGTCTTTATGGTCTCGAGTTACCAGTTCTAGAGTAAGACTCGTGACAGGTTCGCGCGATCTCGGCGGCCTGCTCCATCTGGTGGCCCGTCTTGTCACCTGGCGCCCCGTCAGCTCCGAGTGCAATCATGCCGCCGGCAAAGCAAGCCAGGTGACCCATCTTGTGCTCCAGCAGGCCCCCCTTCCACTCGGCAATGTACGTCAGCCCGCCGCTGGACTTCCTAATCAGGTTGGTCTCGATGGCCTGCGAAGGACAAAGGGAACGACCTGAGATCAAATTCTGTGCAAAGAGTGACTTATTATTGATATAAAAAGTCAGTACGACCTGTTTGTGAGAACTAAACCCGAGAAAAATATATCAAATGCCTCAATTGGGAGACGATATAAACGCAGCAAGAGAAGAGGCGCTCGAACCATCAACTTTTCAAGTTGCGGGTTTTCATGACGCCTTGAACTAAAAACTGCCTTCCACAGGCTTCACTGCACACCCTAAAAATTACCTCTGTCATTCAGCTGGAGATGTAAGCGATGATGCTCACTTAAAATGTTGCTATTTAAATGTTTACACTACAGAAGCAAATCCAAACAGCGGTACAAACAGATGGTATTTACAGAGTACAGGGAAGAAGAGGGGTATGACAAAAACAAAGGTCCTCACTTTTTGCAAAACTTGCTATTTATATTATCTATTTTCACACAATCATTTATGGTGTGGTTGTTTCTTGGTGATTGTTTTGGTTTGTCTTTGGTGGAGAGTATTAAAAAAAAGAAGAAAAAGAAAAAAAGGAACACAGGAAGTAAAATAACATAGTACTTGGTACTAAATGGAGAAGGGGTAGGAATCAATAAGCTAATGCTTCTTCCTACTCCCTTTCAAACATACAAAGGGTTGTGCTTCAAGTGTAATGTAGTAGTCACATGTTTGTTTGAAATAAATCATTAATTCATTCATTCATAGTGTTCATACCAAAACAAATGCAGTGAAAGGTATAATAGTATATATAGCTCTAATTGCTAATCTCTATGTGGCAATAAAGGCATTCTATTCTATTCTACTGTACGATTTAGAGATACCGAGGGTCAAATTAGATACAATTTAAATAATAAATACTTAAATGTGTAATTAATTAGTTCTAATTCAAATTACATTAGTGTTATTAAATATGTCAGTGTATTGATGTACAATTCAATTTAATGATTTAATAATTTATTTAATGAATTATTTCACATTTAGGCCCTGTGATGAGGTGGCAACTTGTCCAGGGTGTAGTCCGCCTTCCATCCGAATGCAGCTGAGATAGGCCCCAACACCTCCCACAACCCCAAAAGGGACAAGCGGTAGAAAATGGATGAATGGATGGAATTCACATTTATTTTATTATTTCAGAATTTAATGAAGTGTTTCATTACTTAATAAGTTTAATTACTTCAGAATTGAACATTTTCAAGATTTAAAAATTTATTTATTTATTTCATGATTGAATGGAATATTTCATAATTGTTACATGATTTAGTAAGTACAAACCCCGTTTCCATATGAGTTGGGAAATTGAGTTAGATGTAAATATAAACAGAATACAATGATTTGCAAATAATTTTCAACCCATATTCAGTTGAATATGCTACAAAGACAACATATTTGATGTTCAAACTGATAAACATTTTTTTGTGTGCAAATAATCATTAACTTTAGAATTTGATGCCAGCAACACATGACAAAAAAGTTGGGAAAGGTGGCAATAAATACTGATAAAGCTGAGGAATGCTCATCAAACACTTATTTGGAACATCCCACATGTGTGCAGTCTAATTGGGAACAGGTGGGTGCCATGATTGGGTATAAAAGCAGCTTCCAAGGAAATGCTAAGTAATTAACAAACAAGGATGGGGTGAGGGTCACTACTTTGTAAGCAAATTGTCGAACAGTTTTAGAACAACATTTGTCAACGAGCTATTGCAAGGAATTTAGGGATTTTACCATCAACGGTCCGTAAAATCATCAGAAGGTTCAGAGAATATGGAGAAATCACTTCACGTAAGCAATGATATTATGGACCTTTGACCCCTCAGGCGGCACTGCATCAAAAACCGACATCAGTGTGTCAAATATATCACCCCATGGGCTCAGGAACACTTCATAAAACCACTGTCAGTAACTACTGTTGGTTGCTACATCTGTAAGTGCAAGTTAAAACTACTATGCAAACCAAAATCCATTTATCAAAAACACACAGAAAGGCTACCGGCTTCACTGGGCCCAAGCTCTTTTAAGATGGACTGATGCAAAGTGGAAAAGTGTTGTGTGGTCTGAGGAGTCCACATTTCAAATTAAATTTTGAAACTGTGGACGTGGTGTCCTCCGAAACAAAGAGGAAAATAACCATCCGGATTGTTATAGGCGCAAAGTTCAAAAGCCAGCATCTATGATGGTATGGGGGTGTATTAGTACCCAAGGCATGGGTAACTTACACATCTGTGAAGGCACCATTAATGCTGAATGGTCCATACAGGTTTTGGAGCAACATATGTTGTCGTCCGAGCAACGTTATCATGGACGCCCCTGCTTATTTCAGCAAGACAATGCCAAGCCACGTGTTACAACAGCGTTGCTTCGTAGTAAAAGAGTCCGGGTACTTTCCATGGCTCGCCTGCAGTCCAGACCTGTCTTCCATCGAACATGTGTGGCGCATTACGAAGCGTAAAATACGACAGCGGAGACCCCGGACTTTTGAACGACTGAAGCTAAAACAAGAATGGGAAAGAACTCCACTTTCAAAGCTTCAACAATTAGTTTCCTCAGTTCCCAAACGTTTATTGAGTGTTGTTAAAAGAAAAGGTGACGTAACACAGTGGTGAACATGCCTTTTCCCAACTACTTTGGTACGTGTTGCAGCCAGGAAGGACGGCGTGGCGAAGTTGGTAGAGCGGCTATGCCAGCAATCTGAGGGTTATTGGTTCAATCCCCACCTTCTACCATCTTAGTCACGTCCATTGTGTCCTTGAGCAAGACACTTCACCCTTGCTCCTGATGAGTCCTGGTGAGCGCCTTGCATGGCACCTCCCGCCATCAGTGTGTGATTGTGTGAATGTGGAAATACTGTCAAAGTGCTTTGGGCTCCTTAAAAAGGGGTAGAAAAGCGCTATACAAGTCAACCCATTTACAATTTACCATGAAATTCTAAGTTAATTATTATTTGCAAAAAAAAAAAAATTGTGTTGGATCCACTTTGGATTGGACTCTCACGATTGTGTTGGGGGGGGGGGGGGGGGGTGTTGCATACATATGTGGTCCTCTCCAAGGTTTCTCATAGTCATCATTGTCACCGATGTCCCACTGGGTGTGAGTTTTCCTTGCCCTTATGTGGGCTCTACCGAGGATGTCGTTGTGGTTTGTGTTGTGGTTTGTGTTGTGGTTTGTGCAGCCCTTTGAGACACTAGTGATTTAGGGCTATATAAATAATCATTGATTGATTGATTAATTGATTGTTTATGAGTTTGAACATCAAATATCTTGTCTTTGTAGTGCATTCAATTGAATATGGGTTGAAAAGGATTCACAAATCATTGTATTCCGTTTATATTTACATCTAACACAATTTCCCAACTTATATAGAAAAGGGGTTTGTAAGTAAAGCACATTTATTCATATAGCACATTTCACAGACAAAAAGTCACAAAGTGCTTCACAACACAGTTCAAATATCAGACATTACAAGTAAAATAAAAGGCCAAGATAACACACACATCTTAGCAGCCCAAAAGTAGCTAATTAAAAGCCTGAACAAATAAATTCGTCTTAAGTTTGAAGATGTCAAACAAAGACAATTTAAATATTTCACAATTCATTTATTCAATTATTATATATTACGAAGGCTCCTAAATGAAGGACATGCAGTCGTCTTTCGCACCAAGTGACTCTCATCTTCTCCGCAAATAAATTACTTTTAATCCACCAGCTCAAGGAGGATTATGGGTAAAGTATCCACCGCAAGATTAATGTTGCATTCCAGTCGCCGAGTAGCATCTTACACAACGCCACACACCCGAGTTGTGTTTGACGCCCCAAGAGTGTGTGTGTTATTTGTCTGTGCCATCAGATGCTTGAGCAGATTACTCAGATTTGTCTTCTCATGCGCGCGTGTGTGTACGTGTGTGTGTGTGTGTCGCAAAGCAAGCACGACGCCATCTGCTCCGACTCAATGTCTCCCAGAATCCGTCAGCACAGGAACACTGATCGCGCTAGAGTATACAGTGCATTCGAAAACTATTCCCAGCGTTTCACTTTTTCCCACATTTTGTTATGTTACAGTCTTACTCAAAAATGTAATACATTCATTTTTTTTCCTCAAAATTCTACACACAATACCCCATAATGACAACGTCAGAACGTTTTTTGTTTGTTTCGGAAGTTCTTTTCAAATATTTTTTCAAATATCAAAATAAAGTAAGAAATCAATAGTAAGTAAGTATTTAGACCTCTTGCTCAATACTTTTTTGATGCATCTTTGGCAGCAATTACAGCCTCAAGTATTTTTGAATACGATGACATACCGATCTTTACCGCACCTCTTAAGCTCCATCAGGTTGGATTGGAAGCGTCGGTGCACAGCCATTTACAAATCTCTCCAGAGATGTTCAATTGGATCCAAGTGTGGGCTTCAGTCTGGACCACTCAAGGACATTTACAGTTATCCTTAATATATTCCTTTGATATCTTGGCTGTTTGCTTGGGGTTGTTTTCCTGCTGAAAGATGAACTGTCACTATTCTGAGTTCAAGAGCAGTCTGGAGCAGGTTTTCCTCTAGAATGTCTCTGTAAATTGCTGCATTCATCTTTCCCTTTATCTTGATTAGTCTCACAGTTCATGGCACAGTAAACCATCCCCACAGCATGATGGTGCCGCCATGACGCTACACTGTAGGGATGGTATTGGCCTGGTGATGACTGATGAGTGGTGCCTGGTTTCCTCCAAACATGATGCCTGGCATTCACGCCAAAGAGTTCAATCTTTGTCTCATCAGACCAGAGAATTATGTTTCTTTTTTACAAAGAAATTGTTTCCATCCTGCCACTGTACCATACAGGCCTGATTTGTGGTTCACTGCAGACATGGTTTTCCTTCTGTAAAGTTCTTCTCTTAACAAAGGAATGCTCTGACAGAGTGACCATCTGGTTCTTGGTCACCTCCCTGACTTGGGCCCTTTTCCCTTGATCGCTCAGTTTAGACAGCCAGCCAGCCAGCTCTACAAGAGTCCTAGTGGTTCCAAAATTCTTCCAATTATGGATGATTGAAGGTCCTGGGTTCAATCCTGGGCTTGAGATCTTTCTGTGTGGAGTTTTCATGTTCTCCCCGTGGCTGCGTTGGTTCCCTCTGGGTAGTCCGGCTTCCTCCCACCTCTAAAAACATGCACCTGGGGATAGGTTGATTGGCAACACTAAATTGGCCTTAGTGTGTGAATGTGAGTGTGAATGTTGTCTATCTGTGTTGGCCCTGTGATGAGGTGGAGACTTGTCCAGGGTGCACCCCGCCTATCGCCCGAAGGCAGCTGTTATAGACTCCAGCACTCCTGCCACTCCAAACGAGACAAGCGGTAGAAAATGGATGGATGGATGAGGCCACAATGCTCATTGGGACATTCAAGGCGGCAGATATTTTTTTGTCCCTTTCCCCAGCTTTGTGCCTCGAGACAATCCTGTCTGCCAATTTCTTCGACTCTATTCTTGGTTTGTGCTCTGCCATGCACTGCCAAGTGTGGGACCTTATATATAGACCGGTGTGTGCTTTTCCAATGAAAATGTCCAACCAAGTGAATTTACCTCAGGTGGAAACCAATTAAACTGTAGGAACATTTGAAGGATAAGTTGAAACAGGGTGCACCAGACCTCACGTTTGAGGTATTTTGTTCATGTGATTTCTTAGTTTTTCAGTTTTAATACGTTTGCAAAAAACAAAAAATAAAAAACATTTTCACATTGTCATTACGGGGGTATGGTGTGTAGAATTATGAAGCCAAAAATGAATTCATTCCATTTTGTAATATGGTTGTAACATGTAAATGTGGAAAAAAGCAAGCGCTGTGAATACTTTCCGGATGCACTAACCTCTTTTTTTTTAATTTTTTTACACTGAACAGAAACTGAAAATCAATTTACAATGAAACATCTTAAAGGTTAATACAGTTTATATTGTGACAATTTTAAGTAAGTATCAGTGGTGCCACAGTAGTGTTTTGGAATTGTGCAATACAAAAACTAGCCTTAACAACAGTAGCTCATGCTTATGAACTTTGTTTGTACACGCCTATCTCCGAATGAGTTTCCAAGAAACACAACTTTTTATGTACTTTATACAATGTATATCTGCATTTGTCCACTGTAATAGACACCATGCAGGTGAAACCCAAAACATTTAAGATTTGTGGAACTAATAAGTGATATAAATGTATTCATTCATTTATGTGTTACAATTTTGATGATCAGTTTTTACAGTTATTGAAAACCCCATATTTCCTGAGATATTCAATTCAACTTTTTAATAAGCTGTTATTAGTTCAATTATATCAAAAAAAGACTTGACATATTTTGAGTTGCAGGGTCATTAGCCTACATCATACATTAATTACCCTTTGCATATCTAACTGCTGGTACAAACGAACCGTTGCACGATATTTAATTTTTTGTTAGATTCACCTGTACAGTATATCCCATACAATAACGTAATAATAATGAGTGGGACATGAAGACACAAACCTTAGCAACATTGCTAACATTACAGTTACATTCAAACAATATTTGCTGCAGGTATAGCATACAGCACCCACATCTGCATCTTGCTGACTGATAGATGACAGCGCTCCCTGTTTTATTGTAGGATGAGTAGTGAAACCTGCTTTTGTTTGGTGAATGGTCCAGCTAGAAATTAGGCAGGTATATGAGGAAGGCCGTTTTTCACGAAAACAAGCATTTGAGCGCCTCTTCTCTCAAAGTGGCGCAAACGAGTGAGGAAAATGATAGATTTTTCTGACGTTTGGCGCTCATTGACAGGCTCTTAAAACACTTATTACTGCTAGAAGATCATTAAAAAGTCATTTTTGTATAATGGGGGACCTTTAAGTGACAATGTGCGACAAGTGTGTTTATAAACGTGTGTTGACGAGTGCGTGTGTGTTTGTTACCTGCAGGGCATCATAGTACATCTTCTTAGCCTCCTCATCAGTCCTGTCAGACATGAGCCAGGCTTTGAGCAGGTACTCGTAAAAGCTGTCACCCATACCGCCCACGGACACGTAATCTGCAACACAACAATAAAGATGATACACTGCTGGGTCACACTTACATCCACCTGTGTTGTGGTACTATCCACTTACTGTATGTGTATGTGTGTGTGTGTATGTTTTGACCTTGCTGATTGTCGTCCACATGCATATATATCAAGCATGTTTAGTGTGAGATTACACTAAACATGCTGAATAAAAAATAGGAAACAAAAGAAAATTTCCAGCCATTATAAGCTTTTTAAATGTTACTTGTCTCTCACACTCACGCACGCACAAATAGGAATGACATACTATAAATCTGAGATTCTCAACTGGTTGAAATTCATACTAGATGGACAGCTTATCAACAATTACATATGTATATTATTTCAGGCATCTTCCTCCTTGGTTTTTACTAAATCCACATTTATTATTAAAATATTTTTTAAATTAAATTTAAAGCCATTCTGCAGTTGCATTTATATTTTTACTTGGGTTGTCAAAAATGAATGCGTTAACACATGCAATTAATCACGCACAAAAAATATCGCATTAATCATGGTGCATTTGCAGATTAATTATGCAATTAATTTTGACCGCATATGCTCATTGAGCCTGGTTTGCATTATGGCTGATTTCACTTCAAAATATACCCCAATAAAACTGTTACCAAGTGGGGAGCAAATAAATGATAGGAATTCAAGTGAAACATTTAAACATGTTCTTATATGGCCCTGCGATTAGGTGGCGACTTCTCCAGGGTGTTTCCCGCCTTCCGCCCGATTGTAGCTGAGATAGACACCAGCGCCCCCCATGACCCCAAAGGGAATAAGCGGTAGAAAATGGATGGATGGATGTTCTTACATGATATTTTGACGATAAAATTACATTGTCAATTTCTAATACTAATTCAAATTATGTCGACAAGTAATTCACTTTGATTAATTGAGATTAATCCAAACTCGAAAGTGTGATTAATCTTAAGAAAATAGTTTTGACAGCACTCAGGTTTACACAAGTTATCCTGTCACTGCTCATAGTAATCATATTGAATAAAAAATGTTTGTTGGCCAGGTTAGAAATGCTGGAGTTAATGGCTATTCTCATACATACAGTACACGTCTACATACAAGAAAAGCTAAGCATCTTAAAATTTACAGTCCTGTTGTTGTCATAATAGAACATGGGTGTCCAAACTACAGCCCGTGAGATGTCATGTAAGGAACAGGGAAATTGCCTTTATTTTAGTATTCTCATATTTAGAAGCACTGGTATATACATACATTATAACAACTTTGAACACTCAATTACATTTTTACTCTATTGTAATCTTTTAAGAGGGATGTGAAATCAACACACTCGTGACAAAAGGGTGAAGAAGAGTGACAGATGCTTTTAACAGAGCCTTATGACAAGAATTTTCGAACATACATAGAAAGAAGATTTTTAAAAGCCACTTGCTACGTCTGTTGCAGCTGTCAGGATGCACATTCTTGTGGAGGATGGACGTCTTTTTTTTCCACCAACACACCCACCAGGTCATTAATTATGCAGCAAATGCGTTTGCATGACGATTACATGATGACTTTCTGGAGGAAAATGGCCATTAAAGCCACTTGTTTCGCTGTTTAAAGTCACTTTTTTTACGATTCCAACATCCAAATATATTTACATAAATGACTGGACAATTGCTAATAATTACAACAGATGCAGTTGTGAAGAATATTTTAATGTGAAAGTAAGATGTGATAAAGAGGTGCACGTCCAAATTTAAGCTTCAGACACAGCTTTTGCTATCAACAACAGGCAAAAACAACTCAAACTACTTTATGTGAATATAGTTAAAGGCGCCATATGTAGTAATTTAGCCAGAAATGGTACTGCAATCACGTTCCAAATTCTGTAGTCCCCTCCCACGCTCCATGACTGAAGTTGCCAGATACGTAGCCGAATCCAAATCCTACTCCAAGGAAATTCAAATGGCAATCGAAGAGTCCTACGCTGTAGGTTTCTCTTGTTTATGCTTCTTGCAAAATGGTTTACTGAGTAATTATGGCCCATTTTACTGAAGTTGATTAGCCAAATGTATTTGTAAAGTTACGAGCAATATTTTTATAGGCTTTACCCTGCTAAAATGTCTAATTTGACCGCACGGACCACCATCGAAAAAATTATATACAATAATATATCATACCTCGCATAGGCCTACTTTGATGTCAAGCCAAGCCTAACAGCAAAATTATCGCCACATTTTGTTCAGCATAACTCCATGTTGCATGCAACCTGACACACTGCATTCTCTTCTGTTTACGCACATCTCCATCTTTCAGTGCAGAGTGGGATTCTATGAGCCAACCCACGTTACGCAAAAAACACGTTACGCATAAATCATATAGCCTACTACCATGTCGATACACAAAGTAGAAAATCAATACATGTATTGCATTATATGAATAAGTTGAGAATAGTAACGACGCCTTTTAGATTTGCAATAGTCGGAGACTTTCTAATCGGTCAAACAGTCAAGGGCGGGGCATCAAAATAAAAACAATAAGATTTAGGGGCTATAAATCTTATTGTGAAATGAGCATATCCTGATAGCGGTAGTTCAGCAACTACCGTTACCAGTTATAAAGGTATTCGAAAACAACATTATTTATTAATGCCTTTTGACATATCAGGGCCATATAAGGATGAATTGCCATTAAATTATTACATAGGGTACCTTTAAAAGAATAATAAAAAATTATGCCTTGAAAAAATTAGTGTTCTGTCTGAACCATGAAAACTCTAAGAAGTTGAAAGTGGAAAAATAAAACAAATATCAGCATTTTTAAGCAAGTTATACTTTTGATGTTAAGCTTTCTATGGCACTGAAGCAAAAACAAACTCTTGAAATGAATCCAATGTTGAATCAATAGCTTATACACTTGATTTAATCCACTGTGATAAAACGTTTCTAGTCTAGTAAAGACAAACTGCATATTATGTAAGTAAACTCAATACATTGATTTCTAGTTAGGATGCTATTCAGGTGCTGCAGGTAAAGCAGTTTTTCTCAATTATTGTATGTCATGCCCACCTGAGGGGAGAGAATGATTTCTACTTAGGATGCTATTCAGGTGCTTCAGGTAGCAGTGTTTCTCAATTATTGTATGTCATGCACACCTCAGGGGAGATAATTTGAAATAAAATTGAGAACCTGATAAATGTATCTATCTGTAAGTTGCTGGTACAGCATTCTGCAGACAATCACCCGATTTTCAAAATAGATTATGAAATGAGCAACAAATTTCACAAATTGAGTTTCTTAAAGGAGCCCAATTATGCAATATTTTTCTTACCTGTTGGTACCTGTTTTTGTGTATTTATCAGGGATCTTTACAAGTTGCGAAAATGTTAAATCAAACCATGAAGGTGTTCCGGAGATATTTAAAAAAACAATCTTCCTTTTTTCATAGTTCCTCCAAAAGAGGCGTCTGAAATTTGAGACTTTAGTGACACGTTGCCTTCGTTACGTCAGCGGATATGGCCATAAATTCTGGAGGATTACCCGAAAAGCTTTGTGTGAGTACGCCATTTTTTCAGTTGTAGTCTAAAGTTATAGTCAGTAAGTTATTTTTCTCTATCCTCTTGGTGTAGGGCAGATTAGCTCGTACATGCACATGCATGCTAAATTCTTCCGCTGTTGCCATTTTTAATAAAAAGTCATATATAGTTGTAACATCAGTGTAACGTCAGTAGACTCAATATGGAAATACATAAAAACTACAACATGGCTGATGGGGTAAAGACGCAGTCGAAGGAGGTATGGCATGGTGGAGGGCTCCGGCATGTAAATAAGACCGCCCACAAAATGTCGCACTCAGAAAAGACAGGCAGAAAGTGGCTTGAAAACAGTCTGTACAACAAAATTGCAAAAAATGTTTTAAATGTAGGAAAAAAATAACGAGACTCAATTTCTATCATTTAAACAAGAGTGTTCAAAAAGTAAAAATTGGTATAAATGACTTACTGAGATGTACATTTTTATAGTGATTAGGGAGGGGGTACATTTCACTTTCATATTGATACAGTACCAAATCCCTGTTACTAGGAATTAAAACCGGTACTCAATAGTACCACGTTTTGTTGTTAATAAATGTTAAATTTGTTGAAAGATAAATGTAATTCTTTTTTAAATCTATCATTTAACACTGAACTAATACAGATGATTGTGCTGTCCAATATCTTGTTTTCTTACAATTCTTTTTTTGTATTTTTTGGGGAGGGCAAAGCACAAATTACAATGATTTTAATTCATTTCAACGGCGCAATTGCTTTAAGATATGAGTTACTCTACGAGCTTAGTCGTAGAACACAATGTGCTCATAAGTGGTATATTAAAGAGGTATTTTTAGGGCTTTGTGTTTGTGTCCATTATTCATTGTGTTTGCCTTTTGCTGATTGTGTCAGAAAATAACCCCTGTCAATATCTGGATTTACTTTCAAACTTGGCTCCTCAAGAAGCAACACAACCATGCAAGTAAGAGAGATGAGGTGCACTTACGCTGACCCCACTGGCCACTGTTTGGGTTCAGGTAGTTGGGGTACAGTCCATGTGGTTTATCCAAGCGATTCAGAACTTTGCGGATTTTCATTACCTGGAAAAAAAAAAACAAAGACAGTCCAACTGGGAAAACATACACACTCGTAGTGATGGGTAAATGATGCCTCAGTGAGTGTATGGAATTCTCACAAGCTGTATTGGCACTGCACTCATACTGTGTTGGTGTTTAATAATTGTTATGTTTTTCTTTGCTTCTTGCATTGAACAGAGAGAACAGTCTATTAAGTCAAATTCCTTGTGTGTTAAACATACTTGGCCTATAAAGCTGATTATGATAACGGTCAGACCCTGTGGTCAATGAGCCAAATCATAATCAAGAAAAGAAAACATTAACCTTATTTGAAATGATCTCAGACCTCCAGATTTGTCCTTTTATTCTATTGTTTTTTCTTTCTTAGTTCCAGCTCCAGCACCCACCGCGACCGCAAAAGTGACAAGCGGTAGAAAATAGAAGGATGGATGGATTCAGTTTGAAGATTGGGAAAAAACAGAGGTCAAACGCAGCACGCCGCTGCGTTTGACCTCGTGAGCAAAATAAATGCTTCACAGCAGCTGTATCAGTCACATGGAGGCCTGGGCCGATAACACATTTTGCTAGACAATATATTGTCCTACAAATGATTGCTGATAAACAATATTACTGTCATTATTTTGAGACCAAACTAAGCACTAATGTAATCATCCATCCATCCATTTTCTACTGCTTATTCTCTTTGGGGTCGCGGGGGGCGCTGGTGCCTATCTCAGCTACAATTGGGCGGAAGGCGGTGTACACCCTGGACAAGTCGCCACCTCATCGCAGGGCCAACACAGATAGACAGACAACATTCGCACTCACATTCACACACTAGGGCCAATTTAGTGTTTCCAATCAACCTATCCCCAGGTGCATGTCTTTGGAAGTGGGAGGAAGCCGGACTACCCGGAGGGAACCCACACATTCACGGGAAGAACATGCAAACTCCACACAGAAAGATCCTGTGCCCAGGATTCAACCCAGGACTACTCAGGACCTTTGTATTGTGAGGCAGACGCACTAACCCCTCGACCACCGTGAAGCCCTAATGTAATAATAATATACAAAAATAATAATATTGCAAGACACCCTCTCAAATGCAATACACATGTATTAATTTTTTTTTATTAATGAGCTCAGTTGCTGAGAGCGCTGCGCAGAATGAATTCTCTTGTGCCTTGTTTGGAAGCGAAAGACATTGAAAATAAACAGAGGGACATGGCAATTTATTGATTCCGGCTAACTTATCGAGTTTATTTTCATTGATCATCCGATTAATCGACTTATTGATAATCGCCTCAGGCTTAGTGAGATGTTTTTTTTTTCTTAAATTTACACACACATCGAGGCATAGCTACAAGTGTCCTTTGAATCCGACCGAGTGTGTCTTTTTCTCCCATTAGCAGCAAGTGTACATGTGGAGTATCCTTCGCACACTTTCGTATTCTAAGATCATCTGCACGCTCAGCTCTGAAAAATATTTTCAACATGATAATGCTACGCTAAGAGCGACTTTGAAACGCGAATACAACTTTCTTTTAGGGCTTAGCGATATATCGATATTGTAAGATATATCGATATATTTTTAACCAAGATATGAATTGAAAAAATATCGTAATCCATCCATCCATTTTCTACCGCCTGTCCCTTTTGGGGTTGCGGGGGGTGCTGAAGCCCATCTCAGGTGCACTCTGGTGGAAGGCGGGGTACATCCTGGATAATTTGCCACCTCATCGCAGGGCCAACACAGATAAACAGACAATATTCACACTCACTTTCACACACAAGGGCTAATTTAGTGTTGCCAATCAACCTATCCCCAGGTGCATGTCTTTAGAAGTGGGAGGAAGCCGGAGTACCCGGAGGGAACCCACGCAATCACGGGGAGAACATGCAAACTCCACACAGAAAGATCCCGAGCCCGGGATTGAACTCAGGACTACTCAGGACCTTCGTATTGTGAGGCACATGCGACTTGTCCAGGGTGTACCCCGCCTTCCGCCCGATTGTAGCTGAGATAGGCGCCAGCGCCCCCCGCGACCCCGAAAGGGAATAAGCGGTAGAAAATGGATGGATGGATGGATAATACCCATCTTGACTAACTGGCTCAATAAAAGTGCCACTGACTGTTTACAGTACAGTTGTCATTCACTTCAATTTCACTGAATATCGCTCAAAAATGAATATTTTTATATGTATACTTTCATCCAAAAATATATTGAGATACATATCGAATATCGAGTTTAAAAGTAAAAATATATCGAGATGTACTTTTTCGTCCATATCGCCAAGCCCTACAATTTCTATTCATTTAAAACATCTGACACCAGACCTTTACAGTAGGTAAGGTTGTATTTTTGCCTCATTCCTGTGAGAATCCTGCAAGTGACTGAAACACTGGGGAGTGGGACTATCCAAGACTGGCTGCAGTGTGTTCGAATAACCAGCAGGACGTATCTATGAGCAGAAAATACTGTATCATCTCTTTCTCTTTTTGACTTATACGGTCTTATAAGGTCGGGAGTGCATTTTCACTCACGCTTAAAGTGAAGGATGAGGCAAAATTGCAACCATACCTACCGTAAAGCTTGGGTGTGATACGAGTAACTTAAATTTGTGTTAAAATACAAGACTATTTGATGTTACTGTATGTTTTCCAAAAAGAAAGACCATGAAGATATCTGTCTTTCTGGAACATTACTTGATTGTCTCCAGCATGTTTCTGAGCTATCATCAAATGAGTTTGCAAAGCTGATAGTTGACTGCGATACAAGACTTTATTTAAAAACGGAACTAATAAAGCAATAATTTACCAAATCCTGTACATATACTATTTCATAACTGTTAAATAAGAATAATAACTTTAAAATGTGCAAAAACCGAGACTCCAATTTCCCTCCCCCGGACGCGGGTCACCGGGGACCCCCTCTGAAGCCAGGCCCGGAGTTGTGGCATCATGGGGGCCCGTGGGACATGGCCCGAAGAGGCAACGTGGGTCGCCACTCCGATGGGCTCACCACTCATGGGAGGGGCCATAGAGTTCGGGTGCATTGTGAGCTGGGCGGCAGCCGAAGGCAGGGCACTTGGCAGTCTGATCCTCGGTTACATAAGCTAGCTCTTGGGACGTGGAATGTCACCTTGCTGGGGGGGAAGGAGCATGAGCTAGTGCGCTAGGTGGATAAGTTCCGGCTGGATATAGTCAGACTCACTTCGACGCACAGCAAGGGCTCTGGAACAAGTTCTCTCGAGAGGGGCTGGGTTCTCTTCCACACTGGCGTTGTAAGCAGTGAGAGGCGACGGGCTGGGGTAGCAATTATTGTTTCCCCCCGGCTCAAAGCCTGCACGTTGGAATTTAACCCAGTGGACAAGAGGGTAGCTTCCCTCCGCCTTCTGACTGTTGTTTGTGCTTACTCACCAAACAGAAGTTCAGAGTACCCACCCTTTTTAGGTGAGAGAGTAATGATAAGTACTCCCCCCGGGTGATTTCCTTGTCCTACTGGGGGACTTGAACGCTCATGTTGGCAACATCAGTGAAACATGGGGAGGCGTGATTGGGAAGAATGGCCGCCCGGATCTGAACCCAAGTGGTGTTTTGTTATTGGACTTTTGTGCTCGTTACAGATTGTCCATGACAAACACCATGTTCAAACATCAGGGTGTGCATATATGCACTTGGCACCAGGACACCCTAGGCCACCGTTTCGTGATCGACTTTTTAGTTGAGTCATCAGATTTGCGGCCTCATGTTTTGGAAACTTGGGTGAAGAGAGGGGCAAAGCATTCTAACAATCAACACCAGGATGCCGGACAGATCTGGCAGGCCCAAACGCATTATGAGGGTCTGCTGGAAACGTCTAGCAGAGTCTCCTGTCAGAGAAAGTTTCAAATCCCACCTCCGGAAGAACTTTGAACATGTCACGAGGGAGGTGCTGGACATTGAGTCCTAGTGGACCATGTTCCGCACCTCTATTGTCGAGGCGGCTGATTGGAGCTGTGGCCGCAAGGTAGTTGGTGGCTGTCGTGGTGGTAATCCTAAAACCTGTTGGTGGACACCGGCGGGGAGGGATGCTGTCGAGCTGAGCAAAGAGTCCTATCGGCTCATAGGACTGCGGAGGCAGCGGACAGGTACCGACAGGCCAAGCGGTGTGTGGCTTCAGCAAACTTGGGAATTTGCCCAACCAATCTACATGTACTTTGTGGACTTGGAGAAGGCATTCGACCATGTCCCTCGGGAAGTCCTGTGGGGAGTGCTCAGAGAGTATGGGCTATCGGACTGTCTGATTGTGGCGGCCCACTCCCTGTAAAATCAGTGTTAGAGCTTGGTCCGCATTGCCGACAGTAAGTCGGACAAGTTTCTAGTGAGGGTTGGACTCTGCCAAGGCTGCCCTTTGTCACCGATTCTGTCCATAACTTTTATGGACAGAATTTCTAGGCGCAGTCAAGGCGTTGAGAGGAATCCAGTTTGGTGACTGCAGGATTAGGTCTCTTTTTTTTCAGATGATGTGGTCCTGATGGCTTCATCTGGCGACTGGGATGAGAATCAGCACCTCCAAGTCCGACTCAAAGGTTCTAGCTCGGAAAAGGTTGGGAAGTAGATCCTGCTCCAAGTGGAGGAGTTTAAGTACCTCTGAGTCTTGTTTATGAGTGAGGGAAAAGTTGATCTTGAGATCGACAGGCGGCGTCTTCAGTAATGCGGACGTCATATCGATGAGTTATGGTGAAGAAGGAGTTGAGCCAGTAGGCAAAGCTCTCAATTTACCGGTCGATCTACGTTCCCATCCTCACCTATAGTCAATAGCTTTGGGACATGACCGAAAGGCCAAGATCACGGGTACAAGCGGACAAAATGAGTTTCCACTGCCGGCTGGCGGGGCTCTCCCTTAGAGATAGGGTTAGAAGCTCTGCCATCTGGGGGGAGCTCAAATGAAAGGCGCTGCTCCTCCACATCGAGAGGAGCCAGATGAGGTGGTTCGGGCATCTGGTCAGGGCACGTCCGACCTGTAGGAGACCACGGGGAAGACCCAGGATACATTGGGAAGACTACCATATATCCTTGAATATAGTATGCGCCGGCCTTGAATTACTGCCAGGTCAAACTCGCTTCGCAAAATAATTAGCGCATGCTTAGTATTACCGCCGGGTCAAACACGTGACGTCACGAGTGACACATCCCCTGTCATCATTTTCAAAATGGAGGAGGCTGATTTCAATATCGGTAATTTTAAATCGCATAAAGGGAAGAAGATTAAGAGCTACTCAGTAGGATTTAAGGTCCAAGCTATTGAATACCGGTATGCTAAAAAGAAGAGAAAGCAGCTATGTTTTATTAATATACTGTAGCTGCGTGTGTCATTTATGAGTCATGAAATGACTCCCGCCTCCTGGTAGTAGAGGGCGCTAGTTATCCTTCTTGCGACTACTCGGCTGTAGAAGAAGTGACAATGAGTGACGTGATATGTGCTGGGACGGATATGACGCGGGGGGTGCACAACGGACCTTTTAGGATGTAACTAGACCTAAATAAATAGACCTCCTTTTTAGACCAGTTGATGTGCCGCTTCTGTTCTTTTTCTCCTGTGTCCCCCCTCCTTTGTGGAGGGGGTCCGGTCCGATGACCATGGATGAAGTACTGGCTGTCCAGAGTCAGGACCCAGGATGGACCGGTCGTCGGGACCCATGATAGACCGCTCGCCTGTGTATCGGTTGGGGACATCTCTACGATGCTGATCCGACTCCGCTTGGGATGGTTTCCTGTGGACGGGACTTTCGCTGCTGTCTTGGATCCGCTTTGAACTGAACTCTCGCGGCTGTGTTGGAGCCACTATGGATTGAACTTTCACAGTATCATGTTAGACCCGCTCGACATCCATTGCTTTCGGTCCCCTAGAGGGGGAGGTTGCCCACATTTGAGGTCCTCTCCAAGGTTCTCATAGTCATCATTGTCACTGGCGTCCCACTGTGTGTGAATTCTCCTTGCCCACTGGGTGTGAGTTTTCCTTGGCCTTACGTGGGTTCTTCAGAGGATGTCGTAGTCGTAATGGTTTGTACAGTCCTTTGAGACATTTGTGATTTAGGGCTATATAAATAAACATTGATTGAACACTCCTATGCTGGCTATGTAAAAAAACGGGCTGAATTAAAGCATGTTCCAGTCCTAAATACCCAGTGTATTATTTATACAATAACACTTCATGGTGGCAGCGGTGGGATTAAGAGATCACCCACAGAGCAGAACGGGAGGGGGACTTGTCCGAGGATAATTCTGTCATCGCCCACACTACACGTGAGGAGCCGAGCTAACTGATAGCAGCGGTCGATAACAGTTTTCTAAACTGGACTTTCAATCGAAGCAGGAACTAATAAAGGAAGTTCTCCATCGGGACAGAGAGACTTTTAAAACTGAAGAAAGATAAGGAAGACTTCTATAAACAAGTTAGATGCTTTTGATCAGAAGGAGCTGGCATTGACTTCATTTATAAGTAAAGGTAAGACCATAATAATGTTTTTTTTATTAAATGTGATGGTATCCTTACATCACACTCAAATTTTTACTGCATGCCTTTGGTAAGTGCCAGAGTGAGAAGAGGTTTTAAAATAATTAGCGCCCCGGCGGCAATTCAAGGAAATATGGTATGTCTCCCGGCTGGCCTGGGAACGCCTCGGGATCCCCCGGGAAGAGCTGGACGAAGTGGCCAGGGAGAGGAAAGTCTGGGCTTCCCTGCTTAGGCTGCTGCCCCCACGACCTGACCTCAGATAAGCGGAAGAAGATGGATGGAGGGATGGATGAAAATTTAAAATGTGTTTCCTTGAAATCACGGTCCCTTCAGTTAAGATTAAGGATGAATTAATGCACATATAATAATACATAATTTAATATATACCTTGTAGATATCCTAACAATATATTTTTGCTGAAATCTACAGAATATTACAGGCTAATTTTAAAAATAAAGTTGATCAGAGTGCTTTTAAAGTTAGGTTTGTTACAGTAGAAAGTGATAAGGTAGATCACTATATTACGTTTAAAATTACAAGCTTTCTCTCTTTGCAGAACATACATCTGGCAACAGCAGCACACAAACATGATAAATCCAAAACAACTTTTGTGTCATGATTTAATAATTTGTTAGGTCCGTCTTCCCTTTGTATTCTTTTCTACACTTTGTTGATCAGCAACATCACAAGCGTGATAACCTGAACATGTGGCATAACCTGGAAGTTTTACGAAGGCTAAACCGTCCCAATTCACATCGCTCCAGCTGCGGCTGGAAGACTCACTCCAGGACCCACACTTCCTCTACCATGTGGGCTGGGTCCTTTTTAGGATGCGGCGGACAAATTGAGACACAGCTAAAATCCCTAATTGTGTTTGATGAGTCATCAAGGCTTCAGTATCGTTTGACCCATCACTACACGCTAGTAAATGAGACAATTCAAATACAAAGCAGATGCTCCTTTCTCCTACCTTCTGAGCGAAATCTGGGTTTTCCGACAGTTTGCTGAGGTGCATAAACTCCAGATGCAGCGTTCCGTACTCTGCCAGGATGCTGCTGCCACCAGACGCCCACGGCCAGTTTCGGCCAATTCCACTGCACACACATAACAAATGTAACACACATGAAAATGAACACGACAGAAGCTGGGTTATAATATTTTGGGCGTATTTCAGGTTTTGCAGAGACAGTAGAGGTTCAGTTGGTGTCAAACTGCAACCAAGGAAGCTTAAAAAAACCCCATCTCAGACTCAAAAATACTGTTTTAATGTAAACAACTGGTCACAGTGATGGATCGAGCCAGTAAAAATTATCTCACGCGCTTGAATACAATAAAACAGAGCAGTTTTGGTAACAATGCGACAGACAATCCAAAGACTCAATTAAGTCACACTATGTACTGGTGAACCTAATTAACAGCTATTTTAAGCAATGAGTGTGTTTGCACAGCCGCTTGGTCTTTCTGTAACAGAAATTACATAATAAGGCGAGACCTTTGTCGAACATTATCTTTTTTTTTCCTTTTTTTTTTTTTTTACAGAAGATCTCTGGTGAAAGAAAAGTCATCTCCTGAAGTGAGCTTGTATCACCGGTCAACACTGAGAAGGTTAGGGTTTTTCTTGTCGCTTACGCAGAGGGGAAACACATGGGGGATGTTAGCAAGAGCTCATACTGTAAATCTAGTGGAGAAAATACTATTTTTGTTAACCATGTAAAGTAAAAGGAAAGAAAAATAAGTTTTTTGTTTTAAAGAGGATATAATCGCAACTTAATGCTACACACTTTTCTGTCCTAGCTGCTCAGAACAACATGGCTCAGGTCAACAATTACTTGACTATAGTAACCAGTGTTTACCACAGGTTTCCAGTATATTCCATTGGGTGTGATGACATCTTTGCTTATTATTGGTAATGATACATGGCATTTTCAAAAAAGGTTGAAATAAAAAAGTAAAGCAATTAAATCATTATAATTATTAGTTAACAGTATCAGCATTTCAGCCTCTTTGTTGTTGTATTGTTCCATTTTTGCTGTTTTTTGTGTGTTTATGTTATTCATACAATGTTCCACAGGCTGTGTCATTGTGAAAAACTTTGACCATCTAGACCAGGGGTGTCAAACTCAAATACAGAGTGGGACAAAATTTTAAACTGAACAAAGCCGCGGGCCAAGGGTTGAACAAATGAACCTTTTAATGGGGACCCAATCAAGTTTTGCATTGAATACTGAACAAGCGAGGCTTATATAACTTTAAAGTGACATGCAAAATCGAGTTTCTAATAATAATAATTGAAAAATATCAATGGCATATCAAATAAAATTAAATAAAAATTGAGTGCCTCTTTTCTATTTGCAGCCTTCTGAGGTAAATATCAAAATAAACTTTGTCCAATTTTACAATAAAATAACAATAATGAATGAATCAAACATTCAAGCCTTGAAGTAACAAGAGAAAGTGCTTGAATAAATTAATTATTGCTCAGTTTGCTACACTGATTTGCTTGAACAATGAATATGGAACAAGCAATAATTATATAACTTAATAGTGCAAAATCAACATTCAAAAAACAAACGCAAAAACAATAAATGGTCCAATAAATACAATTTAAATAAAACATTTAATGCCTCTTTTCTATTTGCAATCTTCTGAGGTAAATATAAAAAAATTTCCACAGGCTAATAGTAATTTTGAAAAAAACATCTGAGGTCCTCTCCAAGGTTTCTCATAGTCAGCATTGTCACTGGCGTCCCACTGGATGTGAATTCTCCCTGCCCATTAGGTGTGAGTTTTCCTTGCCCTTTTGTGGGTTCTTCCGAGGATGTCGTAGTCGTAATGGTTTGTACAGTCCTTTGAGACATTTGTGATTTAGGGCTATATAAATAAACATTGATTGATTGATTGATTGATTGATGTAAATGGAGGAGGGTATTAGTAAAGGGTTGAAGTTGCCTGGAGGTGTTTTAGAGCGGTTTTGAAGGAATATAGAGATGCACTTACTTTTATACCTGTTGGGAGTGCATATAAATGTATCACTTGTTTATTTTTCAACAAGTTTTTAGCTATTTTTATATCTTTTTTTCCAAATAGTTCAAGAAAGACAAATATAAATGAGCAATATTTTGCACTGTTATGCAATTTAAAAAATCAGAAACTGATGAAAGTGTTGTATTCTTACTTTTTTTCAACCAAAAATGCTTTGCTCTGATTAGGGGGTACTTGTATTAAAAAAATGATCATAGGGGGTACATCATTGAAAAAAGGTTGAGAACCACTGCGCTAGCCAGTCTGTAAATTGAGGCTCATGACCTGTAAGAGTCACATCCAAGTGGAACACTGGCCTGGCATCCACTCCACGTGGAGGACATATTCTAGCCTCCTTGCTCTTCTTGTCGGTTCTTTGTGGAACGACCGCTCGTCCTTCTTGTCAAGCTCCCACACCGAGAGTTGTTTCCTCTCCGGCTGTGAAATGACCAATCACGGCCCAATGATGTGATGCCCCGCGGCGACTGTAATGCTTTGGTGCGGCGCGCCAACCTGGAAAAACAGAGCGGGCGTCCCATCTCCATAAATTAGTAAATCGTAAAAGGATGCGGCGTCTCCTGGCTCCTCTGGCACGTCGTTGCAAAGGCGCTCCCCGCTCTCCCATTCACTCTGTGCTCAGATGAAGCGCAGACGTTGGCCCAGATATATTTTCTGCTTCCATGCCGCAGCCTCTTTTATTCCTTCCATAGCTCTTTCTCCCTGTGTTGAAATCTATTGCGGCCCTCCTCCTTTTCGTCCTCGAGGCAAGGAAGGGAGAAAATGTGAATTGCGATGGATTCACAGTTTACAGTGACTTAATTAGAGGCTTTAAATCATGGCGCCCGGAGCCTGTGGCCGCATGACAGTGCTTTGCCACACTTTGAGTAAAAGGACAACACTAGGTTTTATCAACATGTATAAAGTGGCATGTCATCACTTTATAGAGTTTGTCCAATTGTGGGTAACGGTGGAACGAAGTGGTTGAAGAATGACCAACATTGCACTGCTATTTACAAAACAATTCTGAACCAAAGTAATGTAGAACAGTGTTTTTGGGTATTTTTCCACATGCAAACTGTGTTTTAGGCATACAACATAATTATAGGATAGGATAGGATAAGATAGACAACTGGTCCCCAAACTACAGCCCTGTTTATTGTTTTTTAAAGTATTATTATTTTTCGGAATCTGTCTTTCCTAATCGAGTTTTTACTGCTTGTTACTCTTGGTGTCTCCTAGTCGATCAGGCAATCATTTTGTCTGAAAATGCATTTTCCATCGATAACGTATGTAATATATATATATATATATATATATATATATATATATATATATATATATATACACAGCACAGGCCCCAGCAACATTTTTTAACATACATATTTTTTTGGCAATAAATACTGATAAAGTTGAGGAATGCTTATCAAACACTTATTTGGAAAATCCCACAGGTGTGCAGGCTAATTGGGAACAGGTGGGTGCCATGATTGGGTATAGAAGCAGCTTCCATGAAATGCTAAGTAATTCACAAACAAGGATGGGGCAAAGGTAACCACTCTGTAAGCAAATTGTTGAACAGTTTTATATCAACATTTCTCAACGAGCTATTGCAAGGAATTTAGGGATTTTACCATCTACGGTCCGTAAAATCATCAAAAGGTTCAGAGAATCTGGAGAAATCACTTCACGTAAGCAATGATATTACGGACCTTTGAGCCCTCAGGCGGTACTGCATCAAAAACCGACATCAGTGTGTAAAAGATATCACCACATGGGCTCAGGAACACTTATTAAAACCACTGTCCGTAACAACAGTTGGTCGCTACATCTGTAAGTGCAAGTTAAAACTCTACTATGCAAAGCAACACCCATTTATCAAAAACACCCAGAAATGCTCCCGGCTTCACTGGGCCCGATCTCATCTAAGATGGACTGATGCAAATTGGAAAAGTGTTCTGTGGTTTGACGAGTCCACATTTCAAATTATATTTTGAAACTGTGGACGTGGTGTCATCCGGAACAAAGTGGAAAATAACCATCCGGATTGTTATAGGCGCAAAGTTCAAAAGCCAGCATCTGTGATGTTATGGGGGTGTATTAGTGCCCAAGGCATGGGTAACTTACACATCTGTGAAAGCACCATTAATGCTGAAAGGTACATACAGGTTTTGGAGCAACATATATTGTCATCCAAGCAACGTTATCATGGACGTCCCTTCTTATTTCAGCAAAACAAACGCCAAGCCAAGTGCTATAACAGCGTGGGTTCGTAGTAAAAGAGTGTGGGTACTTTCCTGGCCCGCCTGCAGTCCAGACATGTCTCCCATCGAAAATTTGTGGTGCATTATGAAGCGTAAAATACGACAGCGGAGACCCCAAACTGTTGAACGACTAAAGCTCTACATAGAACAAGAATGAGAAAGAATTCCACTTTCAAAAGCTTCAACAATTAGTTTATTGAGTGTTGTTAAAAGAAAAGGTGATGTAACACAGTGGTGAACATGCCTTTCCCAACTACTTTGGCACGTGGTGCAGCCATGAAATTCAAGGTTAATTATTATTTGCAAAAAAAAATAATGTTTATGAGTTTGAACATCAAATATCTTGTCTTTGTAGTGCATTCAATTGAATATGGGTTGGAAGGGATTTGCAAATCATTCTGTTCCGTTTATATTTACATCTAACACAATTTCCCAACTCATATGGAAACGGATTTGTATATATATACAGCACGGCCCCCTGCCACATTTTTTTTTAACTCAATGCGGCCCCCCGAGTAAAAAAGTTTGGGGACCCCTGGGATAGTTATTCATCCCACAATGAAACAAAGTACTGTATTTTTCCGGCTATAAGTGGCATTTTTTTTCATAGTTTGGCCGGGGTTGCGACTTATACTCAGGAGCGACTTATGTGTGAAATTATTAACACATTACCGTAAAATATCAAATAATATTATTTAGCTCATTCACGTAAGAGACTAGACATATAAGATTTCATCGAATTTAGCAATTAGGAGTGACAGATTGTTTGGTAAACGTATAGCATGTTCTATATGTTATAGTTATTTGAATGACTCTTACCATAATATGTTACGTTAACATACCAGGCACCCTCTCAGTTGGTTATTTATGCGTCATATAACGTACACTTATTCAGCCTGTTGTTCACTATTCTTTATTTATTTAAAATTGCCTTTCAAATGTCTATTCTTGGTGTTGGGTTTTATAAAATACATTTCCCCAAAAAATGCGAGTTATACTCCAGTGTGACTTACAGTATATATGTTTTTTTACTTCTTTATCATGCATTTTCAGCAGGTGCGACTTATACTCTGGAGCGACTTATACTCTGAAAAATACGATGCAAAACATTTCCTGTTTAAATTTTTTTGCCACTTTGCCTTATCGTGGTAGAAAGGTTGGAGTGTCTGAGTGATCTTAGCAGTTATGTTTTCCAGGTCTATATGTTGCTGGTAGGCGTAATAAATAAACAGACCCAAAAAATGTAAATGCAATCATTCTTCATTAAGCAGAACACTTCCTTACCACATCCACGGTGGGACAGAGCGGCGCTCAAGTGGGTCAAGCCAGGATGACGAGCCCACTAGGCCGCACTAATGGAGCCACTCAGCTTCTAGGCCTATTAATCAAACAGCGAGACCCCGGGAGCTTAGCATTGATTGCTTTAGCCTTTGAGCTGAGCTGCAGCTGAAGGAGCAAATCTGTCAAATAAACTGACACTTTTTACAGTGGCTTTTGAAAGAGAGAGCGTGAACTTACTAACTTCATCGCAGCCTTGTTGAATTGATTCAGAATGCAAAAGAACATTCAAACTCTGACAGAAATAGCATAGAGTTGTACAAAATGTCGATTGAGGGACAGCTAGGTGCAACAGCCGAATAATTTGTTCATTAAATAAGACACATGTTCCATTATTTAAAAGTCCATACAGCGTATTTGGGGATGAAAATGTATCCAGGCAACCAAACTCAAAGTGAAATGACGAGGGTGAGAGGGTTGAGGGTGTCAAAGAATGCTGCATGCCAGTGAATGAATGTGTAGTGCAATGAACTCGCAAAGCTCTTTATCAGGCTGAATGTTAATAGAGGAGCTGTAGGACACACTGGCTGCAGCAGATAACGGGTGCTGAATACTTTTCATAAGCAGACGTCATTCATTTTCATTTTCCCCAACCCAGCGCTAGCTAACACTACAGGTGGCCACACAGACACACATTTAAGACTTTCCGCGTTTCTTTCTCCACACAAGAGAAAACATGTCAGTGGTGTCGACCATTTCGACTTAAAAATAATGGACAAATGTTCCTGTGTCTGACAGAGGCCGAGTGGTGGTGGATCAATATGACAAGTCAATCTGATATAAGCAGCTTTATTCTCTCATTTAGTGCAAATCAATGTCTGAGTGGTTAAGGAGCGTACCACAGAGTTATAGAAGCTAATGGGATAGCACAGACGAAGCTTGTTAAGGAGTCTGCTGTCATGCTTTCCTGCTGATCCACCATAAGGGCGAAGAACCTTTCACTGAACAATATTATTCACTGGTGTTCAGGTCTAGAGGAGACACTTGTTTGGGCTCCTTATGTTGTAAAACTGCCTTCCAGCACAGTTTCTGGGTCCGGTGTCACAGTACATGAGCAATGTATCTTTCCCTCAGTGAACCATAGCTTACCAACGTCGGGGGCACTCATGCAGCCCCGCACCGTGTCACTACCACCATGCTTGACTGTAGATCAGACACGATTATCTAGCTACTCATTTGTGTTTCAAGCTATTAAGACAATACTGGCTGTGTGATGACTCACTATCATAGTGCATAGCAAATGTATACTCTATACTAGGGCTGGGTGATATGGATGGAAAAAGTATATCTCGATATATTTTTACTTAAACTCGATATTAGATATATTTTTTGGTGAAAGTATACATATAAATATATTCCTTTTTGAGCGATATTCAGTGAAATTGAACGGAATAACAACTGTACTGTAAACAGTCAGTGGCACTTTTATTGATCTAGTTAGTCAAGATGGGTATTAACAGCATATAAAATAAACTGTTTAAGTAGTACATGATTGCATAACATAAAAAAAAAATTCAAAAATATTTCTACGTAAAATAAATAACATGGCTGTGCAAATAATACAAAATGTATCAAACTCAGATAAAAACAAAAACAAAAACATTTGCAGGCAGGCAATTTTTAATTCCCAGTCAGCAATGTAATGGACTGTCACATATGTACGGTTCTGGTCAGCGCCAAATAAGTGACTTGACTTAATTGTGTGGTTATGATCTTCCTCGACATAAATTTTTGGCAGCATTTCTTATGAAAATATGCCCGACTTGGCAACTCCAGACAGTTTTGATTTGGGCTTATATGGTAAACAACTCAAATTAATGTTTTATCCAGACGCAGAAATTTCTCTAAATGTGGCCAAGTAGACGCATTCTGGGTTTTCTGGACATCGTCTACATCGCTAAAAGAACAATATAAGGAAGAGAATCCCTCTGCCATCTTCCAATAGTTTTTTAAATAAATGTATATAAATCTTGAAAATTCTCTTTTCTCTTCTTCGACTCTTTCGTCGTCATTTGGGATGTCTGTTGAGATATCCCTTCCTGGTTCGATGGCGCGTCCTATCTTGCCTCTGATTGGCCTGTCCCTAACCAACTGTGACTCATTATAGTAAACAACCAACCAATCATAGATGTTCTTATGCGTGCAAACGCGTCTTGGAAGGAGGAAGGGGAGGGGTTTAATTGCCCATGAAAGGGGATCGGGGGAGAACAAGGAATAAAACAAATAAGCAGCGTTTGGTAATTTTTTACGTGAAATAGATTATATCCATATTACAATATTTTCTTAATCAATATCTTGTTTAAAAATATATTGATATAGGTTACAAACTCAACGTATCGCCCAGCCCTACTCTATACAAGCCAGTGTTTCCAACACAATCAACACAATAAATTACTGCAAATAAATTATTGCATTGCTTGTAAGGTGGCATTTTGCATCAAAACACTGCTTTTTAACACAGCTCTTATGCACCTGGTCTGCCAGGGAATACAATGATGTAGCAGGGGAGATCAGTGTTACAAATTTAGCGAGTTTGTCTCTGTATTTAGCAAGCATACAGATCTCTCTACACACCAACAGTAAATGTATTTGTATACAGATTTTTTCCACCTTAAATTTACTCTAGACATGCAGGCCAGCTTGACATGCCAGTGGAGTAAACCAAGGATGTGAAAAGGGTGACCTGAGGGACATTAGTGGAGCGCTGCTTGTTTTTTAATAAGCCTGTGGCACATTGTAGAAATAGAATAACAAAACAAACAAAAAACCCAAACAAAAACAGAAAAATACACATAATAAAATGCATATTTTATTAACAAAAGCTGACACCTTGATAGCGATAACTAATAACAATAAAGGTTTGCCTTCAAATATAAGGAGAACATTTTATAGCCCTTTTGTCTTCATTTATGTGCATATGCCAATTATACAAACTTGTATACATTCTTCTCTTGTCCCCGTCTTTGTTTGACTTTAGAGTTACTGCTTTACATTTGATCCCCGGAACAACCAATTACTTGGAAAACACAATCTAACAAGGATGTCCAAACATTTTCCATCAACAGCCTGCACGATGACAAAAAAAAAGTATCTGGGGGCCACCGATTACCCCGCCAGGAGAGATGTGTCCGTCAGTTACATAGTTACATAACTTATCTAAAATATCCCAAAAAGTTAAAAGTGGATTTCATGAAGGTTTCAGAAAATTCAGGCATGGAATAGGAACAAGTGATTATATTTTTGGGGTGATTCTGATCATTTTTATTTTGGTACCTTTGTTATGAGGCTCTACTTCATGTTTGTAAGCTAACAGCTCAACATTCACTATCAGGTGCTAGAAAAGAGCTAGAAAACAACTCCAAAGTGGGGAGCATCTTCTGGTGCCTTAACAATAAAAAACATAAGCTCTGATATCCTGCTCCGAACCGGCACTGGAACCGTTGCAATGGAAAAAGGGTAAGATATAAAGAGAGTGGATAGAGTTCACTCGGTTTCTTACATTACGCTATAAATAACTCAAAAAGTTTAAAAGACATTTGGAACACATAATTACATTTTGCGAGCGATTCGAAACACTGTCTGGATTCAGGATTTTTTGGAAGGGAAATTATTTACGATGTGAGATAGGGCCTGGTTGAGGTCTGTGCCCTGAGTGGTTTTCAAGTTTGATATTCTTCAGCTTTTATTTTGCTAAAACCAAGGCAACAAAAATCTAAATTCACTATGACGTTAAATATATTTGACATAGCTTTGTGATATAGTTGACATAGCATATAGTTTGTTATTATTCTGTTGTGAGGTTGTGTTTAATTTTGTCCTTACAAAATACCACCGCTCAATAGACAAAGAGCTGTGGGCCACAAATGCAAATCAGGACTTTGGGCACACCAGATCTAGGACTAAAGTCTGTGCCATGTTTTATTGTTGGTAAGTTGTACAATAAACAACAGCAACTTGTAGAACTTCTTGTTCCTTATAATGGAGATACTGGGTCAATCTGGAAACATTGAAGCAGCCCAGGAAAGACAAGGTAGGAATTCAGTAGGGAGCAATAAAAAGACGAGGATGGGAAAAGAAGTGTCTTTGTTTCTTACACTTTCCTACTATGTATGTCAAGGACCTAACAGGAAGTAGAGCATCTCCTCCTGAACACACTGATTCAACTCTCAATGTCACCTCCATCTTACAACAGTGTGAATGCAGGCAGTCATTAGGACACACCTGCAATTCCCTTTAAATCAAATCTTCTCAGGATCGTCCTCATGTGGAGACGTAACTCCCCTCCAATCTCCTACTCTTCCTCCTGGGGTGTTTCTCAATCCAGAGTTTGCTCGCCCGTGTAAACAGAGAATCATTTTATGTGTTACGGTGCGTTTATCCCCATGACGACCAGGTTTAATTAACAGCTGACAAACTGTGGTGTGTCGTGGTTCCCTCCGGTGACGGGAGGGAGCAGGGGAGCGAATAGTGCGAAAGAGCCAAAATGGAAGACACTGGCTGTTTTCATTCGGTGTAGTTGCAAAAAAGAGTGGAACAAAAACAGCAAGCCTGGTAGGAATATAAGGTAACTCAATCCATCCATCCATCCAACCATCTTCTTCCGCTTATCCGAGGTCGGGTCGCGGGGGCAGCAGCTTAAGCAGGGGAGCCCAGACTTCCCTCTCGCCAGCCACTTTGTCCAGCTCTTCCCAGGGGATCCAGAGGCGTTCCCAAGCCAACTGGGAGACATAGTATTCCCAACGTGTCCTGGGTCATCCCCGTGGCCTCCTACCGTTTGGACGTGCCCTAAACACCTCCATAGGGAGGCGTTCGGGTGGCATCCTGACCAGATGCCCGAACCACCTCGTCTGGCACCTCTCGATGTGGAGGAGCAGTGGCTTTACTTTGAGCTCCTCCCGGATGGCAGAGCTTCTCACCCTATCTCTAAGGGAGAGCCCCGCCACCCGACGGGGGAAACTAATTTCGGCCGCTTGTACCCGAGATCTTGTCCTTTCGGACATGACCCAAAGTTCATGACCATAGGTGAGGGTGGGAACATAAATCGACCGGTAAATTGGGAGCTTTGCCTTCCGGCTCAGCTGCTTATTCACCACGACGGATCGCTACAACGTCCGCATTACTGAAGACAGATGAAGCCATCAGGACCACATCATCTGCAAATAGCAGAGACCTAATCTTGGCGGTCACCAAACCAGAACCCCTCAACGCCTTGACTGTGCCTAGAAATCGGTGACAAAGGACAGCCTTGGCGGATTCCAACTCTCACTGGAAATGTGTCCGACTTACCGCCGGCAATGCGGACCAAGCTCTGACACTGATCGTACAGGGAGCGAACCGCCACAATCAGACAGTCCGATACCCCATACTCTCTGAGCACTCCCCACAGGACTTCCCGAGGGACACGGTCGAATGCCTTCTCCAAGTCCACAAAGCAAATGTAGACTGGTTGGGCAAATTCCCATGCACCTTCAAGGACCCTGCCGAGAGTGTAGAGCTGGTCCAAAGTTCCACGACCAGGGCGAAAACCACACTGTTCCTCCTGAATCTGAGGTCCTACTATCCGGCGTAGCCTCCTCTCCAGTACACCTGGATAAACCTTACCGGGAAGGCTGAGGAGTGTGATCCCACGATTGTTGGAACACACCCTCGGGTTCCCCTTCTTAAAGAGAGGAACCACCACCCCAGTCTGCCAATCCAGAGGTACCGCCCCCGATGTCCACGCGATGCTGCAGTGTCTTGTCAATCAAGACAGCCCCACAGCATCCAGAGCCTTAAGGAACTCTGGGCGGCTCTCATCCACCCTCGGGGCCTTGCCACCGAGGAGCTTTTTAACTACCTCGGCAACCTCAGCCCCAGAAATAGGAGAGCCCACCACAGATTCCCCAGACACTGCTTCCTCATAGGCAGACGTGATGGTGGGATTGAGGAAGTCTTTGAAGTATTCCTTCCATCGATCCACAACATCCGCAGTCGAGGTCAGCAGAACATCATCCGCCCCATACACGGTGTTGACATGGCACTGCTTCCCCTTCCTGAGGTGGCGGATGGAGGTCCAGAATCGCTTTGAAGCCGTCCAGAAGTCGTTTTCCATGGCTTTCCCGAAATCCTCCCATGTCCGAGTTTTTGCCTCTGCGGCCGCTGAAGCTGCCCATCGCTTGGCCTGTCGGTACTTCTCCACTGCCTCCGGAGTCCTATGATCCAAAAGAACCCGATAGGACTCCTTCCTCAGCTTGACGGCATCCCTCACCGCTGGTGTCCACCAACGGGTTCTAGGATTACCGCCACGACAGGCACCAACTACCTTGCGGCCACAGCTCCAATCAGCGGCCTCGACAATAGAGGTGCGGAACATACTTCACTTGGACTCAATGTCCAGCACCTTCCTCGTGACATGTTCAAAGTTCGTCCGGAGGTGGGAATTGAAACTTTCTCTGACAGGAGACTCTGCCAGATGTTCCCAGCAGACCCTCACAATACGTTTGGGCCTTCCAGGTCTGTCCGGCATCCTGCCCCACTATCACAGCCAACTCACACCAGGCGGTGATCAGTAGTAAGCTCCGCCTCTCTCTTCACCCGAGTGTCCAAAACATGAGGCCGCAAATCCAATGACACAACTACAAAGTCGATCATGGAACTGCGGCCTAGGGTGTCCTGGTGCCAAGTGCACATATGAACACCCTTATGTTTTAACATGGTGTTTGTTATGGACAATCTGTGACGAGCACAAAAGTCCAATAACAAAACACCACTCTGGTTCAGATCCGGGTGGCCATTCTTCCCAATCACGCCTCTCCAGGTTTCACTGTCGTTGCCAACATGAACGCTGAAGTCCCTTAGTAGGACAGGGGAATCACCCGGGGGAACACTTTCCAGTACTCACTCGTGTGTATCCAAAAAGGGTGGGTACTCTGAACTGTTATTTGGTGCGTAAGCACAAACAACAGTCAGGACCCGTCCCCCCACCCAAAGGCGGAGGAAAGCTACCCTCTCGTCCACTGGGTTGAACTCCAACGTACAGGCTTTGAGCCGGGGGGAAACAAGAATTGCTACCCCAGCTCGTCGCCTCTCACTGCGTGCAACGCCAGTGTGGGAGAGTCCAGCCCCTCTCGAGAGAATTGGTTCCAGAGCCCTTGCTGTGTGTTGAGGTGAGTCCGACTATATCCAGCCGGAACTTCTCTACCTCGCGCATTAGCTCAGGCTCCTTCCTACCTCAGTGAGGTGACGTTCCACGTCCCAAGAGCTATCTTATGTAGCCGAGGATCAGACCGCCAAGTGCCCTGCCTTCCGTTGCCGCCCAGCTCACAATGCACCCGACGTCTTTGGCCCCTCCCATGAACGGTGAGCCCATTGGAGGGGTGACCCACGTTGTCTCTTTGGGCTGTGCCCGGCCGGGCCCCATGGGGACAGGCCCGGCCACCAGGTGTTCGCCATTGTGCCCCAACTCCGGGCCTGGCTCCAGAACGGGGCTCCGGTGACCCGCTTCCGGGCGAGGGAAATCTGGGTCCTCGATTTTTCTTCTTCATAGAGGTTTTCGGTAACTCAATTATCTATAAATTATGGGTCAGTTCTTTTACTTCATAAACGATGGCGATTACATTGACGCAATGAAATGTGAACTAATAAAGTACAGTTTGAGAAAACAATGGAAACGAAGACAATCAAAGTCTAATATGACCAGTGTTAGGTTAGTTACTGAAAACCAGTAACTAGTTACCAGTTACCTTATTTCATAAGTAACTCAGTTACTAACTCATTTACTTACACCAAAAAGTAATGCGTTACTGTGAGAAGGAACTATTTAGTTACATTTTTTTTCTTTTAAGGCTCCCATTAATGCCATTTTAGCCTTTATTTCAGTACTGAAATTGCACTGGACAATAATACAATCTGTTGATCAAATCGAAATTTACTTGCATCACTAAACTCTGCTAAGCAAAGTGGTCTACATACAACACACACATACAAAAATATGTTACAAAGGGACAATTTATTTCAGGCCAGAACAAATGAACAAAAACACTTTAAAAAGCTGCAACATAACATACATAAGTAATAAACCGCATAATAACAACATAGCTGTAAAGCTGGCTTCACCCAAAGAAGGCACAAATGACATACACAAAGCCTAACCAGGCATTTTTTCTCTCAAGGGATTGTGAAATAAAATCATGTCTTCAGGAGATCAACTGAAGCCCAGAACACTATGCATTTCCCCAGTTTTAGTTTAGAGATGAGGAATGATTGGCAAGGGCCACTAGGATCTCTCTTTATATTTGTTAACTTTATAGTCTATACGTTTAGAGTGATGTGATAATCAAACACTCCAGAAGTCTAAATTGAAAGGGCAACAGTATATAAGAGAATTGACAGTGTGTGTACAAACCCCGTGTCCATATGAGTTGGGAAATTGTGCTATATGTAAATATAAACGGAATACAATTATATGCAAATCCTTTTCAACTCATATTCAATTGAATGCACGATAAAGTCAAGATAGTTGATGTTCAAACTCATAAACTTTATTTTTTTTGTAAATAATAATTAACTTAAAATTTCATGGCTGCAACACGTGCCAAAGTAGTTGGGAAAGGGCATGTTCACCTTTTCTTTTAACAACACTCAATAAACTTTTGTGAGCTGGGGAAACTAATTGTTTAAGCTTTGAAAGTGGAATTCTTTCCCATTCTTGTTTTCTGCAGATCTTCAGTCGTTCAACAGTCCGGGGTCTCCGCTGTCGTAATTTACGCTTCATAATGCGCCACACATTTTCGATGGAAGGCAGGTCTGGACTGCAGGCGAGCCAGGAAAGTACCCGCACTCTTTTACTACGAAGCCATGCTGTTGTAACACGTGGCTTGGCGTTGTCTTGCTGAAATAAGCAGGGGTGTCCATGATAACGTTGCTTGGATGACAACATATGTTGCTCCAAAACCTGTATGGACCTTTCAGCATTAATGGTGCCTTCACAGATGTGTAAGTTTCCCATGCCATGGGCATTAATACACCCCCATACCATCACCGATGCTGGCTTTTGAACTTTGCGCATAAAACAATCCGAATGGTTATTTTCCTCTTTGTTCTGGAGGACACCACGTCCTCTGTTTCCAAATATAATTTTAAATGTGGACTCGTCAGACCACGGAACACTTTACCACTTTGCATCAGTCCATCTTAGATGAGCTCGGGCCCAGCGAAGCCGGCGGCGTTTCAGGGTGTTGTTGAAAAATGGGTTTGGCTTTGCATAGTAGAGTTTTAACTTGCACTTACAGATGCAGCGATCAACTGTAGTTACTGACAGTGGTTTTATAAAGTGTTCCTGAGCCCATGTGGTGATATTCTTTACACACTGATGTCGGTTTTTGATGCAGTACCGCCTGAGGGATCAAAGGTCCGTCATATCATCGCTTACGTGCAGTGATATCTCCAGATTCTCTGAACCTTTTGATGATTTTACGGACCATAGATGGTAAAATCCCTAAATTCCTTGCAATAGCTCATTGAGAAATGTTGTTCTAAAACTTTTCGACAATTTGCTTACAAAGTGGTGACCCTCGCCCCATCCTTGTTTGTGAATTACTTAGCATTTCATGGAAGTTGCTTTTATACCCAATCATGGCACCCAACTGTTCCCAATTAGCCTGCACACCTGTGGGATGTTCCATATGAGTGTTTGATGAGCATTCCTCAACTTTATCAGTATTTGCCACCTTTCCCAACTTCTTTGTCACGTGTTGCTGGCATCAAATTCTAAAGTTAATGATTATTTGGCCCAAAAAATGTTTATCAGTTTGAACATCAAATATGTTGTCTTTGTAGCATATTCAACTGAATATGGGTTGAAAATGATTTGCAAATCATTGTATTACGTTTATATTTACATCAAACACAATTTCCCAACTTATATGGAAACGTGGTTTGTACCTTCAGTGCTGAATGATGAGCAGTGTATTCTTTAGTTCGCCTTTCATGTTTATGTAGTCACTGTCCAGGTGCCATTTGCCGTTTGACGCCCGGTATCAGGCCAATTAGCTGCCTGAAAGCAGGTGACTCCACTGTAGAAATAACCTGCATGCCTTCCTGCACATACGCTGCAATGACTCTATCAATATTGTCCTTGCTAGCAGTCCCTCCGTTAAAATCCAGCGGCTGTTGCTTAGGTGGAGGTGGAGCTGAAGTGTCTCTCTCTTTAGTAGCTTCGTTGAAGCATGTTGCTTTTGTAGGTGTTTCAGCAGATTTGAATTGCTGTTTTGGCCAGTAGATAGGATCTGTGATCCAAGACAACTTACATTTAACTAAAATGTTAATTTTTTTTGTGCTCGACAAAAGAAAAGTAGGTAGAATATCTCCATGTTAAGAAACTCGATTTCGGCTCCGGCATGTTGTCTTGTTAGCAAACACAGAAACGACCCAGCCCACTTCTCCCCCTTGTGACACAGGAAGATTCAGAAGGACAACACTGCAGCTCTCCAATAAAACACTCAGATCTTCTCCTTTTCTAGCCGATACTACATAAGAAATATCGTAAAATAACGCAGTAACACATCATGTAGTAACAGTAACTGAGTTACTGAACATAAAAAATAACGCGTTAGACCACTAGCTACCGCCGAAAATAATGACGTTACAGTAATGCGTGACTTTGTATCGCGTTAGTCCCAACACTGTTAATAAGTCAAATTAATGACTTACTGTAAGTAAGCATTTGCAATAAGCTTTTGAAAAAAAAAGTTAAAAGTGGGGCCACGTGCTGACATATGCTCACCTCGTCATGCCTAATTTATTACAGCATTTGGGAAGCCTGTAGTTGATTTTTATTTTGTAAATGTTATATTTACGCTGCCATTCAAAACTAAGCTGCTACATTACTAATAATTAATGTAACTATAGCTGAAAAACTAATGTAATAGCAATAGGAGAGACTATTCATCCCTGAACACCATGGAGTTCATGTAGGCTTTATGATGCAGTTACATTATTATATCAACTATCAGAGACAGAAACTCTTCATTTAACATAATTACTTTTTTTTGCTGCTTCAACACAGCTCAATCCACACAGAGAAAGGTAAAGGGAAATAAGTGATAAGTTAACTCTAGGCCAATAATGCTCGTCTCTCTCCCAGACAGACAGGGCTTTGCTGTCCGTAGCACACACACACGGCAAAAAAAGTGTGTTACATGCGCTCTGAATACGCACTGCTGATTGACTGTTACCACTCTGCGTGTAACCAATCAGATGGTTCTGTGGGTGGGACAATGCTGGGTGCTGCAGAAACATACTGATAGAGGCAGAGGCAGAACTAAGCGGAGTAAAACATACTCAGATCTTCTCTGTTTCTAGCAGATACTACATGAAAAAATAACGTAAAATAACGCAGTAACGCATCATGAAGTAACAGTAACTGAGTTACTGAATATAAAAAATAACGCGTTAGACTACTAGTTACCGCCGAAAATAACAGCGTTACAGTAATGCGTTACTTTGTAATGCGTTAGTCCCAACACTGGGTATGACACCACGCTGTTACACAGGATGCTTAAAGTATCAGTAGAGAGGAAAAACAAGTTGACTTTATATGCACAATTGTGTTTCCTTGTCTTCATTAAAACATATCCAATTGTATTTAAAATCCACAAAGTATGTGAAAATACTGTCTAAACATCACAAAATGCCACAAATTCAGTCAGCCATTTTGAATATCATGCTCCAAACGTGTTCGGTAATTTCTGTATATTGACGTCACTGGACTAACACTTCTGCACTCTGATTATATAGTATCAGATCAGTCACCCTTTAGACAGATATGTGCTGTCTTTCATTCACAATTTCTATATAAAACATGAACTCATATGATTTTCTTTTTTTATGCATTTTAAGTCGTAAATAAATAAATACATGAAAAGTTTACTAACATGCTAGTCAATGAGGGCTCTCTATTTCGCCCACAAAACCCTCGAAAGAACCATCCGAAACCCGCCAACAATACTCTATGTACAAACTGTGACCTGAATATTAACCAAATATTAGCAATGTTGTTATTATAAGCGGTAACGCAGAACAACCAATTAAAAAATAAAATCATGCCTTTGATCTGGATATTAGGAGGATTCAGCCATAAATCTAGAAGTTCTTGATCTATAACATTCAATGTATACCTGGAGATGGACACAAACAAAAAAGACCAAAGACAGTGTCTGCAGGGAGTCTTGTCCTTGTTAACTTGTCATGTGCATCATGATTAATTCTTCATGTAGACGGGAAGATATGGACATCCTATCAGTCGTCATCGAAGTAAGAGCAGCCATAATACAGAACGCTATTCTTTTATTATGTTTGTATTTCTTGTTTAGCACTTAGCAATACTGCTACATGATGCTATAGTGATTCACTAAAGCTGGACCTGTTTAACAAGAGCTTCTAAAACTTGTAGCTCACCTTCCTAATAATTAGAGTCAACAATATATGCTTCTATATCATAATTTTCCCCAATTAATCGTTGTTGGTTCCCATAAAGTCTGCATGATTTGCATTGTTGTTGGTGGTGAAGGGATCTGTGGTCCCTATCTCGACGTGATGCGATGACATATCTGGCTCGCTCATTATCTCTCAAATTGGCTCGAGAATCTCTATGAGATTGATACTATTTTGACCATATCTATTTACTCGCCTCCTTTGTAAGTCTTTCGGAGTCATACATCAGATATATATGATATTAGCATCAATATAGGCACAACTTGTTTTTCCAATCTACTGGTACTTTAGCTAAATGTTATTTAAATTTACAGTACTGTTTGTATTTCGACACTGGCTTTCTTCCCCGGAAGTGAAAACCAGTGGTGATTAATCAAGCTAAGATAGCTGTTGTAAAGCAAGAAGCACGCATATTATCCGAGTACAAGAGTGCAATCACAACATTGCAATACCCTACATCTTCCTACAGAAAGCAGATACGAGCAAAAACAATCTAACTATGCAATGGAATAGATCCCTTTACCCTACGAACTATTGTGCTCCAGACGCCATCCTACACATCAAAACAGATGGAAACTTGGAAAAGCATGAAGGTCTACAATTTGTTTGTGTGTGGCTGGGTCAAGGAAGTTGGTATCAAGACTTTGCATAGTAACATGCATAGTTTTTGCTCGGATAGGTTGCCTTTCATGATTTAACTATGTGTCTACTGATATGTTTGCACGTGCTGTTTTTCCCCGTCTTTATTAAAATGTTACTATGGATGTCAACATTGTGTGTGTACTGAAAGTTTCATATATGATTGTTGCCTTTGGTAAAAGCTTAAGTAAGGTTTTGCTCACATTAGCGCGCTTTTCAAAACACTAGTAGCAAACATGTTTGAGAAATACAAATAACATCAAGATAACACCTAAATGGAAAATAATAAACGCTAAAAGTATATCAAACAAACCTTTAAAGAATTGATCACTGCAAACTCATACGTTCTTCTACTCTGCTCTCTTGGACTAGAGTGTGAGCTGCATGCTTTTCTTGTTGTTTCGTAAAATCTCTTACTGTACTATCTAGCTGAATATTCAAATCCTGGTGAAGCTGTGACTGGCTCAAGCCTTGCAGGTAGATAAAGCCAAACTCTGGCCTGAACTCAAGTGGTAGAGCATGTGTGGATGGATGAATCAAAATGCTTGAGAATGTTTTGAAATCGCTAAGATTTATCTAAAAGCCATATGCAGTTATCAAGAAAACCACATTGAGGCGTAGGTTACCTACCTCTGGATTAGACAGCTGCTGTACATGTTTGAGTATTATTTCGAGACAAAGTCAACAATCACAAAAGAGAGATGTTGTGGAGTTGGGAACATTTGCAAGGTTTTTCATTATCCGTGGGGATTGGTTGCATTTGAGAGAATTGGTGCAATCACAACATTGCAATATCCTGATTAATTTGTTTTGTGCCATTTTGTTTGGTGTTATGTCACAAGATTACTCTAATTACAGGGGTCGGCCACCCAAAATGTTGAACTATTCCACCAAGAAAACTGAAAACAAATCTATCTGGAGCTGCAAAAAAATAAAAGCCTTATATAAGTCTTTTTTAATGAAGGCTGTAAGTGTCTATATTAGCCCACTATCAAAATGACTATGTACGCTACAAATATAATAAGCATTCATGATTGAATGTTTATTTTCCCTGCAGTGCGCCCTGGAGTAAAAAATGCATCACATGACGACCCTGCGTTAGGATGGTGCTTTAAGTTGAACTTCTATTGCGATATGAGTGTATTGTGTTTCATTACAGAGATGAAATTATAGAAATACAATAAAGAAATCAGATTTTTGATATAATTTTTGTTTTGAGTAATTCTCTTCCAAAACACTAAGGGGCAGTGTCTCCAAAAGGAGCAACTGCAGCAGTTGTTGACTAGATTCTGTATTTCCTTCCTGTGAAGCAAGATGATAGACGACAACCACTGAATCACAACATGGACATATTTGTCTACACTGGAACTAATCATTCACAATCATCAGTTTACTTTTAACGGACGTTTTAATAACCAGATTAAAATACCTTCGTGAATATGGACTGTGCAACTTCTAAACGAGACACGGCAAAGGACGCTATTATTATTTGCAACGCTATTCGGTCATTCGGGACATGGGACAAGAGAAAGCTATCATGTAATCGTAAATAAACAAAACTGTTAAACAACTGTTATAACTGCATGCTGGTGTAAATCTGTATGGTCATGTTCAGAGTTCAAAAATGTTTCTAAGTATACCATGCCTAAAAGTTTATTGGTGGAGAATTGGTGGAGAAGATGTGTGAGCACGAGAAAGAATATGTGTCGTAATTGAACCTATTGGCACAACATTGGCAATAAAAGTTAAAAAGAGTGTCATACTTTCTGACTTCTTCTGGACGCAACAACAACACAATAAGATGAAAAAAGACCCATTCAGTCATTTGTTTGACCGGTATGTAGACATTTTCAGTTTTCCTGCAAATGTTTAATCACTGTTATTTTATTTCATACAATAATTTGTGCATTCTAAGCTTTAAAGTCAGTGCAAAATGCAGCAGCATTCTTATCTCTTTTGACACGCACAATATAACGCAGCTGATCGGACCTGAGCATTACAACACAATAATATCATTCTCTAAATATATCCTGACAAAAATCAAAAATCACTTTATAAAAACAGCAAATGTGTTACTAAATATGTGCTTTTGACAGGATGGTATTCTTACCCAATTAATGTGACTTCTGTTTTCGGACATCACTGGACAACCTCTCAACATCGGTAAAATGTAACTTTAATCTTCATGTGGGACTGCAAGCTTTTATCTGACGGGTGTGGTGTTTGGATTTGATGTAGTTCATGTTCAGGCACAGGGATTTGTTTTGTCTGCAACAGCCACCTGCCTGGATCCATGCCATGCTGAAAAACATGTGTCGCAGGCTGACCGAAATTTTCGTTGACAGAAATTTTACAATTTTATATTTATTCTACACATTTTTACAACCTTGTAAAACATGTCATGTTTGTCCTCTTATAGAAAGCATGTTAAAAAAAAATAAAATAAAAAAATCCCATCTTTTTTACATTTTCATACATTTTTGAAAAAGCTCCAGAGAGCCACTAGGGCATCGCCAAAGAGCTGCATGTGGCTCGAGAGCTGCGGGTACCCGACCCTTGCTCTAATGTAACTTGGTTCAATGCATGTTGCTTTAGATCACCACCACTATATTTCTAAAACGTTCAAGCCATTAAAACAAACCAGCAGTCACCATAGTGGACCACACTGGGAAAACACCTTACCTTTTGAGGTTCAGCAGAGCCCATGGGATGCCAGTGGGCGTTTTGAAGGCTGGAAGCAACTTTTCACCTAGTTCCACTGCCTTCCTACGGAAAACCTTAAGATGAAAAAGAGAGAAATTAATTATTCCTGCTTAAAAGACACCTACGGGGAAGAACCAGCATTTTCTTGGGTCCTCCGTTTTGGAATTTGACCAAAGTTTTAATGAAAATTCATGCACAATCTCCACATTTCAAAGACAAAGGTGCAACAGTAACAGATTATTAGAGATGGGTACCATTCACATTTGTAGTAATACAAAGAGTAATAATAATATAAATAATAATAATAATAATGGACTAGATTTATACAGCGCTTTTTTATACACTAGCCACTCAAAGCGCTCACAGAGGAGTGAGAATCTATAATTTATTCACTCCACATTCACATGGTGATGGTAAGCTACATTTGCAGCCACAGCTGCCCTGGGGTAGACTGATGGAAACAATTTTCGCCGACGGTAGCAAGGGTGAAATGTTTTTCTCAAGGACACAACGACATTGACTTGGATGGCAGAGACGGAGATCGAACCTGGAACCCTCAAGTTCCTGGCACGGCCGCTCTACCCACTGCGTCACGCCGTCCCCAGTACCAATATTTAGTAGTACTGTTTATTAGTAAAATATAATTTTAATGTAAAATTTTACTTGCAAGTATTATTATAGTAGACTTTGCATGCAGTTGAAATTCTAAGACGTTGGATGGCAGTAGTGTAAAGGCTGGGTGACAAGACGACCATAAAGCCAGTCTAGTCTAATGGTGCGCCCTACAAAGTCTCTACACTATAAGTATTGTTCTTAGAAAACTTACCGTTTGGGCTAGTGTTTAGTCTACAAATGGATGTGACGTCACGTGCAACAATGGCATGAATACGGCGCGTTTGAGTTTACGTCAATAAAAGTTAATGCCGATGGAATTCGATCGGTACGAAAACCAATGTACCAATAAGTGCGGCCCTTGTTGTAAAAAGTTTAGACCTCCCCCTCAAATGTTCCGTTGTCTGTTAGTCCCTGACAAGCAAGCAGTGTGTGATTCATTGGGTCATGTATCATCATCAGCATTGACTTGTAGGCATTTCTGCAGGGGGGAAGGATGAGTTAAAGATGAGTAAGGCAGCAAAGCTCAAGAGGCATCTTGTCAACAACAGAGTGGCACATCCCCACACTTTTGGTTTTTGCTCTGAAGGCATTATTTGTGTCCTGGTGCAAGGCCACACAGTCACATATAGTTTTAAAAATGTATAGACGCGCTGCTTGCTGCCTCTTAGACAAATGGCCAAACAGTCTAGATGCAAAAGTCAATGCCAGCTTATGGATTCTTGCTTTTTCATTCAAATGACTTTCTGACATGACTTTCTGCTCTTTTCACGCCAAGCTGGCACTGTTGATGCCAAATTACCCCACAATGATAGGTGAGTAAGTGTGTGTGTGTGTGTGTGTGCGCATTGTGGGGCTGTATTGTAACAAGGCGTCAGAGCCCAGTGATTAATGCCTTTAATAACACGGAGAGCACACTGCAGGGGAGAATAAAAACACTTGCAGGAATGCACAGAATAATAAATTAAATACGCCCTGTGTCGAAGGCCATCAAGCAAAGTGCCAACGAGCTTTAATAAGCAAATGAATTATACAGAAAGTGAGGTGCGCGCAAGCGTGATGCCGGTGGACTGATATCATTAGTAACAAATAAAATCTCGTGTTGATCATCACATTTCACACCTGAACGCTGGTGTAAAAACATCTACCAGGAGAAGAAAGACCACCGTGACAGAACATGCGAGTGCATTCATCAATCCTTGGGACCGGGGTGAGGTTATCACACCAGGGACAAACCCAAAGCTTCTTACAAGTTCAGAAACGATGTAGGCAAACTATTTATCCAGTGAGAGCAAGAGAGTTTGCTTCCAAAATGAGAGAGGAAGTACCATATTGTCTTTAAAAGAAGCAAGGAGTGATGCAGATGAAGGAAACCCCACATGGCCTCAGCAGTCGGGGTAATTTCCGAAGAAAGTTAAAAAGCCTCATCAGCACAAACCATCTGGCAGGTTAGATGCTAACTAAGCAGTTAAACATAACACTTGTTTTACTAAAGTGTATACAGGAGAGGATTTGTACACATGATGGTTGTTGGAATGCCTTCTTTAATATTTGTTTTTTAGTAAACATAGTCACCCAACTAAAACCCTTGGTTGCTTAAAGGAATTTTTGGAATTTTGACAATCATTTGCAGTCCTTATGTAAGACAACAACACATGTTTTTTATTTTTTAATGCATTCTAAATAATAAATAAATGTGATCTGAAGTCCGCTTACATTGGAGACTATGAGAGCCAGACTATTCTGCTTATAAAGCCCTTAAAAAAAAATGAAACACCTTCGTTAAGGTTTTATATACATGCTGTGTGTATATATGTAATGTAGTAATGGGTAAAATTCATAATAACATTTATATTTATGTACCGTATTTTTTTTAACTACAAGGCACACTTAAAATCCTTTAATTTTCTCAAAAATCGACTGTGCGCCTTATAACCCACTGTGACTAATGTTCAGAATAATTCTGGTTGTGATTACCAACCTCAAAGCTATTTCATTTGGTACATGGTGTAATGATAACTGTGACCAGTAGATGGCAGTCACACTTAAGCGATACGTGTAGACTGCAATATGACGCCAGTAATGACAGCAAAACGTTAATTGTTCCGTTGCCTGGGTCATGGCTTGGTTTATGTTTAGTGTTATTCTTTCTATGTTTAAGTCTAGTTTTGTTCCCCATGCGCTTGTTTGTGTTATTGGTTGCACCTGTGTCTTGCCTTGGCCCTGCTTTCCTCCAATCCGTACTTTCCTTCTACTTGTGTTTAGTCCAGGTGTATTCAGTTTTCTAATTAGTCAGTGCATTTATTCTCTGTTTGTTGTCCTGTCACAACCGTGTTTCTTCACCTTGCGTTCCTGCAATTGGGTCCTCCTCACCAAGCCTCCACTTCCACAAATGTGACACTTGGATGAAGAATGACTCACAATCTTTGCAAAGAAAACGGGGGTTGAATGAAGTGTATTTTCGTGTCTTTTTTTTGGTTGCCATATCCGGGTTTAAATTGGCCGTCAAAGTGTACCAAGTTGTCGGATTACATTCTCATTCTTCCACTATCCAGGTGAGATGCATGAATTATGTTTTACAATTAACTTCTACGAGCAGGGAAGCGAGAAAGCAGCTGACGGGCGGAATAGAGGACCTCCCAATGGCTCCTTTGTAAGTGGACTTTTATTTACGAGTTAAAATGCATTAAAAAATACATCTGTCGTCATGTCTTTTACAATGATTGTGTACAATTGACAAAATTCCCCAAAAAGTGCTGTTCCTTTTTAAAGTACCAGGAGAGTGGAAAAACATATTGCCGCTATTATTACATATGATTTATGACACCAAAATATTTCCAAAGTTTGCGAGTAAATAGATATGATCAAAAATGTATCAATCTCACAGAGACTCCCGAACCACTTTGAGAGATAACGAGGAAGCCAGTCACGTGATCGCATGATGTCGCGCTAAGATCCAAAGATCCCTTCCCTATCAACAACAGTGCTAATGAAGCAGACTTAGTGAGAGCCAACAATTGAAAAATAATGATCCAGAGCCTTATATTTTTGAGCTCGAACACAAAGAGGATTAGCAATAAGTTTTAGAAGCCAAGTGATGGATGCAGTTCCATTGCGACATTAGCATCCGCAGCATTGCTAGGTGCTAAATGTACAAAATAACAATAACTAAATAAACTGAAATAAAACAAACACTTACTGTAATATTTCCACTCTCGCTGGGATGCTGACAGACGGGACGCTCACATAATTCCTTTTGGATGAAGATCCAATCGAAATCCTCACAGAGGGTTTAAAAAAAGTTCTTGCAGGAAGCGTCTTGTGGGTTCTATTTCGTCATCTCTGAGGATGTAAAAGTCGACCAGCCTGTCAGACCATGGCCATATTTGTCTACTCCCAGGTGATAAGTGCATAATCTCGTTACCCTGCGTAATGACAATAAAGCTGATTCTGAGTCTAAATGCCATCCATCCATTTTCTACCACTTATTCCCTTCGGGATTGCGGGGGGTGCTGGAGCCTATCTCAGCTACAATTGGGCGGAAGGTGGTGTACACCCTGGACAAGTTTCTACCTCATCGCAGAGCCAATACAGATAGACAGACAGCATTCACACTCACATTTACACACTAAAGGCAAATTTAGTGTTGCCAATCAACCTGTCCACAGGTGCATGTCTTTGCAAAAGGGAGGAAGCTGGTGTACCCGGGGCAAACCCACGCAGTCACGGGGAGGACATGCAAACTCCACACAGAAAGATCCCGAGCCCGGGATTGAACCCAGGACTACTCAGGACCTTCGTATTGTGAGGCAGACGCACTAACCCCTTCTTCTATTGTGCTTGCCCAAAAGCAGCGAAAGCGAGCATTAGCTCACTGCTAACAATGCGCCCCTGTATTAGTCTGTGTGCATTGGTGCTTATAATACCAATATCAGTCATATTTGGTTATTTTCAAGTCACGACATCTAAAAGGAATATTGTTGCCAAATTCTGGATGTTTTCAGAGAGAGTACAATGAGCGCAACAGAGGACCCTCGATCTGTTGAATCAATTGTTAGCTATCAATTAATGATTTTAAATGCATTAAAAAAGCCAAGCATGTGTTCTTGTCTTGCATAAGGATTGTGTATGATGAACACATCTTTTTACAGTTTTTGCGTTTCTCCAGTATGACTGATTTGGAAAAAATTGTCAAGAGTGCTGATGCATTACTACAAACCCCGTTTCCACATGAGTTGGGAAATTGTGTTAGATGTAAATATAAACGGATTACAATGATTTGCAAATCATTTTCAACCCATATTCAATTGAATGCACTACAAAGACAAAATATTTGATGTTCAAACTCAAACTTTTTTTTTTTTTGCAAATAACAATTAACTTAGAAGTTCATTGTATTACGTTTTTATTTACATCTAACACAATTTCCCAACTCATATGGAAACAGGGTTTGTACAATTTCCAAAAATAGTCAAAGGTATTTATAGCGCAATATTCAAAATAGCTGACTGAATTTGTGGCATCTTATGATGTTTAAACAGTGTTTGCAGATTGGAAACACAATCGGATATGGTTTAATGGATACAATGAAATAAGCATATAAAATCAACTTGTTTTTCCACTCTACTGGTACTTGAAGCCTCGTTAATGTTTCTACATAACTCATGCCTCACCTCACTCTTTGGGTTTCAGATTTCTTAAGGGTAAAAAATGCTTCGGTTTTCGTATGAGTCAGTCTTTGTCTGAACTTTTTGGAATGGATTACGAATGAAAACCGAGTTAGCACTGTGTATCGAAATTATTGCATTTATCGTTATCCCAAGATTACATCATGTCATAAATTGATAGTGATCTAGGTATGTTTGTACTGAGAAAAGACGACTATGGTCAAAGTTTGGAAATTATTTCATGCAACATTAAATTAAGAGTTCAGAACATTCAATAGGGGCTTCTCACACTAAGATTAAAATGGGTTAATTGGTCATTAACTGGTCAATTTACTCTTAATCAATCAAGAGAAATGGCTTCCATCATCACGGTGCTATTGATGCGCTTACATAATGCATGCACCAACCCTGCTCATGTGAGAGTCATAGAATTCTAATTAATATTATGACTTGTAGTGACTTAGTGGATGGCAAACACAGGGATGGCCAGAAAAATTCCAGAAAGAACTAGAAGTAGGACACATTCTTCATTCCCGGTCTGTTAGTCACTTATCTCAGCGGGTTTTAAAGGTCCACCAGTACCTCCCTCTGTCTGGTGGTCCACATTCTATGACCTGAATCACTGTGTGTCACTTTTTATATGTATTTCTTACTTTTACTGTCTGTTTCTCTCCAGCAGACATTTGGAGGATCATTCTACTTTACTGTCTGGATGCACTTTTAGATGACCTTCTCAGAGCTAATAATAAACGATGAGAAAATGCATGTAGCTCATAAAAAAAACCATCCTATTTATGATTATGTCCTTCTCGGCCCCTTCTAGATAAGTTCTAATTTTCCGAGCCTGCTCAGAGGGTATTTTTATTGAGCAGGTGGGTTGGAAGTCTGCGTCATATATCAGGGGCAATTAAAGGGTACCTATTATGCAAAAACAATTTTTCTTACCAATTGGTACCTTTCTTTGTGTATTTGTAATCTGCATAAGTCCCGAAAATTTAAAATCAAATCATGTGGGCATAGCAGAGATATTAATAAAAATATCTAGCCTTCCTTCATACTTCCCTGGAATTTGCCCCAATTGTGACGTCAGCGGATGTCTCCATATATGGTTGAAATTTACCCAAAGTGTATGAGTCCACCAATGTAGTCAATAAGCGCCTTCTTTTTCTCTGTCTTCTTGTTGTGTGGCAGACAGGCTCGTACATGCGCATGCAATCTGCGCTGTTGCTATTTCTAGTAAAAAGTAGTGTATAGTTTGAACTAAGGTTGTCCCGATACCACTAATTTAGTACCGATACCAAAATTTATATAGATTCTTTTCCAAATAAAGAGAACTATGAAAAACGTCAATATTGGCTTTATTTTAACAGAAACTCTTACACTACATTAAACACTCAGAGTCAAAGAACAATTTTAAAATGTTAAAATATAAATTAAACAGTATTAAACACATTGGATTTTTCTTGTTGCACTCAAATAACAATTTACTATTTTCCATAGTACTTATAGTCTGCCATAATCAAGGATTAAGTTAGAATAGAACAAAGTTTTGCTGACATTATATTAAATTATTCAGGATTTATAGTTGCCACTCCTTGTCTGTGCTTTAAGAAAAATATAATTATTAATTAAGTGCTAAAAATAAAACTATGGATAAATGCACACTGATAAGCCATGTAACACGTAACACACATTTATTAAAGACAAAACACAAATTGTAGGAATTGCATTAGTTGACGCTATTTGGGCGGTCTTAACTCTGCTAATATTTGGCATTAAACCAAGCCACTGTGCGCGCGCCTATGTATCTATATGTGCACAGCAGGGGAGCTAGTTAATTTATTAGAGTAGCGTATGTGTTTGTGAGAATGGCAATGTGTTGTCTGAGTGACAACAGTGAGTGAGTGGGCAAGAGAGGGAGAGAGAGGTAGCGAGTGCACTGCGCAGTAGAGAGATGGCAGCACAGAAATATGCTGAAAATTATGTATCCCCTAATTTTGATTAATAAAATGAGTCCAAATTCACAAGTTTTGTAATAGATGATGTTAAGTATGTCCTGAATAAACCACATGAAGTTAGTACATCAATTGAGGAAAATAGAAGGGGGGCATTTTTTGGCAGCAGAGAAATATTATGTATCCCCGACTAACTTACTTCTGTCATTTATAGATTGAGTCCAAATTCACCTGTTTTGTACAAAGCCAAGTCTCTACATATAATCTACATGATGTTAGTACATAGCTTGAGAAAAATAGACGTACGTGGGACACACATTTTCCGGCATAATATAGTTTTTTTTTTTTAACATGTAATTGATTCTACCCTATAGTGTTTGTTCCCATTATATTGGTGTTATTTTTTAATCTATCAGAAGATGAAATAGATAAACCAATTTACAGGATGTTATTAATGTAATTTACATAAAATTGCAGGCTGACTAACCACTTTGCTGCATCACCTCGTACACAATACAGAAGCTTGTGCAACGGTGTGAATACAAGTACAACATGTAATGTACAGATGATCAAAAGCAATTTTTCGGGTAGGAATGTCACATGTTACACTAACAACATTTTTGACGATCAAATCATGATCGTAATAATCCACATCGATATCAATGCCATCGCTAATAACACGGGAGTGTTGCCGCTGTCTGAGCAAGGAACAGAGCTCTGCCCCCATGCGCTCTCCCGTGGCAGGGGATACAAAATATTTCAGCGATACAGAATTTCGCATGACAACAGGTCCAGTTTTGCCCTGCAAAACTAATAATAAAGCAACCAGATTGTCACGAATCGATGGCCTCTAGTTCTGACCGGAAAGCGGAGCTTAGCAGACCCATTGCTGGGTAAAGTGAAGGGTGTTACCCCCGACAAAAACATTCGCCCTAGAAGGAACGTCTGCCGTGTGCTCCTCGACTGAGGTCTGCGTGGCAGGCCGAACAGCTGCAAGAGTGTAACAACTACATTATACCTGTCACGCTTTACAACACCTTGTGCAGATCTGAATGCTTATTATTTAAATGTTTACTGAAGTTTGAAGCAAAGGTGGTAATACTAATCGCCACATTTGGCGAGGCGTGTTTTAAAGCAGCTGTTATGAGAGTAGCGTAAGTGTGTGTGTGCTCCTTTAAGAATGGCAGTATGTGGGGTGGACAAGTGAGGAGAGGTTGCGGTTGCATGTGGAGGAGTGTTAATAACTCGGTGGATGTCCGGATGTGTCCTGTGGAAATTAGAAATAAAGTGACTAAGTTGTAACTAATTGACAGCCTCGTCATTCCGACCAAAGAGTGGAGCTTTACGGACCCATTGCCGGGTAAAGTGACAAAACATCGGCTATGGAGGGAACGTTTCCCCTGTGCTCCTCGGTTAGATGATCAGGGAGTCGATAAGGTGTAACACAGCATTTGCACTCCCTGTTTAAAGCGTCACATTTATTGTTAGTTTTGAAGCCCAAATACCTACATATTGCGCTTCCCGCACCCTCTTTATTAACCAGTAGAATTACCGTTTTTTGCCATTTTTCCCCACCAAGATGTTATTTCTGTATGCACTTTGTGTGTGCGTTTTGACACACAACGTCATGCGCCTCGACTCTGTAGTCACCGCCACATAGCGGCATTAAGATGAAACAATGGTACCGGTATTTTTCAAAGGTGGTATAGTACTGCTTTCAATTGATTAGTACCGCGATACTTTATTAGTATGTTTTCATTGGCGATGTTTTTGCAAGTATTGGCGTAGATCTGCTTCCGCCCGGAAAAACACGATTGATGACGCGACGACTATTGTTGACGCCAGTTTTATTTCGGCGACCTTTATCGACTAATCGTTGCACCCTTACTCTAAATGATCAAGAAACAAATTTAAAGATTTTTACTGAAGTAATGTTAAAAAAAACGTAATCATGCAGAAAACACATGTATAACAGTTTAAAGAAAAAATAATATTCACATCATCACATCAAGGGACGTCGTGGCGCAGTGGTAGAGTGGCCGTGCGCAACCCGAGGGTCCCTGGTTCAAATCCCACCTAGTACCAACCTCGTCACGTCCGTTGTGTCCTGAGCAAGACACTTTACCCTTGCTCCTGATGGGTGCTGGTTGGCGCCTTGCATGGCAGCTCCCTCCATCAGTGTGTGAATGTGTGTGTGAATGGGTAAATGTGGAATTAGTGTCAAAGTGCTTTGAGTACCTTGAAGGTAGAAAAGCGCTATACAAGTACAACCCATTTATCATTTATTTATCATTAAATATCAGGTTTCTGTACCTAAATGTTTGTCTCCACTAATAACTTTTGATGTGGTGTTGTGGTTGCTCAATTTTACAATTTCTCGACACTGCCACTGTGTGTGCGTGCATGTGTGTGTGTGTGTTTATGTGTTGCAGCCCACAGAGAGTTTTCCAGGACAGCTCGCTAACTAAGATGAATCACATCACCGGGCCTCATGGTGACCTCCCTCCAGGTCCAGATGACAATAGGATCTACGACACTTCAGAACTTTTCTATTCCTTCCTCTCAGACCTTTTTCAGATATACGACCTGCAGGTTCCTGACGCCTCTTTGAAATTATTTATCATCTCCAACCATCATTTGCATTTAAATTATTGTTATACAAGTTACTTTTTAATGATGTTTAAACAACAACAAATGTCCCTAGAGCCAGTTAATGAGCATCAAACAAGATAAATCATCACCCTTATTTGTTTACTCCACTTTTGAGATAAGAAAATGGCACTGAAATACCTGCTTTTGAAGTTGAAAGGAAAAACCGACTTTGTCTGGCTTCGCTGCACATCTTAAAATACAGCACGGTGCTCTGCCCACTGTCTGTCAGTCTGATACAGACGTGACTTTTCTCCAGCAAATAGGCTGAAGTACACAACAGCGCTCATTGGACACACAATTTTGTCGAGGACAAAACAGCTCATTAGTATGAAAGCAACAGACACACAAAGTGATGTGTTTCACTGGACACTGCATTAGGTACACCATCTAACGAGATCAAGTATATGAAAGTGACCTCTGTGGTCAATGAAGCCAAGCGGCTGAAGTGTGCTTGGAAGTGGAAGGATACGGATGAGAGGGTGACTCTGTGTCAGACTAAATGAGCTAAAAGTGAGATGCAACCAGCACACAGACACACACACAGACAACGCAGCTTTCTGCCCTCAGGAAGCCCTCGGTTGTGTCAATGGTTGCTCTCGTTCTCCTCTCCACCCTCGGTCAGAGTCTCTCTCTCTCTGTGGATTTATTAACTGGCTTCAGGCGCGAAAGTAGAGAAGAAAGCGGCAGTGCCTTAAGACAAGCAGGCCGTAATTAGAAATAACGTAGAAGTCAGCTGAAGGCCTCGCGTGAAAAGAGATAAAGACTTTACTCCACATATGTTACTGCAGCCAGACTCGAATCAAACACAACTGGGAGTATTTTTCTCTCCCGTCTATGCAACATTTACCACAATAGTAAGATGAGATAGACACTGTGGTGTAATGTCATTATATGGGTAACGTTGACGTCATGACATCATGCATGTATGAGCGAATTAGGTGCGTGCCCGGGAACGTACCCGGAAGAGTATGTAAATGAGCTGACGGCTGTTGAGACGCTGTGTTGTATGACTCGCTACCAAACTGTTCAGTAAATGTTTTGTAAACACCACCTCTGGTAGTTTTCCTTGCCTCTAAACAATAACACGATATGGTGTCAGAAGTGGGATTACTTTGAGCGACGGGACGTGTTTTTTTTATTGGACAGAGGACCGCGCACACAACAAGCCGGCATGAATGATCAGGACGGGGGGGTCGCACCTCCGCAGCCGCGGGGGAACGCAGGAGCAGCCCAGGCGGGGATGGCGGCACCTCCGACGGCAACGTTCACCATCAAACCACCGGAGCCTTTCGACTTCACAAAGCCACACGAGTGGGAGAAGTGGATAAGGAGGTTTGAACGTTTTGGACTGGCGAGCAACCTGAACTCCTCCTCTGAAGCGAACCAGGTAAATACACTGGTGTACTGTATGGGGGATGAGGCTGACGACGTGCTACGAGGGCTTGATTTAACAGCCGAGCAGCGACAGCGGTATGCTACAGTTAAAAACGGATTTGACAAGTCTTTTATCCCGAAGAAAAATGTCATATATGAACGTGCCAAATTCAACAAAAGAGTACAACAGCCTTCAGAGTCAGTGGACGCATTCATCACAGCACTGTATGCTCTAGCAGAGAATTGTGAAAATGGGGATCTGCATGACGACCCATTAAGAGACAGACTGGCAGTAGGTCTTAAAGATTCATCCCTGTCAGAGAGAATGCAACTGGATAAAGACCTCACTCTAGTTAAAGCCATCACAATGGCCAGGCAGTCTGAAGAAATAAAGAGGCAACAGACTGATCTGAGAGAGTTAAGTGCCAGCAAGCCAGCCATGGATGCTATGCATTTTAAGAGGGGAGAAACAAAACAAATTCAGAAACAAAGATCAGACTCAAGGACAGAACAAAAACTGGAAACCTGATAAATCTTTGCAGCACAGAGCGGAAAATAAAGCATGTGGAAAATGTGGAAAATCACCCTCTCACCCAGTGTCACAGTGCTCAGCTAAAAGTGCAGATTGCCACAACTGTGGAAAACGTGGCGATTTTGGAAAGGTGTGCAGATCTACCAAAAATGTACATGAAGTTGCTGAAGATGTGGATGGACTGTTTTTAGGTGTAGTAGCCTCTGGAGAGGACACATGGATGGCTGACATAAGCATAAGGGGCAGCACAGTGTCCTTTAAAATAGACACCGGAGCAGATGTCACAGCCATTTCTGAGCAGGTATATAAGAGCGTTACACACAGAGAGGGGGAACTAGAAAAATCCCTTAAACCACTCTATGGGCCGGGTGGTGCTAAATTAACTGTTCTGGGGTCAGCCACAGAAACACTCTCTTACAAAGACAGGGAAATCGCAGAGAGGATGTTTGTAGTGAGAGGCCTACAGGTGGCACTATTGAGCAGGCCAGCTTCAGTAAGCCTCAAATTAGTGGCCAGAGTTGATGCTATAAATCAAGAGTCAGTAAGACAGACTTATCCTAAACTCTGTGATGGGCTCGGGCTGGTTCAGAAGCCGTACACAATTAAACTCAAGCCTGACGCTATACCGTTTTCCCTTAAAGTGCCGCGCCGAATCCCATTGCCACTCATGGACAAAGTAAAAAAAGAGCTGGAGAGGATGGAAAATCTGGGGGTCATCAGCCGCATTGAAGAACCAACAGACTGGTGTTGCGGTATGGTGGTGGCTCCAAAGAAGAACAAAGAGGAAGTTCGCATCTGCGTGGACTTGACACCACTAAATGTGTCAGTGTGCCGAGAAAAATATATCCTTCCCTCTGTAGAGCAAACGCTAGGCATGCTCACAGGAGCACAATATTTCACCAAGCTGGACGCAAACATGGGTTTCTGGCAGATTCCCCTGGCCAAAGAATCAGCTCTCTATACTACATTCATCACGCCATTCGGGCGTTACCATTTCAACCATCTGCCTTTCGGCATCTCCTCTGCCCCAGAGCACTTTCAGAACATGACGGTGACTGAAGTTACTTCTGGCCTCGAAGGTGTAGTGTGTCACATGGACGATGTTCTAGTCTGGGGGGCTACAAAGCAGCAGCACGACGCCAGGACGCATGCTGTACTGGAGAGAGCAGTGAAAGCAGGGGTCACACTCAACATGTCAAAATGTGAGTTTGGAAAGAGAGAGATCAAGTTCCTTGGTTACGTCATATCAGCAGACGGCATGAAGACGGACCCGGATAAAACCAGAGCTGTGCGGGACATGAAAGAGCCTACTAACATAAGCGAGCTCAGAAGTTTCCTGGGAATGGTGAACCAGTTAGGGAAATTTTTACCTAACCTGGCTGAGAAGGATAAAGCACTCAGAGATCTGCTGTCCACAAAGAATCAGTGGTGCTGGGGTCATGAACAGCAGAGGGCTTACTGCAGCCTCAAAGAGGAGCTCTCCACAACACCGGTCCTCCAGCTCTACGACCCTAACAAGCCACTGAAAATATCAGCCGATGCCTCGTCCTATGGGCTAGGCGCAGTGATGCTCCAGAAGGACAGAGAGGTTTGGTCACCAGTAGCGTATGCTTCCAGGTCCCTGATTAACACCGAGCAGCGATATGCGCAGCTGGAAAAGGAGGCATTAGCGCTGACATGGGCCTGTGAGAGATTTAGCGACTTCATCCTGGGCCTAGATTTTGAACTGGAAACGGACCACAAACCTCTTGTGAGTCTACTGGGAGGGCAGGCACTGGACGCGCTGCCACCTAGAATTCAAAGATTCAGGATGCGCTTAATGAGGTACTCCTATTCAATCTCATACACACCGGGGAAGAGCCTCATAACTGCTGACACACTCTCTCGTGCCCCGCTCAAAAGTAATGTGGAAAGAGCAGACAAAGACCTAATGGAAGATACTAACATCTACGTTGACTCTGTGATGGAACATCTTCCCATAAGTGATAAATATCAGACGGAACTCAAGGAGCAGCTTTGTGCTGACAGTGTCTGTGCTCAGGTCATGGAGTACTGTGTCGAAGGCTGGCCTGACAGACATCAGTTACAGGGCCCAGTCAAACACTACTGGCATGAGAGAGCGCACCTGAGCGTGCATAACGGACTACTCCTGCATGGCACAAGGTTAGTGATACCTGCTAATATGCGAAATGATGTTCTTGACAGGATACATGAGGGACATCAGGAGGTGGTTAAGTGCAGAGAACGCGCACGTCAAACAGTGTGGTGGCCTGGACTGAGCAACCAAATGAAAGAGCTAGTGCTCAACTGCAGAGACTGCATCAAGGAAAGGGTTAATCCGAGAGAACCACTGCTGCCAACCAAACTCCCAGATGGGCCCTGGCAAAAGCTAGGAGCAGATCTATTCACCTTGAAGGAGAAAACCTATCTGCTAGTGGTGGATTATTTTTCCAGATATGTGGAAATAGCTCCTCTCAGCCCATCTAGGTCAGCAGATGTGATAGTTCACCTGAAATCAATGTTCTCACGTAACGGGATTCCTTTTCAGTTCATTTCTGATAATGGGCCGCAGTTCTCTGGACAGGAGATGAAACAATTTGCAGCAGACTACGGATTTGTGCACGTGACCAGCAGCCCTAAGTACCCACAAGGCAACGCTGAGGCAGAGCGTGCTGTCCAAACGGTTAAAAACCTGATTAAAAAGGCCAAATATCCATATCTAGCCCTAATGGCCTACAGGGCCACCCCTCTGAGTAATGGCTACAGCCCTGCCCAGTTGCTCATGGGGCGCTGCATTCGCACAACCGTACCGGTCCTTCCTGAGAAGTTACAGCCAGCATCACCGGACCTGCTGGCCCTCCAGCAGAAAGAGCGGGAGAAGCGACTGATGGACGCAAAATGTTTCAATGAGAGACACAGAACAAGAGCTCTCACAAAGTTGACACCTGGGGACCAGGTTTGGATTACCAACGCAGAGGCACAAGGGACAGTGACTTCCGTACACCCCAGTCCACGATCCTATCTGGTGTGTGGGCCACAAGGGACTCTAAGAAGGAACCGTCAACATCTCATGCCTATGCCGGGGCCTCAGGATGAGACTCAGCCTGTGCAGGGGGACATTCCGCCGAGTGCAAGCCCAGAAACTCTGTCTCCACCAGAGCCATGTCAGAGCACACCTACTGGTGTGAGAACAAGGTCGGGCAGAGAAGTTAGAAAGCCACAGAGACTAGACCTGTGAGGAAAAAAAAATCAAAGGGAATGCGATTTTGTTATGTTCTGTTAAAATGTGAGATATGCTGCTGATGCTTATGTTAATTGCAAGTATGCTTTGAGTTTTATCTTGCTAAAACAAAAACAACAAAAAAGTTTATTCTTTCTTTTGAGTAAAAAAATAAATAAGAGAAAAGAGGTGATATTCCTTTTCTGTGGAAAAAAAAAAAAAATGGTAAATAGAAATTTGTATTTTGTGTTTGGGGGAAAAGAAGAAATGTGATCTGTAATATGTGTGATTTGCGATTAAGACTTGCCCAAGAAAACAGTTAATGCTATTTAGGGTTTTGTATGTTCAGGCTATTTGAAAAGATGTTACAGCTGAGGGTCTTTTCAAACCTTAGTAAGGGGGATGTGGTGTAATGTCATTATATGGGTAACGTTGACGTCATGACATCATGCATGTATGAGCGAATTAGGTGCGTGCCCGGGAACGTACCCGGAAGAGTATGTAAATGAGCTGACGGCTGTTGAGACGCTGTGTTGTATGACTCGCTACCAAACTGTTCAGTAAACGTTTTGTAAACGCCAACTCTGGTAGTTTTCCTTGCCTCTAAACAATAACACGACAGACATTTGCTCATATTTAGCTTGATGGTCATTTGAATGTCTGACTCAAATACCGTTTTGCCAGAATCGTTTTTATATCCCTGCAAAAATATCAGCCAGCATTGATTTTTACTCAAAAACCTGAACTGATTGTTCCTAGCAAAAATAAGTACAATAGTAAAACCTTTTATTTTTAAGAATTGAAAACCTGCAATACTATTTCTTGCTATTTTCATGATTACCTTCAATCACTACCACAATCCGTTACTAGTGAACTAGTAAAGTCTTAGTAGTAAAAATATATTCAAATAATGTTAAAACATTTTACCCCTAGACAGTCACTGGAAAACATTTCAACACAATTTTTTTGGCTGTGCGACAGCAAGTTATGTAAACCTCACTTCCCAAAGCCTTAAAAGCCGTGCTTTCCATCCACATTGGCGGTGTTTTAAAACACTCTCTGTCCATCTAAAACACACGCACAGGCTATCATGTACAGTTTGTCCTATTTTTGTCCAGAAGCCCAAAAAAGCAGCCAAGGCCAACAATCCAAATTAATTAAATTATTTTTTTAAAATGCCTCTGTTCATGAATATGTTATAAGTACAATGATATGTATATTATGTTTAAAATAAACACACTTTTACATGGCAGCACCCAAGAAATATCATAAATGTTTCCTAATCACCAATGTCTGCTTGAAAGTCAATAACTTCATAGTGTTTTGTTAAGTAGGGTTTAAAACTAGGGCTGGGCCATATGGCCTTTTTTTAACATTTCGATATTTTGCCTTAGCCCTGAATTAACACTTGATATATATAATCACTTCAGTATGATGATTCTATGTGTATACATTAAAACATTCTTCTTCATACTGCATTAATATATGCTACTTTTAAACTTTAAAGCAGAGAAGGAAATCACAACTAAGTCAATTGACCAAAACTGTATTTATTAAACAGTTACTAAGCAGTGGCACAAACATTCATGTCATTTCCAAAACAGAAAGTGTAAGATTGTCAGAGACATTTTAAGTGCCAAATAAAAATGAGCTGCATAGATAGATAGATAGATAGTACTTTATTGATTCCTTCAGGAGAGTTCCTTCAGGAAAATTAAAATTCCAGCAGCAGTGTACAGAGTTGAGGTCAATTTAAAGAAAAAAGTAAAAAGTAAATAATGGGGGTTTAAATGGAAACAAAATAGAGAAATATTACAAAAAGAATAAAAACAATGGGAATAACAATATAACAGTAAAATAAGAATATAACAAGACAAAGTAGGCAGTAGTGACCATGTTATGAAAACGTATTGCACTGTTAATGTTTTGCATCCCCTGTCATCCTAGTATCCCCCGCCTCCCGTCCCAGAGAGGAGTTGTACAGTCTAATGGCGTGTGGGACAAAGGAGTTTTTGAGTCCATTAGTCCTGCACTTGGGATGAAGCAGTCTAGAACTGAACAGGCTCCTCTGGCTACTGATAACGCTATGCAGAGGGTGACTGGCATCATCCAGGATGCTCACTAGTTTGTCAACAGTCCTCTTCTCTGCCACCGTCACCAGTGAGTCCAGTTTCATTCCGATTGTAGAACCGGCCCGCCTGATCAGTTTCTCAAGTCTGGAGCTGTCCTTCTTAGATGTACTGCCCCCCCAGCACACTACCATGTAGAACAGAACACTGGCAACCACAGACTGGTAGTACATCCACAGGAGTTTTCTACAAATGTTGAATGAGTGCAGTCTCCTGAGGAAGTACAGCCTGCTCTGTCCTTTCTTGTACTGGTGATCCGTTTTAACAGTCCAGTCCAGCTTATTGTCCACCCAAACCCCGAGGTACTTGAATGAGTCCACGGTCTGTACCTCAACTCCCTCGATCACAATAGGTTGTGACCGTGGACTCGACCTCCCAAAGTCAATGACCAGCTCCTTGGTCTTTGACGGATTGATAATAGGAAATCAAATAGTGTTCGTCCTTCGCTATGTGGTAGGTTACTACGGACGTTATTAAATTCTGTTGTTGACTATTTTTTTCATACGACGTTGATGTGGAAATGTTTGCCTCAGCATTTTGATGGTGTGGGCGTGTGGAGTAATCACTCTTCATTCTCTAGCAGGTGACTTTTCAAATGATGCTACATATCAGCATTAATGCTATGTTTGGTAGCAACGCTTTAGCACCAAACTTGACAAATTACGGTTGTCTGTTCGACATATTCCGACTTGAAGTCAAACCACCGCCAGGCAAAAGACTCCCTGCTGTTTTTCCTGGGAATTAATTCTTCCTTCATTTGCACCTTCTTTCTCTCGTATCACCACTCGCACAGCTCTGCTAGCAGCACAGCTAACGATACGCATGCTGCAACCTCTCTGCTCCGTGAGGGCATATACGTATGTGTCGTGTGAAAGAAGGTGCGCTTGTCTGTGAGAAGGAGACACAGGAAAGAGTGAGTAGAGCCTGTAATGTAATGCCCGCAGCCAAAAGCAACTGCGTGAGAATGTATACTCGAATATCACGATAGTCATTTTCTATATCGCACAGAGACAAACCCGCGATATATCGTGTATATCGATATATCGCCCAGTCCTATTTAAAACATAAAATAATCATCCAAAAGCTGAGTTTTACCCATCCACACACAAAACACTGATCATGGTGTTTTTGAAACCTGCATTTGCGTGTGGACAAGAGTGCAAAATACATAGAAAAAAATGCATTAAAAAAAACAAAAAAAAACAAACTATGTTTGTGCATATATGGCATACTGGTTCAATTCAAACTGTTCCACAAATTTAAAGTTTTTGGCCTTATTTCTATCAACTGCTTACAGACTTGTTGTTGCTGTCTTACAGAGGTAAATAATGCATGAGCATGCATCCACTTTACTCGACCTAAGCGTCTAAAAGACATCTCTCTCCAGCTGCGAAGCAGCGCCCCCACTCTCCTAAACACAAGTCATGTTGCGCAAATAGTGCCAAGTGCATGGACCAGAGACGCAAAAGCATTTTGGGATAAAAAATCATGTCCGGCGGATATATCCAAATCAGCAATTCATCCTCAATGGTAGCGAACAGGCCCACCCGCACACACACACACGCACACGATGAACTTTCAAGTCCAAATAATATTCCCTTTGCCTCTCTTTTGGAATGCTTGCCTGCTGACTCTGTACATTTTTAACAGTCAGCTGTTTGGCAGACAGGAAAAGCGACCATTTACATCACGAAGTGCTACCTCCGTGGAAGCGCGACAAAGAGAGAGGTGTTCAAGAGATCCGCGAGGAGAGTACGAAGGTGGGCTTTGACGTTGCGGTGCAAGGTACAATAATTTAATAGCCAATCAAAAAGACGATAATCAACAGCTAAAATTAAAACCTACAGCCATCCTGCAGAGACACAACCAATCATGAATCAGTGCAAAGGTCTGGCATGCAAAAGAAACCTTTTATGACTGCACAGGCATGTAACATATTATTACTAAGTACTGTTAATAGTAGACGGTAAATACATAGGGCTACACTAGGGTTGTGCGATATACTGGTACTAATAAAGTACCGCAATACTAATGAATAAATAGGTACTATACTTGGGGCGGTATAGCTCCGTTGATAGAGTGGCCGTGCCAGCAACTTGAGGGTTCCAGGTTCGATCCCCGCTTCTCCCATCCTAGTCACTGCCGTTGTGTCCTTGGGCAAGACTCTTTATCCACCTGCTCCCAGTGCCACCCACACTGGGTTAAATATAACTTAGATATTGGGTTTCACAATGTAAAGCGCTTTGAGTCACTAGAAAAAAGCGCTATAAAATATAATTCACCAGTGGAGAGGCGGAGCCAACGGGCCGACGGTGGGACAGGGCACGCTGCGGCCCTGCCCAAGATGGCGGCAAGGAGGCGGAGAATTTGGCAGAGCGGAGAGGCGGGGCGTACCGATAGTCTGCTTTGCCAGTCCAAATTAGCTATTTTCCGTAGTACTCCTTCGTCCCTGGAGGACCGCATTCTCGTTGTCTCCCCTTCGACAAATGGACAAAGTTTTTCGCTAAGTAGAATCACAGCTGACCTCGACATTCGAAAGTTCTCTTGACCTTCCTGTGGCACAACACACTCATTGACAAACATATCCCACCAGGCTGCTGTTCTTCCAGGCCTTATCCAAAACCGTCGCTCAACATTGCTATGTTGCTGTTTGAGATGTGTAGTATCGCAATCGCGTGTGGTATTCATGTGTGATTTCCACAGGCGTCTGTTATGAAGCTGGCCGTGCCGCATTCTTTTTGACGTCATTTCCTGTGTGTGGCATGGTCATTCTGGCGTCACTTCCTCTCCTTAATGGTTTAGTATAGCTGACCCAGGGCTTAGGCTAAATAATTATCTGTTTAAGGAGTTATCCGGCTTAATGTAGACAGGGCTTTAGAGGAATCGCTACTGCGGTATACTCACATCCCCAGCAAGTCAGAAGCTGAACAGTCTCTGGCATGTGCGATTAAGGGAAGTCAGCAAGTCAGATTTGTAATTTCGGGACCAGGATTGGCTCTAATGTTTAGAGGTTTATTTGTGTCTTTATTATGAAAGCCTTTTTTTGACACTGAATTCATGTAACTGAATTTTTGGCATTTAAATTTTGTGAACTGAATTTTTTTTACATCAAATTATGCTGACAATTTCAGTAAAAATACATATTTGGTTTATTAAAAAAATATGTGTTTTATAATTCAGTGTATGAAAATTCAGTGTTTAAAAATTCAGTTTGTAAAGAGTCAGTGTAAAAAATCTCAGTGCAGAAAAAAATAGCTGCTTCAAAACGCAAGACCCACTTTTGGTGAATTAGGACTGAATCAATCGATCCTGTCTCAACACTCGCTAATGAGGTGTCAAGTTTGAAATCACATGACATGGGTCTTACAAAGAGGCAGGAAATACAGCACTACATGCAGCCAGGGCATGTAATTGCTGTATATGCTTGGATCCCTTTTTATTAAAACTTTGAACAATGGAGAGTTGCTGTGCATTAGTGAAATGAAGCAAAGATTCTGCAAAAAAGGATATAGGCTGATCACACGATGGGACAAACACTCACTCACAAAATCTTAAAAGAACGTTGGCCAACAGCGAAACGGACACCTTGTCGGAAAATGTGTCACACAGGTCTGTGACGGCTTGATCTCAGCTGACAGCTGGTGGGCCGGAGAAAGACGGCAAAGTCAGCTATGGTTTACCAAACCCTGATGTTAGTTTTTCACAAGTTAAAGCAAGATCGGTTAGGGCTTATCTGTGGAAGCATGTTTGGTTAGACCTTTTGGACGAAAGTTAGGTACTACTTTAGTGTATGTATAAGACATGAACTGATAGAGTAAGTACGGTAACAGTACACAATCTATGAAAAAGCTGATCTACGGTAGTGTACAGTAAGTTCACCCTGGTTTTGATTGATTAAGACGTTTATTAGTAGATTGCACAGTACAGTACAGCAGTGGTCCCCAACCACCGGGCCGCGGCCCAGTACCAATCGGCCCGCGGACCGATAAAAAAAATAAATAATAATAATAATAAAATAAAATAAATATTTTTTTGATTTTTAAATCAACATAAAAACTCAATCTATACATTATATATCAATATAAATCAATACAGACTGCAGGGATACAGTCCGTAAGCACATATGATTGTATTTCTTTATGAACCCCCCCCCGGTCCGTGGGACAAATTTTCAAGCGTTGACTGGTCCGCAGCTACAAAAACGTTGGGGACCACTGCAGTACAGTATATATTTTGTACAACTGACCACTAAATGGTAAGACCCGAAAAAGTTTTTCAACTAGTTTAAGTCAGGGTCCACGTTAATCAATTCATGGTGCTGACTATAAAGGCCCAGAGAGGGCGCTGGACATTAATATTGGATAAAGACCTGCAGGGAACACTCCTTGTCTTTTAAAAGAGTCACTGTAAACCAAGGAAAGGTGAATCTATATAATGTTTGTTTGCATTACAAGTCAAATTCAGGAAAAACTAAGCAAAATTAATACCAGTAACAAAAACTTATTTCGTGGCCCATTCTTCTTCCCTATAACGAGTTTTATCAAAACCGGTTAACTAGTTTTGGCTATACCCCACTCACCATCAAACAAACACGGTATGAAAACTGTCCCTCCTGTTGACTGGGGCAATAAAATTGGCTATAAAATTATAATTTGTTCCAGGAGAAAAGCCACATCTCGCCTGTAAAAATGCAAATAATATTTTTTGATGGCTAACAAACAACAGTAACATGAATACAACTTAATGAGGTACAATACAAGAGCAAGGCCTTTAGTGCAGGGTAGGTGGTGGGGCTCCAAACTTTTTCCACATATAGAAAAATGGAAGGCTCGTAGGGGGGCACTTTGATCCATTTTGTGCATTACAGATGCTAAATCAGATCCAATGTAGTCCAAAAATGCTATGCTTCCTAAAGAAAATAAACACATCTTCAAAATACAACCAATCTAAAAAAAAAACTTCAATAAAATAAAAAGTCCCAAATCCAGACTTGTTTCTTATTCCCATCCATTCCCTTCCATTTTCTACCGCTTGTCCCTTTTGGGGAGGCGGGGGTGCTGTAGCCTATCTCAGCTGCATTCGGGTGGAAGGTGGGGTACACCGTGGACAAGTCGCCACCTCATCGCAGGGCCAACACAGACAGACAACATTCACACTCACATTCACATTCACACACTAGGGCCAATTTAGTATTACCAATCAACCTATCCCCAGGTGCATGTCTTTGGAGGTGGGAGGAAGCCGGAGTACCCGGAGGGAACCCACGCAGTCACAGGGAGAACATGCAAACTACACACGGATAGATGCCAAACCCAGGATTGAACTCAGGTATACTCGGGACCTTCGTATCCCATTTGTGAGAATTCCCAAAGGTTTAAACAAAATGTTCCCACAACTTTGAATAAAAGAAAGGGAGTGAATCCTGTTGTCATGCACGCACGCGCACACACACACACACACACACACACACACACACACACACACACACACACACACACACACACACACACACACACACACACACACAGAAGTTAAAGCTTATTTTGTTAACGTAAAGTAACATAGTAGAAGTGATCTTGATCAAGCCCAAAATCTAATCAAACCATTTCTGGCATTTGCTGTAAGTTTATTAAAAATCCACCATGCCTATTTTGTGCTAAAACAAACAGGCAAACCCTAGTGATTGCACAACATAATTATCGTATATTACCAAATAGTAGCCCTGGCTTTTATTTCACAAAATCATTTTTGGAGACGGGCGTTTAAAAGAAGCAGGCAGTTATTTGCACAAGGCTTTTATTTATTTTTGCACCAGCCTGCACAGGCCATTATTTGGTTACAATGGTTACTGTCCAGTATTTTTTTTTCGTATAAAAAACTTTAAATATAAAAGCTATTGCAAACATACAAACAAAAAACAAGACTAGCAAAAGACAAGAGATCAACAAGGCTTCAACATGGCAGTAGTGCAACAATTGTAAAATAGAATACCAATACTGAAAATAAATAAAGCAGCCTACTGGGAAAAATAAAATTATGGTACCAAGTATATAAAACCCACCATCAAAACAGAACAATAGTGTCACTTAAATAAAATAAAGGCTACAGTATTCCAAGTTTTAAATAAAGCAGCATACAGGAAAACAAAAATTATGGTACCAAAGTACTCTATAAAACCATTAAAACAATAATACTGCAGCAAACGCAACCCCAAATGCAACTCAAACCCACTCATTAACCTCCTCCTCCGCCCCTTCTTCATCCCCCTCATCATCCTCCTCCTCTTCAATCACAAGTTAATTGAGGAACTGCTGTTCCTCATCACTCTCCTCCTCTTCCTGAACCACAGCAGCACCCTGCTGTCTAGCCCTCAACAGCATTTCTCTGCCTGCCTGACATGGCTGTCCCTACTTGATGCAGTAAATGAGCTGGTCCTCACTCCCATCAGCTGCCACCATCAGCCCACACACCTTGTAGGATACCAGAAAGCAACAATCAGCTATGGCTACTGTTTGCAACACACGTACACACACACACACACACACACACACACACATACACATAGCTAGCCAGCCTACCTTGAATGAGTTGATCTGAGTGTCCCGATCCAGAGCATCCCAGGCTCCCAGGACCCAGTCGACCAGGAGGCGGCGGGAAGGGGCTCTCAGGTTCCCTGACTTGGTGTAGGTCTTGTCTTTAGCACCAGCCATCCAGTTATCATAGTAGTCACGGAGCTGCGCTTTGAAAGGGCCATTCCACACAACATCGGGGGCCTGCAGGTACTTTGTGCAACCTCCAGATATAACAGCCATTGTAAGGTTGTAGCCCCTTTTGAGCTCTGCCTTCGTGGCCTCGCTGATATGGCATCGATAAGAGTCCCATGCAAGTAGTCTCGGTCCGAAGTGAAATTTCCCCACTGCCCTCTGGAGCCAATCCTTTGTCAGGTCATCATTAAACCAGCCATTCTTGGAGGAAGCTATGATCACTCTGCATAGCCTTTACATCACGAACAGCACCTTTAAACACAATGTAAGGCTTCAGCTTTGTCCCGTCTGCTTTGGCTGCAAGAGCCACCGTGACGCGTGCCTTCTCGTGGCCGGTGATTTTGAGGCAGTTGGAGCGGGCGCCCCTCTCATTGACTGTAGTAAAACCAACCATGTCAAAACAAACGGCTGTTTCATCCATGGCGCTGATATTCTTGGGCTGGATTTTCTTGGCCTCTATCTGTTAGGTAGAGAAAACGAGGAAGTTGACAATCTTCTCGACGGGAGCATCCTTCTGTGCAACAGTTGTTCTCCTCCTGAGGGTAAAGTTGTTCCGATGCAGGAATCGATTAAGCCAGCCACTCGTTGCACCAAACACCACCCCGGTACCTCTCATGTCTCTCGCGGTGGCATAGAACTTCTTGGTCTTAATGGGGATCATTTTGCGGGACACACGGTGGTTGAGTCCACGAACGTGATGTATCCACTGACACAAATTAGGATCAAACTCGTGCCTCACTTTCTTCCTACCTCCGCCAGATAAGTGAGCCCGTTTTCTATCGATTGCCGACTGAGATAGTAGTTTTCCTTTTTTTTGTTTCCATTCGCGTTCACGTTTTGGGTCAATGTTAAATTGCCTGGCCGCTGCCAAACCAGAATTCTGCTCCGCATACTTCACAACCGCTAGCTTGAACTTTAAGTCAAACTTTCTGTTCTTCTTCCCCCTTAAAGTATTCCCGTCCATCACTTGTGGTGTACCGCTGTACATGGGCTATTATTAGGAAGAGGCGTTTAATTCACAAAATGGGCTCAAACCCTGGGCGGCTATTATGACATGGGCGGTTATTTGACAAAGGGCGTTTACTTGGTAATATACGGTATCTAATAATAGATCACGTTACTAATGACTTTATTTTTTATTTTTTAATATGCTGAGAGACACTAAAATAATGAGTAGTAGGCCAAAAAAAACCCTCTGGGACGCTCTTTGAACACCTCTGTCCAAGGCAGTGTATTGTGGTTATATAGAAGTCTGCACTTGCCTACAACTGTAAACATTTAAAGAGCTTCAAAATGTACTGCTACATACTGACAACTATGTGGTCAACTGAAGACATTTACATTGTTTATTTTTATATTTTATCTTATTGTAGCACAATGGATCTTTAAAGAATGTATTTTATATTGTTTGCACATTTTAAAAACAATGTTATGTGGAAGGCGGGGCATGGTCCACGCGCTGCCTGTGGGCAGGACATGCACAGGACCTGGCTGGAAGCAGATGACAGGTGAGTGGATACCTCAGCTGGAACGAGTTATCTAATCACCTGTCTCTTTATTAGCAGCGTTGGTGACCGCAGGGGGGGGCTGAAAAGCCAGAACGGAAAAGGACGCCTGGGCTGAAAAGCACACGACCGGGAAGAAAATACTTTGAGAGAGAGAAAAAGACATTTTGCTGGGAAAAAAAATAAAAACACTTTGTAACTTTGGCGACCAGCCTGGCTGTGCTCTATCGGTCCAAAAAGAACCCCACGGCACAAGACTGCCACAGTTATAGTACTGACGAAAAATATACCTTTAACCTTGTACTTAGTAATTTTCTGGGTAAATAAGGTCACTATGGATGGATTTCCAGTTTTGTATTTTCATAGGCACCGACCAAATTCCGTTAATACTACTGGGTATCGATTCAAGCAAAAAAACAAATAGTGCCATATTTCAATACCTTTGTTGATTTTGACGTCAAGTCCAGTTGAAGACTAAATGCTGACTAAACATTTGGTAAGGAAACAATCACTCAAGCAGCACTCAGCCAAACTATCTCAAGGTAACGTTGCAATTTTCAAGGGGGCTAAAACACTTGGTGAGGAAACAATTACTCAAGCAGCACTCAGAGCGGACTCAATAGAACTGCTTCTAGGTAATGTTGCAATAGTCAAGCTGGCGAAAACATTTGGTGAGGAAACAATCGCTCAAGCAGCATTCAGAGTGGACTCAGTCAAAATGCCTTTAGGTAATGTTGCAATGACAACAAAGCAAGTATGCCTGACATAAAACGCCTGAATATATTTTTTTAATAATTGTATTTGTTTTTAATCCTTACATGGTCTTGCCCCAACGTACTTCCCTGAGCTGCTACACCCCTCTGCCTCTACCTTGTCCCTCAGGTCAGCCGATCAGCTGCTCCTGGAGGCACCCATATCAAGCTTAGAGGGGACGTGGCCTTTTTCTGTTGCGGGTCCCAAAGTCTGGAACAACCTCCCTCTTCATGTGAGACAGGCCCCTTCTTTGTCCACTTTTAAGACACTTCTTAAAACCTTTTACTCCTTTTACTTTTACTCACTGGCTTTTAATTCAGCATGAGAAACTTTAAATTGCTTTTAACTTTTGAACCACCTTTTATCTGACTGATTGTTCTTAACATAATGTTTTATACCTCATATATTTTTAATATATATATATATTTAGCATCTTTTTTAAAAAAGGTTTTTGGTCTGTCCTTTACCTGTACTTTTCAATATACATGGTACTGATTAGCATTAATGATTTTACGTGGTGATTTTAACACCTTCAAATTTGATAATGAAACAACTACATGTAAGTGTGAAATATGTACAACATTACAGACTTTGGAGGACATGACATAAGACTAGACAGACACATCATTCATGGCAAAGAATATTTCCAAGCATATATATATATAGAGAGAGAGAGAGAGAGAGAGAGAGAGAGAGAGAGAGAGAGAGAGAGAGAGAGAGAGAGAGAGAGAGAGAGAGAGAGAGAGAGAGAGAGAGAGAGAGAGAGTGAGTGTACAGGCCATAAGTTTGGACAAATTTTCTCATTCAATGCATTTTCTTTATTTTCATGACTATTTACATTGTAGATTGTCATTGAAGGCATCAAAACTATGAATGAACACATGTGGAGTTATGTACTTAACAAAAAAAGGTGAAATAACTGAAGACATGTATTATATTCTAGTTTCTTCAAAATAGTCGATGCTTTGCTCTGTTTACTACTTTGCGCACACTTGGCATTCTCTCGATGAGCTTCAACAGGTAGTCACCTGAAATACAGCTGAAATAGACTAAAAGGAATCGCCTGACCCTAATGAATTCCTAATTTCCTGAGAGGACGACTTGAGTTTTTTACATTGCGGAAAAAAAAAACTTTTTATGAACAGTTCAATACACTTATTTTTAATTTATTTATTTATTATACATATTGTTTTTAAATCATATCGTTTTGGATACTGTTGATTTGCATTTTATTTACTTACATTTTAGTAAAATAACTCTGACTATTTATTGTATAGTTATATACCTGGTATCTGTTATGATCCGCTGCCCGGAACATATTATGTTTAGGTTTTGAATCTTTTTTGTATTATGTTCTGCTAATGTTTGACTTAGTTCCTAGTTGCACTTCCTTGTTTGTTCTGTCACCATAGTTACTTAATTTCACTTGCCACTTGTTTCCAGACGCGCACCTGTCTTGTAATTACTTTTGTTATTTAAGCCTGCCCTCTCCCGTCAGTCGGTCTGGGTCCATTGTTTTGCGGTAAGCAACAACTGCGTTCATGTTTCTGATTCCTGAATCTGTGATAAGTGTTAGCCTTAGCTTCCCGTGCGTTCAGCACGCTGTTCTAGTGTATCCTGAATCCATGCTTAGTGTTAGCATTAGCTTCCCGTGCGTTGGCACGCGATTCTTTTGTTTATTTCTGCCCGTGTTGTACTGTTTCTGAGTTATTAAATTATCTTACCTTTACATTGTCATCCGGAGTGTCCTTTGCATCCCTGGGGAGAACTAAATCCCGCATCACAATACGACACGAGCCTGACAGTATCAGTTTAGAAAAATAATAAAACACGTCTCCATGTGTCATCAGCCTGATTTGTATCAACTACCCTGAACTGTAAAATGTGGTGGAAACACAAAGCTCAGCAGAAAAACAGACGGTAGAGAGTAGAGAAGAAGTCAGGAGTCACTTTTATCTTTCGTCAAAACATGTCCAAACACTTCTCATACCAATCACCAATTACCGGCTTCAAAATTATAGCGCTACATGTCAAATCTGATCCAACCACCAAAACAATGAAAAACTGTCTTACATTAGGATCATGCTTCGTCCAAGATGTTTTTTAATATGTGTTATTTCTACCTACATAAATGTTTTCTGGCAGATTCATTGATTGTGTATTCTTTCATAACCTGTTTTGATCGATAGTCCGCAATTCCAAAATGTTTAGCAGGCTGAATATTACATTTTATTAATAAATACTGAAAGTTAAGTAATTGTCATGCTGAGATATGAATAGCATTAACTTTACAACATTAATGTACATAATATCAGAAGCAATTACTCAGGTAGAAATATCACAGGTTACATTACCAGGGTTTTCTGCAGCGCTTTGTTGTTAAAGCGGCCTTAACAACAAAGAGCCACTGCCTAAACTAAAGTCTTAACAAGCTGCTTCGCTTCGTTCTGCCTCTGTCTCTGTCAGTACATCTCTGCAGCACCCAGCATTGTCCCACCGACAGAATTCTGTCGGTGGGACAATGCTGGGTGCTGCACGAGATGCTACTGCACAGAGACAGAGCGCAGAACGAGCCCGCCCAGCAGTGCGTATTCAGAGCGCATGTAGTCTTTACTCAGGTGCAGGCAGAGAGGATAGACGGCTAAGTGAGCAGATAGGTGTTTAGCAGGTGAGCGTAATGCAGCTGACTCTCCCCAAATTATAATAAACACCTCCCAGTCAACTACCAGTAACATCACTATGAGCCCGTTGACGTTCTAGAAACATAAGCGGCAGCTTAGCTCGCTTGCAGTCCTTGAGGTGAAGGCTAATTAGCTTTTAGCGTAACGTTAGCTCACTGTGCGGTGTGTGTTAATGACAGCAAAGCTCTGTCTGTCTGAGAAAAAGACAAGTGAACAACAAAGTTATTTCACTTTACCTTTTTATGTGTTGATTGAGCTGTGTTGAAGCAGCAAAAAAGGACATTATGTTAAATAAAGAGTTTCTGTTTCTGATAGTTGAGGTAATAATGTGACTGCATCATAAGGCTTACATGAACTCCATGGTGTTCATGGATGAATACTCTCTCCTATTACTATTGTACTATTTTTTCTGTACTATACTTACATTATTCATTAGTAATGTAGCAGCTTAAGTTTGAATGGCAGGGTCCCTTCTATCACATGTTGATAAAAATATAACATTTACAAAATAAAAATCAACTACAGGCTTCCCAAATGCTGTAATAATTTAAGCATGATGAGTTGAACATATGTCACCATGTGGGCCCACTTTTAGCTCTTTTTTTCAAACGCTTATTGCAAACGCTTACTTACAGTAAGTCATGAATTTGACTTTCTAAGGCATTATTTTGACTTAGTAAGCCATTATTTTGTCATTATTTTGACTTAGTAAATAACTAAGTCATAATAATGACGTACTTAATATCTCAGGTAACTAAGACTGTTTTGTTTTTACTTTACGGAAAAAATATTGAGCAATATATCTTGTATCGCAATTCAGCAAATGGAGTGGAAAACACAACCAAAAGTTGTAGGCTTCTTCATGCGACGAAGCCAGCCTACTTCACCGCAGTCTGTAGTCGATTGCTTCCATAGGCTGTGATGGCGAGAGGCCGAGTTACACTGATCCTTACACCCACCCACTCCCTTCCCCAAACCCCTGCCCCTGGAGAGTCACCAACTTAACTAACACATTTTCTGGGGGAAGCACTGATTAACACACATCTTTGACAATCTAACCATGATCGTAACAATCCACATTTTGTCTTAATGTGTGAAACTGATATCCAAATATGGTGTAGCTCCTCTTCTTTGAATGAAAGTGCTTCTACAGCTGGGAACAAATGATGTATTCCTACAAAATAAAAAACTTGGCAATACACCAACACATTGCAACTATTTTCTTTTAATTGTCATTAAAAGCGTGTTCGTCATGTGTTGAGCTGTTAAAACAAGCTTAATGTTTGAAAAACATTTAATTGAAGCAAACTAATTGTCGAGTCATGTTAATATAAACTTGAACATTGTCTGGGGTGCACTTATTAATGACGAAAAATAATATTCATCTGCGATAAGTCGAGATTAATTTTGAGTAAACAATGAACAAACTGATTATCGCAATTACATTTTTAATCGTTAGACAGCCCTAATATATATACATGTATACATGAAACATACATGCAATTGCATGTTATATACTTGCGCATCATGGTCATGGTCATACTAATGACCATGATTCCACCCCAACGTCTGTTCCACCGTACAAACTCCAGAGGTCACATGCCCTGTGTATCATGACTACTGTCATTTTGCACCATTCAAGAGTGAAACCATTCTTGGTAGAGCATGTCTCTCTACCTTAGAATATAAATATTTTGTATCCTGCCCCGTTCCCTTAGACTGGAGCTGTTCTACCAAGTCATGAGCATGAATCAGAATCAGAATTTATTGTCCCACGGGGAAATTTGCCTTGGGCTAAAGTGCAATGTCGCTGCCACACATAAAAACAACAACATAAGAGGTGACATAAAAACATACACACAACAGTGTGACAATTGAAGAAGCAACTGGCATGAGAGGCAAATTGCACTCTACGGCAATTGGACAAGTCTAATTGCGATCGAGTCAATGCCCTGAGAACAAAATGGCCTGGATGACTCAAAGACTTGATGAAGAGGACTGTTTGAATACCAATTCTTATTGAACCAGGACATTAATTGGTGACACAAACGTTGTGGATATTGCCATTCACCTCCTCATTAGAGAACAACAAGTTGTGCAAAAAGTACTAAAACATTGAACAGTTGGACATGTGCGTTCAAAAGTACAGAGAAGGTAAGGCTAAATTAAGTTCCCCTGTAGAGGTTGAAGTGCATTTTAGCTTCATCCTGACATTATACCCAGAAGTGTAATATCCCCAAGGTTTTGTGAGTACCGTTAGTGTATGATGCAGTGGTGAGTGAAAGTGACAAAGAAAACCAGCAGTGTCCGCATAGTTCCCAGTGTTTAATGTTCCTGACGGCAATGAACAACAATCACACAGCGCAAAAAAGGCTGCATTTATTCGCCAACAGGCTCAATGTATTCCTGCCAGGGCCATTTCACGGTCTTTGGCAAAAAAGCCAAGCAGGAAGACACCAACAACCCGGCTTTTCGCTAGACTGCCGGCTCTTAGCCGTATTCACAGAGTAGCTTGATGGGTAAAGCTTGCAGCCCTCGGGCCTGGCCGGGGGAGACCCTGGCTCTTTTCACGGCACTGAGCAGAGTTGAGGCTGATTGCGCTCTAATGCCACGTTTACACAATGCTGAAGAGAGTTGAGGCTTAAAAAGCGATCAGACTATGCGGAAACGCTTGACATTTCACTGTTCATGGCGGGGAGGAAAAAAAGTGCAAGCTTTTTAATCGGAGCGTTTACTGTAGCAGCTTGGAAGTGAGTGCGAGCTAGTCTTCAAATCATTACACTGGTGCAAGTCTTTAGCTCTACGGTATGCAATTAAAGGGCTTTTGTCATTGGTATTACAGAGGATTTAAACACAACCAATAGTTAACAAAATGTAAATACTTAAAGGGGAACTGCAAAAGGAAAGACGCGACAAGAAACTCATTTAATCCAACCATTTCTTATATGATGAGTAAGAATTATGATGAATTCGGCAGCTGAACAGGGAGCACAAGTATTGTGCTGAAAGACACAAACATCCCATTAGTCCGGATCCCAGTGAGAGTGGGGATTGTAAATAAATAAATAAATAAATAAATGGGTTGTACTTGTATAGCGCTTTTCTACCTTCAAGGTACTCAAAGCGCTTTGACACTACTTCCACATTTACCCATTCACACACTGATGGAGGGAGCTGCCATGCAAGGCGCTAACCAGGACCCATCAGGAGCAAGGGTGAAGTGTGTTGTTCAAAGACACAACGGACGTGACGAGGTTGGTACTAGGTGGGGATTGAACCAGGGACCCTTGGGTTGAGCACGGGTACTCTCCCACTGCGCCACGCCGTATATGACTTCTTATTCTTATTTTGTACTTCTTAGCACTTAGTACTCATGCTACATGATGATTTTGTGTTTCACCATTGCTGGATCTGCTAAGCACCCAACTGCTCATACTTGAAGCTGGTCTTCTGTATATTCAGGCTAAAAAAGATATAGGTTCTGGATCATCATTTGTCCCAAAGTAGTCATCGTTGGCTCTCACAAAGTCTGCCATAACTAAAGATAGTTTTTTGTTGACGGAAAACACGTGTGTTGCTAAGCTCTCTGTGAAATCAATGCACCCAGGGAAAAAATGCAGTAATGCTTGAAATGACAGAATTACTTTAAATATTACATATTATAATAGAAGTGGCTGTAACTACATTACATACATATTTCCAGCATGTAATAAAACATTGTTGGAGCTAGGGCTGGGCGATTTATCGATATGCTCGATATATCGTGGATTTGTCTCTGTGCGATATAGAAAATGACTATATAGTGATATTTGAGTATACGTTCTCATGCAGTTGCTTTTAGCTGCGGGCATTACACTACAGGCTCTCTTTGCTCTTTCTTGTCTCTCCTTCTCACAGACAGAAAGCGCACCTTCTTACACACTTCACAAACTGTCACGTCATACATCACATACATATACGCCCTCGCGGACCAGCGAGGTAGCAGCATGGGTAACGTTAGCTGTGATGCTAGCAGAGCCGTGCGAGTGGTAATACGAGAAAAAAAGGGTGCCAATCTGGTAACAAATTAAGAACGAATTAATTTCCAAGAAATACAGCAGGGGGTCCATCGTCTGGCGGTGGTTTGGCTTCAAGTGGGAATATGTCGTACAGACAACCGTTATTTGTCAAGAGTGGGGCAAAAGCTTTGCTATAAAAACTAGCATTACTACTAATATGTAGCATCATTTGAAAAGTCCCCCGCTACAGAATGAAGAGTGATTACTCCGCATGTGAACATCTCCATTCGCTGCCACACGCCCACACCATCAAAATGCCGAAGCAAACATTTTCAGATCAACACCGTATGAAATAGGGATTTTTTTTTTGTTGTGATTTCCTTCTATGCATGAAAGTTTAAAATGAGCATATATTAAGGGGAACATTATCACAATTTCAAAAGGGGTTAAAAACAATAAAAATCAGTTCCGAGTGGCTTGTTGTATTTTTTGAAGTTTTTTTCAAAATGTTACCGGTCTCAGAATATCTCTAAATAAAGCTTTAAAGTGCCTTATTTTCGCTACCTTCGAAACCACTATCCATTTCCCTGTGACGTCACACAGTGTTGCCAATGTAAACGAACAATGGGAATACCACAGCAAGATATAGTGACATTAGCTCGGATTCAAACTCGAATTTCAGCGACTTAAGCGATTCAACGGATTACGCATGTATTGAAACAGGTGGTTGGAGTATGAAAGTATTGAAGAAGAAACTGAAGCTATTGAGCAAATAGCTATTGACGCTATTCATAGCCATAGCATGGCCGAATAGCTGCGTTAGCATCGCCGGTAATATGTGCGGACCAAACGATCAGGACTTTCGCATCTTTTGACACTGGAGCAACTTAAATCCGTCAATTGGTAAGTGTTTTTTTCGCATTAAATGTGGGTGGAAGGAAACGTAATATAGTTGCAAATGCATCTACAGGTTATCCATACATCTCTGTACCATTTCTGCTTTAGCACTGCCGGTAAATAGCATGTTAGCATCGATTAGCGTAGCATGTTAGCATCGATTAGCTGGCAGTCAACATCAACAAAACTCACCTTTGTGGTTTCGTTGACTATCGTTGCAAATGCATCTGCAGGTTATCCATACATCTTTGTGCCATGTCTGCCTTAGCATCGCCGGTAAATGTGGAGACACTCTGGCCCATTCAATGGGGGTCTGGCGGCAGACACTTTCGCATCTTCGGGCCAGTGGTGCAACTTGAATCCCTCCCTGTTAGTGTTGTTACAGCCTCCGATAACACAACGACGAGGCATGATGTCTCCAAGGTTCCAAAAAATAGTCAAAAAAACGGAAAATAACAGAGTTGAGACCCGGTGTTTGTAATGTGTTGAAAATGAAAATGGCGGCTGTATTACCTCGGCGACGTCACATTCTGACGTCATCGCCTCCAGAAAGGCAGAAAGGCATTTAATTCGCCAAAATTCACCCATTTAGAGTTCAGAAATCGGTTAGAAAAATATATGGTCTTTTTTCTGCACCATCAAGGTATATATTGACGCTTACATAGGTCTGGTGATAATGTTCCCCTTTAATGCAATATGAACAATATTTTTTTAATGTAGACACATAAAATCATCATATAGATGTGAATATATGTATCAAGTGTTAATTCAAGGCTAAGGCAAAATATCAACATATATATCGTGTATCGCGATATGGCCTAAAAATATTACAATATTAAAAAAATGCCATATCGCCCAGCCCTAGTAGAGCTTTTTAAAAGGGCTTTATGGATTGTATCCCCATTTCCTGCATTGTTCACCGATTTATGCCTTCGGTTTTTCACTTTGTATATAAGGAACAGAAAAGAGAAAGACGTGTGTTCTTGTCTCTCAAAGGAAATGTGGCTAGGCAAAATTCCCAAAAAAGTGCAGTAACATAACTTTGCAAAACAAAAAGAAGGCGCAGTTTAGTCTGTTTTGCTTATCTTAAGAGTTTATAACATTGAGATGTGTGCAAAAACATTATTTATAGGATTAAACCATTAACAAAACATGTGATCATTTAATAATTTGCGCAAAATTTATAATAGATGAGGCACTAAAGGCTATACACAATGGACTACATAAGTGACAACATTTTTTTGAGTATCTATTGAAAATCTTTTAAAATTGCTAAAATGCATCTTTTTACATCAGCATCACAGCACATAAATATACGTGTATTAGGTTTACAATGCTCTACTACCAATATCGTTACGTTATAGGGGTGTTTTTTATGCATTTTGATTGGGTGGTAGTGCCCCCCCCCCTAGTGGAAATAGAAAAGGCCTCAAATATTGTTGCGAGGAAAATTTTGGGTCATGTATAACAAACATAATAAGTTTGACCCTGTGGCTGAAGCAAACACATGCTGACTGTCCAGTCAGTGTTGTCTGATATATTTAAGTGATTAGAGACTTTGTCAGCAATAATCTGGAAAGATATTATTGTGATTAAAATGCAGTATTTCATATCAATAACAGAGGGATTTAATAGTCCAAATACAGCCTAAGTGATTATTGATTTAGCCTTGTGCAGATAGATTTAATCTCTTATGATTACATGAGTCAAATAACTGGGATTGTCAGCAAAATTATTCTTATATAAAGCTGCTACCATTGTTTTGAGCATATCAAAAAGTAAATACAAATAATTCTGCTGATTTACAGCAAAGGCTTCTTTCCAGCAAATGACTCCTGAAGCCATTCATTCTAATAATGATTCTTACACAAAAACAAAGCTGCCAAAGTTAAACGGAACAAGATCAGGGTTACAAAAAACAAAACTTATTTCTGATTGTTTCTTTTATTTACAACCATGACCTAAATTTTTATGCAGGGGTGTCCAAACCTTTTTGACATAGGTGCACATACACGATAATAAAAAACACAATACTTTGTATTACAAAGCAAATTACGAAGTACACTAGTACCTCGGTTTTGGTGCAGCAAACTTTTAGTACGATTCGGGTTTCGGGGGACATTTTTGTATACTGTGTTAGTTATTGTTGGGCTAATCTTTGTGTGTAACAAGCTAGTCCTTTTGGCCTTGTATTATTATGGATTGTGTGTCCCAACAAGGAATATTCATGAGTTGGTGATCCCATTTGGAATGTTTTTTTCATTACATTACATCACTTACTGTATATTCGTGGTTATGTGTTTGCAGTTATTTAAGCCTTTATGGCAGGGGTCCCCAATCTTTTTGACTCGGGGGGCCGCATTGGGCTAAAAAAATGTGGCCGGGGGCCGGGCTATGTATATATGCATATATATTCTGAGCGCGATGATGTCACGTCATCGATGGGAAAAGGCATCTTTAGACAATTTGATTTGCCTGAGTGGCTAGGAAACACCGAGAGTAACAAGCGGTAGATAATGGATTATCAATCAATCAATCAATTAATGTTTACTTATATAGCCCTAAATCACTAGTGTCTCAAAGGGCTGCACAAACCACTACGACATCCTCGGTAGGCCCACATAAGGGCAAGGAAAACTCACACCCAGTGGGACATCGGTGACAATAATGACCCAGTGGGACGTCGGTGACAATGATGACTATGAGAACATGATACTGTGATACTGATGATACCGATGACTATGAGAACATATGAGAACATGATACTGTGATTAGAAAGGACAGATCTAAAAAAAAAATTATATTAAATGTTTTAAATATATATATATATATATATATATATATATATATTTTTTTTTTTAAACTTGGGACTTTCCGCGGGCCACATTTTGGACGCTGGTGGGCTGCATCCGGCAGGGCCGCAGATTGTGGAACCCTGCTTTAAGGTGTCCGAAAAATGAAAAAGTTGGTCATTTCTGTGCTATTAATGTGATTGTAAAGAACTATTGTTCATCCGATGCTGATGTGCTAAACTTTTTTCTTATTTTAAAGCTACGTACAATCCATCCATTTATCCATTTTCTACCGCTTATTCCCTACAATATCAACTGTTATTTTTTTATGCATTGAATAAATATTAAAAAAACACCAACACCAAACACTTTTCTTGCCAGTTCGTTGTGTACATCCTCACCCTGATGCTGTGAAACCCGACAGGGTTTTAAATTACAACTTACCAGAATGGTAATTGTGTTTGTATGTGGATTATTATCATTTCCATGCAGCGCCAGTCTGCCTCATGCTTGGTGAACTAATCCCATTACATCTGACATCTTAGATGAAGAACATCTGTGGCCTGCAATGACTGGGACATGAGCAACAAGATTAGGAGTAACTTGATGCTTGCGGTCGCTCCATTTCAACTATATACTTCTGCTTCATGCTGCAAAGATGCTATTGATGTGACTAATACAAAAGTGAGTTTGACCCTATAACTTTATAGTATAATAAGAAACCTTGGGTATACTTCAGAGGAGTCAGTGTACAGCTTCTTAAGCATTATAGATGTCCATCCATCCATCTATTTTCTACCTCTTATTCCCTTTGGGGTAGCGGGGGGCGCTGGTGCCTATCTCAGCTACAATCGGGCGGAAGGCGGTGTACACCCTGTACAAGTCGCCATCTCACAGTATAGATGTATTATCCATTAAAAAGGAGTCAGCATACAACAACAGGAAGATAATTGAGTGTTGTCTAAAGTCAAATATAACGGTGGTAAATCATGGTCTGGGGCTGCGTAAGTGCTACCAGCACTAGGAAGCTGTGGTTAATTGAAACATCTACAGTGGCATTGTAAAGTAGAAACTGGGCCACATGGCAGTTTTTCAACATAAGGAGTTCAAAAACACCTCACATGCATTTCTAATGAAGCTAAAGGGCTGACCAGGTGTGGGCTGCACTTCTGCAGTCTTGGACCATGACACTTGCAGCACAATGCTCAACTGTCGGCAAGACAAAACTATCTTGCCACTCAATCGTGTTGTTTGCTATTTTGACAATACAAGCGGTTTGTTGATTTACACTGAAATATAAAGCTGTACACTGACTTCTGTAATGTACTCAGTGGCCTAGTGGTTAGAGTGTCCGCCCTGAGATCGGTAAGTTGTGAGTTCAAACCCTGGCCGAGTCATATCAAAGACTATAAAAATGGGACCCATTACCTCCCTGCTTGGCAGTCAGCATCAAGGGTTGGAATTGGGGGTTAAATGACCAAAAATGATTCCTGGGCGCGGCACTGCTGCTGCCCACTAGGGGATGGGTCAAATGCAGAGGACAAATTTCACCACAACTAGTGTGTGTGTGACAATCATTGGTACTTTAACCTTAACTTCATTGTCGTCCCTTGACAATGGAATAAAATGCTTGCTAAAAAGTGAAGGTTGTAGTTTTTTTCAAATATTCTAACTGTAACTTATGGGTGCGTGATATACCAGTATATTTTAGCAAGCAATATATATTTGAGACAATACCGACGTACCGGTATTTTTTGATGTGCATTTGTTAGGCTGTTTGCTCTTCTCTGCACCTGATAGGCAAAGCACAAGGCATCCTTTTTGGCTGACCCGCGCCCCCTTGCATGTTTGTAAAGACTCCTCTCTGACGCACAATGACACGGTGTGCATCAAACTTAAAAAAAAAGATGGCATGCGGTACGGACTTCTCTACTCCTGAGTATGATACAATGCTTTGGTCAACAACGGCATTTGGCTTTTGGTGAGTGACTACAGCTTTATTTAGAATCTCTTTGTAGCGACCTTCTCTAATCTCATCTCTTTGTGTTGTAAACTTCCGTTAGCGATTTAGCACAGAAGCTAACGATAGCTTGTCTCTGCTGCTTGCTCCATGGGTCAAATATTTAACTACAACTCGGTTTACAAGTGTCTCTACCCAAAGCCTGTGCAGACTAAAGTAAAGTAGTGTAGCAACTGGGTGGCTGAAAAACAGTTTTAAATTGAGCAGCCAGCTTCTTTCACCACAGTGAGCGAGTAGAAGCTCCGTCTATTCTGCACACAAGCGTGAGGATATAAACCAAACGGCGCAGTCGCAGAGAGGCCATGCGCAACCCGAGGGTCCCTGGTTCAATCCCCACTTAGTACCAACCTCGTCCTGAGCAAGACACTTCACCCTTGCTCCTGATGGGTGCTGGTTAGCGCCTTGCACAGCAGCTCCCTCCATCATTGCGTGAATGCGTGTGTGAATGGGTGAATGTGGAAGTAGTATCAAAGCGCTTTGAGTACCTTGAAGGTAGAAAAGCGCTATACAAGTACAACCCATGTATCATTTTTAAACAAAATGAATGAGAATTAGTTTGACATAGTATTTTTAAACAAGATGAATTAAGAAAATATTGTAATATCGATATAATTTATTTCATGTTAAAATGACCAAACACGGCTTATTTGTTGTATTCCTTGTTTTCCCCTGCTTCTCGCTCCATTGCAAAACTCCATGGGCTACTAAACCCCTCCCCTTTCTCCTCCCAAGACGGACTTGCTATAGGAACATCCATGATTGGTTGGTTGTTTACTGTGATGAGTCACGACTGGTTGAGATTATGGAAAAACATTAGGGACAGGCCTATCAGAGGCAAGATAGGGCGGGTCACCGACCCAAGAAGGTAAATCACAACAGACATCCCATAAGACGACAAGAGAGTTGGAGGGAAAAAAAAAGGGGTTTATATATTAAAAAAAAACTAGTGGGAGATGGCAGAGGGATTCTCTTCTTTAGATTTTTCTTTTAGTGATGTAGACAACTTCCAGAAAACCCACAATCCGTCTTCTTGGCTACATTTGGAAAAATGTATGCGTCTGGATAAAACATTCATTTTGAGTTGTTTACCATATAAGCCCAGATCAAAATTGTTCTCGAGTTGCACGAGAAATTCTGCCAAAAATGTATGCCGAAGTGAGGAAGATCATAGCCGCACAATTACGTCAAGTCACTTACTTGACGCTGACCAGAACCCAACATATTTGACAGTCCATTACATCGTTGACTGGGAATTAAAAAGTGCCGGCTTGCAAATTTATTTTTTATCTGAGTTTGGTACATTTTGTATTATTTGCACAGCTATGTTATTTATTTTACGTAGAAATAATATTTGCTGTTTTATTGATGTTATGTAATTGTGTGCTCCTTAAACATTTTCTTTTCTGTGCTGTTAATACCCATCTTGACTAACTGGGTAAATAAAAGTACCACTGACTGTTTACATTACAGTTGTCATTCACTTAAATTCCAGAGAATCTCGCTCAAAATGAATATCTTTATATGTATACTTTCACCGGAAAATATATCGAGATATATATCGAATATCGCGTTTAAGTAACAATATATCGAGATATACTTTTTTGTCCATATCGCCCAGCCCTAGTAACAGTTAAATTCCATCCATCCATTGTCTACTGCTTGTCCTTTTAAAGACATGTTATGTTACTACTTAAAAAAAAAATATATAAGTGCTCTCAACACTGGTTATCTAGCCATAAAACACATTTTCTTTAAAATACTGGGATATATCGGTTCCTGGTATTCAAACTAAAAATACAGCGGTATCAATTTTGGTCCACATCACCCAACACTACTTGTAACTAACACACCTTTATTAATTTTGGACTGACCCGTAAAGGCAGTGACTCCTGAGTCATGACCTCCAAAACGGACCAAATCCCGGCAGACACACTCCATATTCTTGTATAAAGTTTTCCCAGAACATTGCACTGTTCCAGCTGGAAAGTAACAAGAACAGCAAATACATTTTCTTCACCTAACACTAGGTGTTCTAATGGAAGAGTAAACGTCATATCGGCTTGACACAAGTCATTCCATTTCTTAATCCTTCACTGTGAAGCTGAACTCCCTCTGGCCAGGATAGATTTGACCAGCTGAAAGGAGATTAAGAAAGATATCCCGCAAATTAATTGTCCACGCTCTGTAAGGAATCTCTCCTTCGATGCATGCGCGCATGCGCGCGTGCGTGTGTGCGTGTGCGTGCGTGCGTGCGTGCGTGCGTGCGTGCGTGCGTGCGTGCGTGCGTAGGTTTAAGGCTCTTTGCTTGTCATCAGAAGCAGCACATTGACGGCGGCCAACAGCAGGAGGAAACAGACGATCGCGTGGTGGCTGTTTTACCTCAGTGCCACTTGGCAGCAAAGCCAATTTTCTCACCAAGTGAATGGGATTTCCTGAGGTTAGATGATGGAAGCTGACTATCGGCTCCTTACAGCACATCCCACAGCGCTCTTTCCGCTGGCTGTTTGTAGCAGGACCTGCCTGGCCCCCAAAGCCACAGGGGGGAGCTTTGTGACAGTGATACAGCTTTCATTTTCAGTCAGGTTTATGATTTTAAAAATGTGCATTGTGATCTGACTACAAACAAAAAGCGGCAAACGATGAGGGATTACGACAGATTATCAACACCGTTTATTGGGCCAATGCTTGACAGATATTGTGTTACTTTCTTGGTTGAAATCCTCTGCAAATTATGATATTTTACGGCTGTGATGACTAGGGATGGGTACTAAATTCGGTACTTTTAAAAAGGTACTACCGGGTACCGATTCACATAAAAATGAAACAGTACAATATGTTGAAACCTCTGGTGCATGAGATGTCACGGGCGGTTGCAGACTTGACAATGATGGTATGCTATAGACATGCTACTGATTAGCATTAGGGATTTTACAACACGATTTGGACACCTCCACATTTGTAATAAAAATCTACAACTTAGATGCACGTTACACTCAAACAACTGGTTTTATAGGCACATTCTGCTTAATGGCAAAGTCAACTTCTTGGCTAAGGCAACACAACGTAACATACACTACTGCCAAAACATCTTGTTGCAATTGCATGCTAAATCTACTATATAGTACTTGCAAATGGGACTCAGAAGTGTAAGAAAAATAAATATAAGAACTGGACACCAGTAATAATCATCATCTCACAGTTAAATGTTAAATAGAAAGAGATGATATTAATGAACAATTAACATTTATTAACATATTACACATACACAAAAGTATTAAAAAATTGGCACCGTTGCGTACCAGGAATTTATGTGAAATGTACCCATCCCTAGTGATGACAAACTATTAGTTCAGCTTTGGCTATACAACAGACAGAAAAATGCTTAACTTATGACCTGAATAGTAAACAAACCAAAAATATACAAATTGGTGCCCTTAAGCAATGCACAAAACTATAAAAAAATGGCTAAGTGTGAACTAAATTTCCACTTAAACTTTCTGAAACACATGATCAGAAAGTATTTCAATGCAATTAAGGAACTACAATGTGATTAAAAAAGCATTGGTATCATAGGGCCCTTGCAAATATTTTAAAGATAACTTTTTTTAAGCTTTTTTGCGAGATAAAATCTGCAAAGTTTCAACCAATTTGCCTCTCCATCCGCTTCAGGCGAAGACAACAAAAAACAAAGATGGCTGCCATACTTTGGTTACAGCACATAATTGTGTAAAACTGCATCATCTATACAGTAGAGCAGTGGTTCTCAAATGGGGGTATGCGTACCCTTGGGGGTACTTGAAGGTATGCCAAGGGGTACGTGAAATTTTGTAAAAATATTCTAAAAATAGCAACAATTAAAAAATCCTTCATAAAAATATTTATTGAATAATACTTCAACAAAATATGAATGTAAGTTCAAAAACTGTGAAAACAAATGCAACAATGCAATATTCAGTGTTGACAGCTAGATTTTTTTTGGAAATGTTCCATAGATATTGATGTTAAAGGCCTACTGAAACCCACTACTACCGACCACACAGTCTGATAGTTTATATGTCAATGATGAAATATTAACATTGCAACACATGCCAATACGGCCGGTTTAGTTGACTAAATTGCAATTTTAAATTCCCAGCGAGGTATCCTGTTGAAAACGTCACGGAATGATGACGCGTGAGCGTGACGTCACTGGTGGTAGCAGACATGTTCTCCCAGCACCGATCACGGCTAAAAGTAGTCTGTTTTTATCGCATAATTACACAGTATTCCGGACCTCTGTATTGCTGAATCTTTAGCAATTTGTTCAATTAATAATGGCGACTACAAAGAAGAATGTATTTGGTGGAAAGCGGTGTATTTCGGCTGGCTGTAGCAACACAAACACAGCCGGTGTTTCTTTGTTTGTTGTGAAGCTTTAATATGGAAAAGAGCGGTCAAGCGAACATGTTTCTCTACCACATGTCAACCGTCAGATTTCGGTGAGAAAATTGTGGTAATAAGTCTGCTCTTATCGTAAACATGAGCGGAGCTTGTGTCGTTCCTCCTGCAGCTGTCAAAGAGGCAGCTGCGACTTTCTTAGCCCCGCCATGGCTTCCCTCAGAGACACTGGCGGTCACCACACACCTCCAACTTTCAAGTATGACTATATAATCTCACTAAAACACTAGTAACACAATAAGCAGATAAGGGATTTTCCAGAATTATCCTCGTAAATGTGTCTAATAACATCTGAATCGCTCCCACTGCCCTCGTCTTTCTTTTTTCTTCTTTTTTTTTTCTTCTAGTCCTTCACTCTCACTATCCTCATCCATGAATCTTTCATCCTCGCTCAAATTAATAGGGAAATTGTCGCTTTCTCGGTCCGAATTCGCTCTAGCTGCAGGTGGCCATGATTGTAAACAATGTGAGGATGTGAGGAGCTCTACAACCAGTGACGTCACGCACACATCAACCGTTACTTCCGGTACAGGCAAGGCTTTTTTATTAGCGACCAAAAGTTGCGAACTTTATCGTCGATGTTCTCTACTAAATCCTTTCAGCAAAAATATAGCAATATCGCGAAATGATCAAGTATGACACATAAAATGGACTTGCTATCCCCGTTTAAACAAGAAAATCTCATTTCAGTAGGCCTTTAAAGATTTCTTTTTTTGTGAAGAAATGCTTAAAATCAAGTTCATGAATCCAGATGGATCTCTATTACAATAACCAAAAAAGAAAACTTTAAGTTGATGATTACTTCTATGTGTAGAAATCATTATTTATAATTGAATCACTTGTTTATTCTTCAACAAGTTTGTATTTATTTTTATATTCTTATTTCCAAACAGTTCAAGAAAGACCACTACAAACGAGCAATATTTTTGCACTGTTATACAATTTAATAAATCAGAAACTGATGACATAGTGCTGTTTTTTACTTCTTTATCTCTTTTTTTCAACCAAAAATCCTTTGTTCTTATTAGGGGGTACTTGAATTACAAACATGTTCACAGGGGGAACATCACTGAAAAAAGGTTGAGAACCAATGCTGTAGAGCACTTTCTAATAAATTAAGTTCTTCTCATGCGCAAGTTGGAATTTTGCCAGAGTTAGTTGATTTGTATACGACAACAAGAAAATTTGGACAGTCCGATCAATGTTGAGCCGAAGGGGCCAAAAGCGATAGGCTGCAACCTAAACAAGGACAGTGACACGTTCCAGAAGCTAAAAACAAGCTTCCATTTTGTGTCAGCCAACCACGTTTTAGGAAAGCCTCTACTTTTGTCAAGCTAATGCTGAATAACATCAGTATAGAGGGGGATGAAGTGACATTTTATGAGGACTTTTGTCATCCTCAGTAATTCCTACTAGTCTCCTGTAAAATGTTATCATCTTTGTGTCTGCAGTCCCTCACTTCCTGTTGTCCATCAGCTGAGTCACTCGCTCGGAGCTGGCCAGCAACACTCTCCTCAAGCTTTTTAGGTTATTACTTCTTGTTTGTGTTCTCATGTCGCAGAATTTCTCACTGCACTTTTAGAGTTTTCTTGGTTTGAAGTATTTTGCTTTTGGTCTTACTGTATGGGGATTATTGGGCAAGGGAAAGTTATTTTTACTCTGTTCCAAACATAGCAACAGCTAGGCTTGCATGCATACAGATGAGCATCCAGAGATCTGATTGTTTTATATGAAATCCCACAATGAAGACAAGCCATCAGGAAATGCTGGCATCGTCACATTAGGGCTCTTCACACGTGTCTTTGTATGCTGGGGGCCGTCTACAATTTTGGTCGATGCATGAAGCCAGAAGTTTCACCTCATTTTTCTATCTTATTATCCCCTAACCACAAGCCAACATTAATACTGGACCGTGAATACTATCCCAAGGACACAAAGACCGTTTGTAATTGTAATTTGGACAATAAACATGTATGGTTCCGACTAATACTGGCGAACAAAAACATAGCAGAACTTGAAGCCATGAACTAATAAGCTAAAAGACATTTAATGAGCTTTGAAATATAGTATATTCAGTTCTGACTAATTACAGAGAAAAAAACGACTTTGTTAATGGTTGCATCAAGACCTTTTAGCTTGCTAAAGGCTAAAAGGTATTGAATTACAGTTGGGACACTACAGCTCTTTGTATTTGACAAAGACGAGTAACCAAGATTGTGTTCATAGGGCCAACAAGACAAAAACTGAACCTGCTAAATGGATCAAGATCTGAAGGATAGCATAAGGTTAAGATAATAACACTAAAAAACACTTTTTGGACACAACAGATATTTGGTTCTAATTGATACAAGTACCCAAATTGTTTTTGAGACTAAAAAGCAAACACCTAGCAGATCCTGCCAACTTAATTAAGACCTAAATGATAGCAGAAGGATAGGCTAAAAAGCTAAAAGGTTGTTATTTGCATTCAGACAATATAGGTCAGTGTGTAACTGGTTCTGTTACACGGTTTGTACTTCAACACACTCATATTGGGCAACAGCGTGGTTCATTGAAATTAATCGAAATAAATGTAATCCGTGCAAAAATACGTAATAGGCTTTTTAAAAAGAAAACAAACTTGTAGATAAGGAACTTTGTAAGAAAAACAATATAGTAGAATAAATTAAAGTAATTTTATGATGTAATGTAATAGTAATGAACAACATTTACCTTGGAGAGTGGACTTCTACTTCAAATGGCTTCTTTGTCAAACACAATCAGCAGCCTATCCATATTCCATCCATCCATTTCTACCACTTATTACCTTTAGGGTCGCGGGGGCCTATCCATATTTCCATGGTTAAATGTTTTCCGTTTATATATTATTTCAACGGCTAGCGTTATTGACTAATTCTGCTTTAGTATAGTGCAGATTAGCAGTGCTACGCTCCAACTGCTAGTTGGCTACACGGTCTGTCATGTATTTTATGATTTATTTTTCTTATTTCCGAGATTTTCCAAGATGGCGGCGCCCGGACGGGCTGCAACATTGCGGAGCTCCTGCTAAAGATGGAACATTTGGCAGAAATGCCGGACAATTCTACAAACTTTATGGCTGGCTCACATCGTGGTCACTCCGTGATCACGTATGACCGCCAGACACTTCTGGATGTGGACACATCGGGCCATTTTGGACTGATAGACGCGTGCGTGCTAAACGTGCTAACTAGCATGGGAATACGTCGGCGGCTACATCCAGTGGCCTGTGAAGCAGGGGAGTATAGTAGCAGCGGGGGCCGTCTACGGAGCAGACGCCAGCGGTGTGATCGGAAACGCGGATGTCGAGCGGGGCTAAAAACAAAGCAGAAGGCTAATCCCCACAGAACACCACTTCCGTCCATCCTGAAGACGGATTTAAATGGAAAATGCGAGACTACTGGTCTGGGTAAGGAGTCAGTTAAATTAGAACACGTTTTTTCTGCTTTGAGTGTTTCAGAGTTGGACATGTGTTTTACCAAGGTGGCTAACTATGATGCGTGCAGTTTATCAAAGCAACAAACAAACAATCGGAAAATTCCCATCGTATCAATTCCTAGATATGTTCGTAACTATACTAAATGCACTGGGCATAATAAACACAACATTATTAATATTGCTACTACGGATAATTTGATCAAAAACTCCCTAAAACAGCCCACTACCTATAATGTAGTTTTTTTAAACATAAGATCATTGTCTCCCAAAACGTTATTAGTTAATGATATTATCAGAGACAACAATCTTAACGTCATCTGTCTCAGCGAAACCTGGCTTAAACCAAACGACTTTTTTGCGCTAAATGAGGCATGTCCTCCTAACTTTACACATGCGCATATTGCCCGTCCGCTTAAAAGGGGTGGGGGGGTCGCACTAATATACAACGAAAACTTTAACCTTAGTCCTAACATAAATAATAAATATAAATCGTTTGAGGTGCTTACTATGAGGTCTGTCACACCGCTGCCTCTACACCTGGCTGTTATCTACCGCCCCCCAGGGCCCTATTCGGACTTTATCAATGAATTCTCAGAGTTTGTTGCTGATCTAGTGACACACGCCGATAATATAATCATAATGGGGGACTTTAATATCCATATGAACACCCCATCGGACCCACTGTGCGTAGCGCTCCAGACTGTAAATGATAACTGTGGTCTCACACAAATAATAAATGAACCCACGCATCGCAACGGTAATACGATAGACCTAGTGCTTGTCAGGGGTATCACCGTTTCCAAAGTTACGATACTCCCGTATACTAAAGTATTGTCCGATCATTACCTTATAAAATTCGAGGTTCAGACGCATTTTCGTCAAACTAATAATAATAATAACTGCTATAGCAGCCGCAACATTAATACGGCCACAACGACAACTATTGCTGACCTACTGCCCTCGGTAATGGCACCATTCCCAAAGTATGTGGGCTCTATTGATAACCTCACTAACAACTTCGACGACGCCCTGCGCGAAACCATTGATAACATAGCACCGCTAAAGTTAAAAAAGGCTCCAAAAAAGCGCACCCCGTGGTTTACAGAAGAAACTAGAGCTCAGAAATTATTAAGTAGAAAGCTGGAACGCAAATGGCGCACGACTAAACTTGAGGTGCACCATCAAGCATGGAGTGATGGTTTAATAACTTATAAACGCATGCTTACCTTAGCTAAAGCTAAATATTACTCAAATCTCATCCACCGTAATAAAAACGATCCTAAATTTTTGTTTAGTACGGTAGCATCGCTAACCCAACAAGGGACCCCTTCCAGTTGCTCAACCCACTCAGCTGATGACTTTATGCAATTCTTTAGTAAGAAAATTGAAGTCATTAGAAAGGAGATTAAAGACAATGCGTTCCAGCTACAACGGAGTTCTATTAACACTGATACGATGGTATATACGGCGGATACTGCCCTCCAAAATAGTTTCTCTCGTTTTGAGGAAATAACATTAGAGGAATTGTTACAACGTGTAAATGGAATAAAACAGACAACATGTTTACTTGACCCTCTTCCTGGGAAACTGATCAAGGAGCTCTTTGTATTATTAGGTCCATCAGTGCTAAATATTATAAACTTATCACTCTCCTCGGGCACTATTCCCCTAGCATTCAAAAAAGCGGTTATTCATCCTCTTCTTAAAAGACCTAACCTCGATCCTGACCTCATGGTAAACTACCGACCGGTGTCTCACCTTCCCTTTATTTCAAAAATCCTTGAAAAAATTGTTGCGGAGCAGTTAAATGAACACTTAGCGTCTAACAATCTATGTGAAACCTTTCAATCCGGTTTCAGGGCAAATCACTCCACGGAGACAGCCCTCGCAAAAATGACTAATGATCTATTGCTAACGATGGATTCTGATGAGTCATCTATGTTGCTGCTCCTCGATCTTAGCGCTGCTTTCGATACCGTCGATCATAATATTTTATTAGAACGTATCAAAACACGAATTGGTATGTCAGACTTAGCCCTGTCTTGGTTTAACTCTTATCTTACTGATAGGATGCAGTGTGTCTCCCATAACAATGTGACCTCGGACTACGTTAAGGTAACGTGTGGAGTTCCCCAGGGTTCGGTCCTTGGCCCTGCACTCTTCAGCATCTACATGCTGCCGCTAGGTGACATCATACGCAAATACGGTATTAGCTTTCACTGTCATGCTGATGACACCCAACTCCACATGCCCCTAAAGCTGACCAACACGCCGGATTGTAGTCAGCTGGAGGCGTGTCTTAATGAAATTAAACAATGGATGTCCGCTAACTTTTTGCAACTCAACGCCAAAAAAACGGAAATGCTGATTATCGGTCCTGCTAGACACCGAACTCTATTTAATAATACAACTCTAACATTTGACAACCAAACAATTAAACAAGGCGACACGGTAAAGAATCTGGGTATTATCTTCGACCCAACTCTCTCCTTTGAGGCACACATTAAAAGCGTTACTAAAACGGCCTTCTTTCATCTCCGTAATATCGCTAAAATTTTATCCATTCTGTCCACTAAAGACGCTGAGATCATTATCCATGCGTTTGTTACGTCTCGCCTCGACTACTGTAACGTATTATTTTCGGGTCTCCCCATGTCTAGCATTAAAAGATTACAGTTGGTACAAAATGCGGCTGCTAGACTTTTGACAAGAACAAGAAAGTTTGATCACATTACGCCTGTACTGGCTCACCTGCACTGGCTTCCTGTGCACTTAAAATGTGACTTTAAGGTTTTACTACTTACGTATAAAATACTACACGGTCTAGCTCCATCCTATCTTGCCGATTGTATTGTACCATATGTCCCGGCAAGAAATCTGCGTTCAAAGGACTCTGGCTTGTTAGTGATTCCCAAAGCCCAAAAAAAGTCTGCGGGCTATAGAGCGTTTTCCGTTCGGGCTCCAGTACTCTGGAATGCCCTCCCGGTAACAGTTCGAGATGCCACCTCAGTAGAAGCATTTAAGTCCCACCTTAAAACTCATTTGTATACTCTAGCCTTTAAATAGACTCCCTTTTTAGACCAGTTGATCTGCCGTTTCTTTTCTTTTTCTTCTATGTCCCACTCTCCCTTGTGGAGGGGGTCCGGTCCGATCCGGTGGCCATGTACTGCTTGCCTGTTTATCGGCTGGGGACATCTCTGCGCTGCTGATCCGCCTCCGCTTGGGATGGTTTCCTGCTGGCTCCGCTGTGAACGGGACTCTCGCTGCTGTGTTGGATCCGCTTTGGACTGGACTCTCGCGACTGTGTTGGATCCATTGTGGATTGAACTTTCACAGTATCATGTTGGACCCGCTCGACATCCATTGCTTTCCTCCTCTCTAAGGTTCTCATAGTCATCATTGTCACCGACGTCCCACTGGGTCATTATTGTCACCGATGTCCCACTGGGTGTGAGTTTTCCTTGCCCTTATGTGGGCCTACCGAGGATGTCGTGGTGGTTTGTGCAGCCCTTTGAGACACCAGTGATTTAGGGCTATATAAGTAAACATTGATTGATTGATTGATTTCAATTAATATAATCTATTTCTGTTCAGCACTGTCCTTCTTGCTCACTCTTTTCGTTCTCATGGTCGGAAAAACAAAGTTATGTCAGTATTTTGCTATAAACTATTGCTAGCCAGTAAGGCCACATGTTTTGGTCGGATGTTACGGGGTTCACTGTGACCTTTGCTACGCCGACTAACGGGGGGGAGTCTCATAACCTAAAGCCTAACAATTAGCCGAGAGAGAGCTCATATACGGAACAACTTGTAAGCTGGGGCACTCGTATCCACTGTACTAGTACTATACTAGTGACTGGTATTGTATTTATAAGGCCAACCAGCCAAAAACCTAACAGATCCTGCTAACTGGAACAAGACCAGAATAATAACAGAATATTAGGCTAATAGGCTATGAGGCCTTTATTTGTATGTGGACAATATACAGTAGATTTCATCCAATACTAATACTAGAGAATGATATTGTATTTATAAAGCCAACACGTAAAACACCTAACAGCTAAATATATCAAGATCTTAATCCTAGCAAAAGCCTAAACTAATTTGATAAAAGCCTTTGGAAGTTAAACAACAAGAGCTAACAAAGTTTGTGAAAGCAATTTCAACAGTGGCTTCCTTCCAAATGAACACAGTTAACTCTTTAAACATAATTGTCTTAGTCCACATCATCAATTAACATAGTAGCGTCCTCACGCCAACCATCACTTGGCTGACCAGCGGTGAGAAAGAGCCACAGAGAAAGTCACCAATAAGCCGTGTCTTCTCTAAGGACCTGGACTCGGAGGAGGAAGGCATGTGAAGACTTTTGAGTGCTGCAATGATTGGCTCATTAAAGAAAAAAACGGAAGAAAAAAGAAAGCAGTTATGAGTGACTGCTGAGAAATGATAACGAGTCACAGTTAGCGCCCAGTGTTTTTCACAGCGAGACCATTACACATTCAAATAATCTGCTACCTGCACTGTTCCCCGTGAAGAGCTTTTTGTCCTCATTCTTAACGCCAATCAAGCTGCCTCTAAAATTATTATTATTCATTCCCTGTGTGTCGCGATGTGGGTCACGTTGTTGGAAGTCTAAATTTAACAGCTTTTTACAGCACTTAAAAAAATAAAAGTCCTTTTCAATACTACTGCAGTGGCGAGAAAGTTTATAAGGTGTGACGCTGACTTCTTGTCTGAGACAATTTAACTTAATCAGAACAATGGATTTATTGTTATAGCACTCAAAGTTTTTGTTTAAAGCACGCAGGCGCTTGTTGTTGCATCTCACATTGGCTCATACTTACTTTCACTGGTAAAATAATACAAAAAAAAGTTAAGGGTCACGTCCCGAGACCTCACTTGAATGGTGAAATACTGGGAATAATGGCTACACCCATTAAAAGTCCTAAAATGCATATTCTTTAACCCTGCAATACATTTAAATTATTTAATGTATAGGTACACATATGTTTTTACATTACTTTTAATATGTGTGCTCGCGTGGTAGAGGGAAAAAGTGGTTTAGGATGAGGGTGGCTTACTTTTTTAACCTGGGATTATGTAATGAGGGCGGAAGACTCTGTTTTTTATAAAAAAAAGCATTTTGTACTACATTTTATAAGTATGAAAAGTGCTTTACAAATAAAGTTTGATTGATATTTACGACGGATTATTGATAATAAAAGATGATCAATAAAAGAACATATGGAATTGAGTCAGTCTAGCTTTTAGACGAGTTGTCAAATCAACAACCAAAGGTTCTGTAGGCCACAGAGTCCCTCGATTAGAATTTCTATGTTGTGAATTATGCTAAATAACACTTATTTATAAATCATCAGAACTTAGAGTGGATGAGATAGGGTTTCTGCAAAATAAAATGTGAATGGGTATTCCTCAAATAAAATATTATTATAAAAAAATTGTGGAGTAGCAAATAGGCAGGGATCCACGGTCTATAGTAGAACTAAAGTTCAGAAGTTCAAAAATCCCTTGTAAGATGTTTTCTTCCTTAGGAAATGATTAACAAAAATCTCATCTGCTTCAGGCTCCATATTTAATCACTACTTACTGTCATACAAGTATAACAACAAGTAAACTGTTGCATATAAACACACACACAAAATACTAAGGTTTTGTAGCTCATCTCAATTAATATTGTGCCAAAGAACCTCATTTGTTGGCATTGATCATTTCGCAGAATCGGACATACAAACAAAGAATGTTTCGAATTGGTGACTCAGTCAGTGTGCTTTTTGTTATTGAATAGGACTGCAAAATAACCCGCCGTGGGGCCAAATGAAGTTGCGATTCACTCTGACAAAGAAGGTAAGAAAAACTATTGAAAGTAGCAAAGTACTAAGGTAAATATATCTTCCCCTTTCCTTCTTTCCGCATGAAAACCCTATCTCTACAAATTTGTGTTTTGATAATATTTGTAGGTGTTTAGATCCTATTCAATTAGATTTACCGTATTTTTCGGGGTATAAGTCGCACCTGCCGAAAATTTATAATAAAGAAAGAAAAAAACATGAATAAGACGCACTGGAGTATAAGTCGCATTTTTTGGGGAAATGTATTTGATAAAACCCAACACCAAGAACAGACATTTGAAAGGCAGTTTAAAATAAATAAAGAATAGTGAACAACAGGCTGAATAAGTGTACGTTATATGACGCATAAATAACCAACTCAGAACATGCCTGGTATGTTAACGTAACATAAGGTAAGAGTAATCCAAATAACTATGACATATAGAACATGCTATACGTTTACCAAACAATCTGTCACTCCTAATCGCTAAATCCGATGAAATCTTATACGTCTAGTCTCTTACATGAATGAGCTAAATACTATTATTTGATATTTTATAATATGTTAATAATTTCACACATAAGTCGCTCCTGAGTATAAGTCGCACCCCCGTCTAAACTATGAAAAAAAACTCCGACTTATAGTCCGAAAAATACGGTAGTTCTTTTCGTACAGGAAAAATAGTTTTGTATATGTAAGAATCTCTTTCAGGTGACATTGTGGAAATAATAACAGCAAACCCTTGTTTGTCGGTTAGTTAGTTAGTTAGTTAGTTAGTTAGTTAGTTAGTTACGAGCCTGACCGTGGTCAATACGTGTCTGCAAAGTAAGAATTATTAATTAAAAAAAATCAAACTTTTTCATAGCTGGAGCCAAAAAAAAACGTGCAGAGCATTTCCGAAACAAATGAACCATATCATTACATCGCTTTTGTTGTAATTCTCTGGTATTAGCGTTAAATTGAAGTGAATTAAACAAGAGTTGCATCAGTGTACGTTACATAACTCTCTCCGTGTTGTAATGTATAATTTATAAGGTAGAAAAAAAGGACTCTAAAACGGCAAAGTTAATGTGAGCAGAGACTTGTGGTGCTGAGTCGCGGATGATAAAGACAAAATGCTGCTTCACAAGTGTGATCTAAGTGTTGGAGCTCTGACAATCTGACTGAGCGTGAAATTTGTCTTTTTCTTGTTCTTTTTCCAGGTCAGGAGTGGTGCTAATGAAGGCCCTGTTGGCTCAGTGAAGACGCCACGGCTTAAAGGGAGAACAACACTGACAATCAAGGCTGCAGCCGAGTCTCTTGTGATTTAGCCTCTTTTTCGCAAAACCTGCACCATAGCCGCAAGGCTTTAAAAAGCTCTCCAGCAGGAGATTTGCCGACCACGAAGCTATTGATTCTTCAGCGCAAACTTATAATTAATTAGAAACAGAAGCATAATATTAAGAGGGAGAGAATATAAAGGCTAGATGAGGGGAAAAGCTCACATTGGCAGCGTGGCGCGAGATCAGTGTCACGTTCTCAGCCTCTTGTTACCGTGCACTCACATTCGAGCACGTACACACGCTGATACACATTCACAGCAGGGCGAGAAGCCCAGTAGAAATCCTTTACTCCCTGGTTTTTAGGGAATGAAGCTGATTTGGTAAAAATGAATGGATGGATGTAAAAAAAAATCGCATTCAAGTCAGAGTGTAACAAAAGTGCAAAATACTTTGTGTCGTGTGCGACATAACTGCTCGTCCTTTTTGCCAATATCCTATTTTTATAACAATACAAGGTAAAATGTGAGTAATATAGTTTGGTTGGCAACACTAAATTGGCACTAGTGTGTGAATGTGAGTGTGAATGTTGTCTGTCTATCTGTGTTAACGAGGAAATGGCGACTTGTCCAGGGTGTACGCCACCTTTGGCCCGAATGCAGCTGAGATAGGCCCCAGGACCCCACGCAAACCCGTAAGGGACAAGCGGTTAGGGCTGGGCGATATATTGATACACTCGATATATCGCAGGTTTGTCTCTGTGCGATAAAGAAAATGACTATATCATGATTTTTGAGTATATGTTCTCAAACAGTTGCTTTTAGCTACCTGCGTTTCCCACTCTTTCTTGTCTCTCCTTCTCACAGAGATATAAACAAGCGCACCTTCTTACATACGTCACGAATACAACGTTAACGCGCTCCCCGAGCAGAGAGGTAGTTTTATGTGTAATATTAGCTGTTATGCTAACGGTACTTTTCGAGTGGTAATACGAGAGAGAGAAGATGCGAATCTGGTAACAAATGGAGGAGTAATGAATTCCCCAAAAAAACAGCACAGGGTGCATCGTCTGGCAGGGGTTTGGCTTCAAGCGGGAATATGTTGAACAATTATGCGGCAAAAAGTAGCAGCACTACTAATTTGTAGCATCATTTGAAAAGCCACCTGCTAGAGAATGAAGAGTGCTTAAAACTGCATTTCAACATCTCTGTTCGGTGCCACACCCACAAAATGCCGAAGTAACAATTTCCAGATCAACACCATATGAAAAAAATATCAACAACAAATGGAGATAACGTCCGCAGGAACCTACCACAGAACGAAGGACATTCTGTATATACACTGTTTGATTTCCTATTATGCAGCTCATTTTTATTTGACTATTTTTGAAATATCTTGTGTGACATGACCAAAAGTGCACTTTATTTGTTTTTAACTATTTTAGTGGCGTTCTGTACAAAAAGTGCACTTTAATTTAGTGTTTTGATATGTCATCTTAGTGACATCATGCAAAAAAATGTACTAATAACTTGTTTTAAAATGTCTCAGACAATCTTGCACTTTTTGTTTTGGAAATGACATGAATGTTTGTGCTACTGCTTAATAACTGTATAAAAAAACAATTTTGCTAAATTGACTTAGTTGTGATTTCTCTCTCTGCATGAACGTTTAAAATGAGCATATATTAATGCCGTATGAAGAAGAATGTTTTAATGTAGACACAGAATCATCATACTGCTGTGATTATATGCATTCAGTGTTCAGTCAAGGCTAAGGCAAAATATCGCGACATATATTGTGTATCGTGACATGGCCCAAAAATATTAAGATATTAAAAGGCCATATCGTCCATTTTCAACAAACGGTTGAAAATGGGTGGATGGATGACGGATTTCAGAGGTTGTGAGTAAAAAGTCTTGAATGATAGAGGGGATAATAGTGGTGAGTCTGTGCACCATTTCTTTTAACTTTCCAGTCGTTTTACACTGACACGTAACCAGATTGTATTGCAGCACCAATTGGGGTTCCCAAATCTTTTCCATGTGCTGGTTGAAAAATGTGTTATTGTTTTGTCTCTTCACAAGAGAGATATTTTAGACTCATCGTGTTTTATCTTAAGTAAAAATATATCAGTGTTTGTATGGCAACCAAGACGTATTCAATCGTCCACTTGGAGAATCATTACAATTTTTAGTCGGCAGAAGTTATTCTTTAAACTTAACTAAATTTAACTAACTTTTTAATTATTTTGCGCTTCAAAGGATGAGGCATTGCCATATTGATATTCTTTGTTTTGTAATAAAGAAGTAATTTTACTTCTTTCACAAGAAGTTTTATAGAGTGGATCAAATGTTCTTATATTTCCCACAATGCATTGGTGGTATCCATATTAAAGGGCGGAAGTTACATTCCAAAACTGACTTGACTAAGGCCGGCATTCATTTAACCAGTAATGTTCATAATACCCACAACGTGTGCTGTTGTTAACTGTCACAATCGAGGTGGGAAGAATACAATTAGCTGTTCTCGATTTTCTAAGGTATTTTCTGGACAGCGAGAAGAGAAAACGGGCGAACATGGACTGCTACAATCATACGAGATGTGAGTTGCAGACGACTTTTTGTTTGTTGGGATCATTTCAGGTAATAAAGAAGATTTTGTAAGTAAAACGTAATCTAAAATAAATAACTGCCCCACTTTGCATTAACTTAATGTGCTTGGTGGGGCGGTATAGCTCGGTTGGTGGAGCGGCTGTGCCAGCAACTTCAGGGTTGCAGGTTCGATCCCTGCTTCCGCCATCCTAGTCACTGCCGTTGTGTCCTTGGGCAAGACACTTTACCCGCCTGCTCCCAGTGCCACCCACACTGGTTTAAAAAAAAAGGAAAAAAAATGTAACTTAGATATTGGGTTTCACAATGTAAAGCGCTTTGAGTCACTTGAGAAAAGCGCTATATAAATATAATTCACCTCACTTCACTTGGTCGAACCACTTTAATGGTAGTTGAATTGATGAAAATGGTACTCACTTTTCTTATCAAGACATAAACCAAAAGTGAAGCATCATGAGAACATCATTCTCCCAATGCTGCTTTACAGTCACAGTGTGCTAATTGATCTTAGATTGGTTATCTGTGATTATCTAGGGTGAGAAACTTGGGTCGGATCATTTCTGTGACTGCATTGGTCCAGCCTGGCTTGATGACACAGAGTCCACTGGGTTTATACAAATAAACAAAAACATCACAAACGCATCTCCAGACAAAGTGGTCTTAACATTCTATACTTTTAGAATTTAAAAAGTCTTTCAAGCAGCAAAATGTAGTAGTAATGAAGTACTTCACAAAGTTTGGGTATAAAATATTGGGGAAAATGTTGTGCATGGTTTGTACTCCACTTTGACTTGTCGATATTGCACGGATCCTTGCATCGAATTACGGTTGTTTGCTTCTTATAATGAAAAAGGGATGTTTTATCTAATGACTTGCAGTATTTCTCTATCGTTCCACGCCCAGGTCAATGTTATTTTCCATGGAATATTTCTGAAATATTACGTGTAGAGCTATCGTGAACAATGACGCTCGCCCTTCAAATTGGATTTCGGCATGCACTTCCGGGAAAAATCCAAACCCCTCTATACATAAAAAACAGCCTGCATGTCAATTTTGTGTTATTAGCATCAATGTTTCCATTTTTTTCTTGTTACTAAAGGCCTGTTTTGCTGATGAATGTCATTTTTATGGACACAAATTGAGCCCAAAAAATTAAAATCAAAACAAATGTGTTTTCGAATACAAACTGTCTTCTGTTATATTTTTGCATTGATTTTGTGCCACAAGCCTGTGAGTACTTTTTATATTTGCTGCCCGTTGAGATGAGCAATATGTACTTTCCTATCAGTGTTCCCGAAAACCAATTTCTATCTACTGTAGAAAGAGGGGTCTGAAAATGTGCTAAATATTTTTTTAAATTCGGTAAATTGTCAACACTGATTCTTTCTACTTCATTTTCTCATACTTGCATGGCGTATGCTCAAACCCAGAAGACGTACACACAAAAGATCTAGATGTATAAAAGTGTTTGCACGCATGAATCTAAGCACATTTCTGTTTTACATCCCAATCAATGTGGAATTGAGCGCAGATTTTGGAATGTCTGGCTCCTCCCTGTCCATGCCCTCAATTAAATATGTAAATCATATTTTAATTAGACATGCGCCTGGGATTCTCCTCTATGCATGATCAGAAAACCTCAAGACAATGTGAAAGACGGTAAAAACAAAAACTGAAAGCGATGATGTAGTTTAACCAGTGAAAAAAAGCAAGCCCCTTACTCTAAGCACAGACTCGTAAAGATGCTGTGAAGACAGGATATAGAATTTGGGGGACATGTGCTCAATGCGCATCACAGGGATTAGATCGCACACAGTGGCAGTTTGAAGTCTGTTCCCAACCATGCGGTTACTCAGAATGTACAAACAATGTATTCACCCAGGTCACATCGCTACAATGTACTTGTTAATTGCATTTGCGCATCATTTACGATAATTCCGTCCCGCACGATTGGCATGACTCATCTCGAGGGGCTGGCACAGAACATTTGTATTTAAAGGCCTACTGAAACCCACTACTACCCACCACGCAGTCTGATAGTTTATATATCAATGATGAAATATTGACATTGCAACACACGCCAATACAGCCTGTTTAGTTTACTAAATTGCAATTTTAAATTTCCCAGGAGTTTCGTCTTGAAAACGTTGTGTAATGATGACGTGTACGCAAGACGTTACGGGTTTTTAGGAAGTATGAGTGCTACGCACACACACAGCTAAATGTCGTCTGCTTTAACGGCATAATTACACAATATTTTGGAGAACTGTCTTGCTGAATCATTTGCAATTTGTTCAATTAATATTGGAGAAGTTAAAGTAGCAAGATGGAGTTGGGAAGCTTTAGCCTTTAGCCACACAAACACACAGTGATTCCTTGTTTAAAATTCACGGAGTTGAAACCTTCCTATGGATCACAGCGGACATGGATCCCGACCACTTGTCAACCAGCAGATTTCGGTGAGAACATTGTGGTGAAAAGTCGCCACTTACCGGATATCAGCTGAGCTTGTGCCTCCCGTACAGCTACCGTCGACTTCCCCGAGACACTGCGCGTCAACACCCGGCCGTGGACGTACACCTCCGACTATCAGGTACTGTTAAACTCACTAAAACACTAGCAACACAATAGAAAGATAAGGGATTTCCCAGAATGATCCTAGTAAATGTCTCTAAAAACATACGAATCTGTGTCAATGCAACGTGATTACAATCACATTTTTTTTTTTTTTTTTTCTAGTCCGTCGCTATCAATATCCTCAAACACAAATCTTTCATCTTCGCTCAAACTAATGGGGAAATTGTCGTTTTCTCGGTCCGAATAGCACTTTTTGTTGGAGGCTACCATTATAAACAATGTGAATATGGGAGGAGCCCTCAACGGGTGACGTCATCGTCTGCGACTTCTGGTAGAGGCAGGGCTTTTCTCCAGTTGCGAACTTCATCGTGGATGTTCTCTACTAAATCCTTTCAGCAAAAATATGGCAATATCGCGAAATGATCAAGTATGACACATAGAATGGACCCGCTATCCCCGTTTAAATAAGAAAATCTCATTTCAGTAGGCCTTTAAATATGGTAAACTTCTTGGGAAATGGGGAAGAGTGAGGGATTTTTAACACCGCCACAATTCCCTGCAAATCAAACAACAAAAGTTAAAATATGCCTAACTGGGGTTCGAACACAAGCCCACAACCACAGAGCATTCACACTAACAAACATTACTCGGCAGTTACCAGGCCAAGTATTACAACCGTTGTTATAATGAGTAAATGACAATAGAAACACAGTTGAACAAGTGCATCCTCTCTGTCTCTGAAAACGTGTTCTTTTTCTCTTGCACTATTAACAAAGTGTTATAATACTGTTAAAACAGCCATTGGTTTTAACAGTATTTATTTGCTCCTTCTTTTTAATGTGCACATCACTTAAACCGAGGAGTAATTGTTTTCACATTTATTCATTACAACAAATGATCAAACGATGTAAAAATGTACATATGTCAACCATGATGTTGGTGTGAGACACTACACATTTTCATTTCACTCTTGCTACATCTGAACTTTGCAGTTAAAAAGAGTGCACCCCATGGTTTTTGTGCGTACACACCATTTATACATGAGGCCTTAGGCTCATATGAGGTTTGGTAAAGCAAATTTATGATTCTATCTCGAGTACACAGTTGTTACAAGCTGCACACAGTCCCATTATTATGTATTTATGGTGAGGGTTTAACAGTTGGGAGCAAATCTGTTTGTGGATGGTTGCCACAAATAAAAGCATGTACAAGAAACACTGTTGTCTGAAAGTGGATTTTTTTTATTATTTTTTTTTAAACAACTATTTAAAACAGGGAACATAGTTAAGAAGTGAAACTGCCATTGACTGGCTTGGCATGCATACTGTCGTCAGTGTGCAAGTAGAGGGCTGTTCGGTTTATGTCGCATTACGACATCTCCTTGTCTTTTCACACTCCCATAAACTACTGAAAAACATAAGTTTAGATGTAAGTGGTTTGATTCCTCAAAATGAGACTCGCTTAGGAACTGGTCACATGTTGGGGACTATGAAGAATACAAAGTTGAGCATTGCTACATTGAGAAAATAAATCAGTTTCGTGGCAGTGCAACAAAAACACAAAAAAAATGAAAGTCATCACCTTGGAAGTAAAGTTCGACAAAGGTAAGGACTTGATATTTAAAAGGGAAATCTCCTGCTTCTACAAAGTGTTTTTTCAGCTATAAAAGAAAAAAATCACTCTCTCTTCCATTTTATGTATTTTTACATGGCTTGTAAACCAGCTAATGTGGCTTTGATTTGATTCTTACCTCTTTCCCAGACAGGTAGTACGCCGACAGCAGACCTCCGACGAAGCGGATGTTCACCTCAAAGACAGACACTTCGCCGTTCTGCAGAGAAACAATACGCTCATCAGTAAGAGTTGCATTTCCTGCTGCTGGAACAAAACTGCTGGCATTCAAATAATAAACAATAACTCTGACGTGAAGTTTGCAGAGCGGAGAAACAATGCAGCTTTTTTTTCTATGACTGACAGCTCCATACTGTCACACTCAGATAAGACAAGACTCTCGGTTCTTCGAAAACAAATTCAATGCTTAAAAAAAGACAATGTTTTTCCTCAAATTACTGATTGGGAAGTTGGATTGTGTTGCTAATTAATCCCTGGCTAAAACCCCCATAAAAACGAATACGAAATTATTTTACAAGCAGAAGCATCCAAAAAGAACCCTTGGACAACTTGTCTGAATATTAACTTTTGTAGTTCAGGACTCAATATAAAAAATGTACTAATCTATGCGTTGTAAATTAATGATTAAAAAAAAAGTTTGTGCCTGGTTGGTGATCAGCAAAACAGCTAAAAACTAACTCTGCTATAATTGGCCACCTGAAGAAACATGACTTTAGACCTGTTATGCTAGTTTCTTTATTATTGTGAATGTAGTGACTAAAGTATTACAAACAGCTGTCAGTATATTGCCAACTACAAAAATAAGTAATATTTACAAATTATAATGCAGTAACATGGATTGTACAGGTGTACCTTACAGTGTTTCCCCTATGATGTTTTTCATCTTTTCTGACTAATACAGTAAATGTTTTTACACTGTTGGACATTCGTGTTGAACAATGCCAGCGCCATTCATCTCTCTTCCTGCTGATGAAAACTCATGAATTTCGGCATGAGTTTGCACGCAGTTTTGCATGCCTCTGCCCGCGGGGTTTTGCAGTCTGCTAAATTAAGTAAAGTTATCAGCCAGATGGGGAGGAGCTCTATATGTAGCCAATTAATTTTGAGGAAACACAATCCCCTGGGAGGAGCTGGACGGAGTGGCTGGGGAGAGGGAAGTCTGGGCTTCCCTACTTAGGCTGCTGCCCCCGCGACCCGACCACGGATAAGCAGAAAAAGATAGATGGATGGATGGACAAAAAAATGGGATACAATTATTATTTTCATCTAATCGTTGCATGCGCACAATAACACTGGCATGCACCATGAAGTATAACATCAATGCTGCAAAATACAGCTTTTTTATGCAACTCTGTATCGATCAGATTGTGCAGGAGTACCTAATGTTGTGACTGGGTAAAACAACATAATGTTTATAAAGTTTGTTTCGACCGTGTCTGACAAAAAAAATGGGGACGTTTGTTTTTAAGATAGGTATATAACAAGGTATTTTTTCAAAAAATAAATGAGACTTGAGGAGCAGCAGTGGCGTGGTTTTGTTTGCAATCTGGGTACACCTCCACAGACGAACAATTTGCAGACATACTGTACGCAGAAAGTAAGCTATAAATGTGACTGTTGAGCAACACAGCATATCCAATACATATTATTTAGACCACAAGGAAGTGTTTTAAATGTACGAGTGTCGGTGCCATTTTGTGGCGGTCCAAAAGTACATGCAGTAAGTCACTACAAATAGGTGGATATCTTAGAAACTGCCTAATGTTGTAAGCATATTTTTCAGCAATTAAAGTGTTAGCAAGTTCAGTGGGGCAAAAAAGTATTTAGTCAGCCACCGATTGTGCAAGTTCTCCCACTTAAAATGATGACAGAGGTCTGTAATTTTCATCATAGGTACACTTCAACTATGAGAGACAGAATGAGAAAAAAAAAATTCAGGAATTCACATTGCAGGAATTTTAAAGAATTTATTTGTGAATTATGGTGGAAAATAAGTATATGGTCAACCATTCAAAGCTCTCATTGATGGAAGGAGGTTTTGGCTCAAAATCTCACGATACATGGCCCCATTCATTCTTTCCTTAACACAGATCAATCGTCCTGTCCCCTTAACAGAAAAACAGCCCCAAAGCATGATGTTTCCACCCCCATGCTTCACAGTAGATATGGTGTTCTTGGGATGCAACTATAAGGTTTCTCATAGTCATCATTGTCAATGGCGTCCCACTGGGTGTGAGTTTTCCTTGCCCTTATGTGGGTTCTTCCGAGGATGTCGTAGTGGTTTGTACAGTCCTTTGAGACTTTTGTGATTTAGGGCTATATAAATAAACATTGATTGATTGATTGATTGATTCTTCCTCCAAACACGACGAGTTTAATTTATACCAAAATGGATACATGGATGATACAGCAGAGGATTGGGAGAATGTCATGTGGTCAGATGAAACCAAAATAGAACTTTTTGGTATAAACTCAACTTGTCGTGTTTGGAGGAAGAAGAATATTGAGTTGCATCCCAAGAACACCATACATACTGTGAAGCATGGGGGTGGAAACATCATGCTTTGGGGCTGTTTTTCTGTTAAGGGGACAGGACGATTGATCCGTGTCAAGGAAAGAATGATTGGGGCTATGTATCATGAGATTTTGGGCCAAAACCTCCTTCCATCAGTGAGAGCTTTGAATGGTTTACAAATACTTATTTTCCACCATAATTTACAAATAAATTCTTTGAAATTCCTACAATGTGAAATTTGGGATTTTTTTTACATTCTGTCTCTCACAGTTGAAGTGTACCTATGATTAAAATTACAGACCTCTGTCATCATTTTAAGTGGGAGAACTTGCACAATCGGTGGCTGACTAAATATTGTTTTGCCCCACTTTTATTTGATGAAAGTGTCAGAAGACAGCAACTGCTCTTCTGTAAACATACACTGATGCAGCAAATATTGCATCAAGGGCTTCAAAGAACTTACAATGAAATGGGTCCCTGGTAGCGAGTTTTATTTTTTTAATTGTTTTTGTCTTGTCTTTTAGCTGTGTGTATTACATTATCAGGCAATATACCCACTTCATAAGAACCTTAAAAGAAAGTGATCTCTGACTGAATGACAAACAACAAATACTGTCTTTCTCACATGTTTCCATAACCTGCTGACAGCCAACAATGAACGTTGCTTTGATAATAATAATAATAACAATCGGATGTGATGACAATTCTCCGAATGCATTAGACTAGCGTGCGAGTGGCAGAACAAAGCGCTTGGACTGCAGTGTTGCAAAGTGTTTAACATTCAGGTGAGGCATGCCTCCACAATAGACATTCTGTCTTCATTTGGGCAGCAAGCTGCTAAATTATTTGTGACTTTCACCTCCTCGCTTGTTGAACGCCGTCGCGCATCTTTAGACTTACTTTCGTACTGTCTGTGGAAAAGTGACGCAAACATTTCAACATCTTTGACATTCATTAAGCGGCAGGCATGCAAATGAAAGTCGGACTTCTCTACGTTTGGATCAATGATTCCAGCCTTTATTGACGGAATTATGGCTCACAGCAGGGGGTTCATTACCTTTTGTGACATCTATTTACTTGATAATCACAATAGCACACACACACACACACGCTTGCTCACCACATTGAAGTCGAGATTCTTCTCCACCCAGTCAGTGGCGGCATCGAACTCCTCAAACATTTCCATGATGTAAAGTGTGTCCAGAGCGTCCACGATGGTCGCTCCTTTGATACTTCCTGCAAGATAAATATGAGGGGACTCTATTAAGTCACTAGAATTGTATTCGGAATGGTCTCAAACACGGCTGACAAACTTTGTTTTCGTTGAGGGCCACACCACAGTTATGGCTACTCTTTAACCGTTTGTAACAGTGAATATATATGAATATTAATATAAAATCGCCTCATGATATTTTAACATTTTGTATATATTTGATTTTTAGATTTTTTTTACGTAATAATTGACATAACTTGCTTTGAAATCATGTGTCATTTTAAAATGCATTTTTACCCCAAAAAATGGTATTACAGTATGTACTACTCAGTGGCCTAGTGGTTAGAGTGTCTGCCCTGAGATCGGCAGGTTGTGAGTTCAAACCCCGGCAAGGTCAAACCAAAGACTATAAAAATGGGACCCATTGCCTCCCTGCTTGCCACTCAGCATCAAGGGTTGGAATTGGGGGTTAAATCACCATAAATGTTTCCCGAGCGCGGCACCGCTGCTTCCCCCTGCTCCCCTCACCTCCCAGGGGGTGACCAAGGGGATGGGTCAAATGCATAGGACACATTTCACCACACCTAGTGTGTGTGTGACAATCATTGGTACTTTAACTTTAACTTTAATAAGATAATGTTTGTTGCGTGATCATATAGCTATCCCAACTACATTCGGGCTGAAAGCAAGGTACACCCTGGACGTGTCTCCATCTAATCGCAGAGCCAACACAGATAGACAGACAACATTCACATTCACACACTAGGACCAATTTAGTGTTGCCAATCAACCTATCCCCAGGTGCATGTCTTTGGAGGTGGGAGGAAGACAGATTGCATGGAGGGAACCCACGCAGTCACAGGGAGAACATGCAAACTTCAGACAGAAAGACCCCGAGACCGGGAATCGAACCCAGAACCACAACTAAAAAATGATAATAGTGGATTATTGGAAGACATGCACCTAGGGATAGGTTGATTGGCAACCCTAAATTGACCCTAGTGTGTGAATGTGAGTGTGAATTTTGTCTGTCCATCTGTGTTGGCCTTGTGATGAGGTTGTGACTTGTCCATGGTGTACACCGCCTTCCGCCCGAATGCAGCTGAAATAGGCTATAGCAGCCCCCGTGACCCCGAAAGGGACAAGCGGTAGAAAATAGATGGATGGATGGATATAACTGATAACAACAACTTAGACCGAAACATACCCAAAACCGTGTCAAAAAACCGTGATCAAATCTAAAGTGTTTTTTCAAACCATTCCCTTATTACAAATGTATTATTTCCTTGAGATAAAATATAAGGCACGTGTTATTGTTCTTGTTCTGTATTTGATTATGATTATATGAAAAGTGATAACAGGAACAAACATAACCTGTCTGACAGATTGATTTGTGTTTTGATTGATTGCTAACACGATGAAGTCCTCCCGAGAGGGTCATGTTCCGGCTTGATTATCTACCGCCTCCACGGCCGAGGACCATCAGTCGCCCAGCCTGTGCCGATTGTCTGCACAATACTCCTTCAAGCATGTGACTTGTCCTTTCTAGGTACATTATAACAGCACTGACGCCTCTGGAGGGGCACGAAGACGTGAAGAGGTTTTTTTTCTGGTTTCTATTGTCATGTCAGCATGCTTCCTTCCCCCTCAATGCTCCTCCTGTTTCCCACTGAGTGTCCATGAGAGTGATACAGATGGCTGAGACACTGACCTGAATACTAATACCAGCTTGTTTTTCTTTTATCTTGCAAAGGCATAGCATGCTGCAAAGAGAAAACAACTGTAGCACTGCTGTTTCTGTGACGTCATCTCTCTTCCTGCTGATGCATTCATCCTTATTTGCTCTTAAAAACGATAGCTCCCATTCCCACATCAAGTCAATGTATTCTCTGTTTGTTTACGGAGGCGCCAACGGAAAACGAAACGGAATTTCTTTTTTATGTAAAGATGAAGACAAAAATATCTTCAGATTTTACATGAGGTTCAAAAAAACCTCAGGGATATTAGTTAAAAGTACCATAAGTCAATGTGTCTGCATTCTGCAAACAATTCACCACTTTGTGTAGAGCTTTCTTGTGCCACTCTAACTTAACTGTTTAGGTAATTAGGTGGGCTCTGTGTTGTGACAAGAGGTGAGGATCATCAAGTGTGGCAATGACATCATCTTCATGGTGTAGTCCAGGCCCTCAGGCCAAGGTTCGAGCCGAGCTCATCGTCTTTTCACGGCTATCTCCACCACAATGTCGCCGTGCTCTCACATTGCTGAAGTAAGCCGGCAACTATAGGTCAGGATATGTGACTCAATCTGCGATGGCCTTTTGTACTTCCTCATCTCAGTGAGCAGCTGGCTTTCAGAAAGGAAACGCTACATATTTATAGTGCATGACAAAACATCACACTCTTCTTTTGTTTACAGGACCGCCGTCACTAGAGAAAAGATCAGCAAGTCTTTTTGTTTTTTTTGTCAAAACATAAATATTGTAAAATAATCAGATAATGGCTCTTATTTTACTATTTGGCCAATATATGTGAGCCTTTAAAACACTACAGACCATAGTAGAGGGGGAAACCGAGCTGCCTCAGTCTGCGCCACTATGGTAATTAGTATGTGACGCTTGTATAAATAAATGGATGGCATACATCCACGTAACCATAAGAACCCCAGCTACAGGCTCAACAAAACTGCACTTCAGAAAACCAAGGGGGCTTGTTTCGTATTGCGGTGCCGTTTGAAAAGTGCAAACGTTAGCCACAGATGACCCAAGGGCGAAAGTGTGATCCAAATCTGTGCACTTTACTATCTTTAAGAATTATGTCTTTAGTCAGCACTACTCTTCAGGTAGTTGTTTTGAGTCTTTCATACTTGCGGTTAGGGATGACGTTCGTTAAGAAATTATAGATGTCATTATCGAATCCTTTTATCGAACCAATTTCTTATTGAATCTCTTTTCGAATCCAGATAGGTTGTTGTGTATGCACTGAGTTCCAAAAGTCGTAGATGTTATGTGACTGGGCCGGCACGCTATTTATTTGGAGGAAAAGCGGACGTGACTGAGGACAGCATGCGGCCATTATAGGGTGAAGGTTTCAGGTGAGAGAGGACGCTAAATACACGCCCCCAGTGAGCATATAGTGCTGCTATGTGCGTTGTAAATACCAAAATTGCTGACAAACACATCACCAAAATGGACGAGTTGCCGCTCTCTTTCGACATCCCGGTGAAGCACACTGTGGGGAAGAGGAGAAGAAGGGGACCAGCACGGTAGCGAATCCATATGCACAACGGGGCAAGATAAATCGTCTTTTACTGTCGTGCTAGCTTGCTATGCTAATGGACAACGAGACTGACATTGAAAATGAGGAGAGGGAATCTGGCGTTTTTGATGGAGAACTTGACCAGTTATTCATTTCTTACATACAAGATGAGGACTTTGATGGATTTGTGAATGAGGATTGATCAAAAAATAATGTGAGTACATTGATAAATACTTCAATAAAGTACAACCAAACTCAGCTTTGCTCCTGCTGCTTTTTTAAAAGAGCGTCCATGCATGCCAGTGTATGTTTTAAGCTAGGGTATGTTTAACCATGCCTGCACCCAAAAATTTGCAACGCCTTATTATTGCGTTAAATACAGAAAGAGCACCCGTAACTAATACGGCGCCTTTTAATACAGTGCGCCCTATCGTCGCAAACATATGGTATAGTGGCTTCGATAACGGGAACCGGTTCTCAAAAAGGGATTTGAATCCATGGAATCGATTCTTTTCTTATCGAAGCATCGGGAGAACCGGTGCACAAATTACAGTTAAATCTGAATTAAAAAAAAAAAAAAAAGTAGACATAAAGTAATTGGTCATCGATATCAGTCTTGAGAAGCAGGACGTTATTGGTATCAACTTGAAAAAAAAGTACATCCCAACAAATTTTCCCAAAAAATAGCCCTGTTTTATGCATTGCACAAGTGACCAGTGTAGAAGACCCTGCTCCTCAGAAGTATATACTGTACAGTTAAACACAATCCATTTTGGGATGCTGTTTGCGTTCTGATTTGTTTGTATTTAAGAACAAATGCTCCTACAGTCAAGGCCGCCTTAATTCACAGGCTTACCTAGGTTGAAGCTAAGGGGCCCCACCAATGGCAGAATGCAATAATTGGTGTTCATAGCTGTCAATGAAAAACAGTTTAGCCTTATCTAGCGATTGTGTACTTTCTTTCTCTCTCTCCCTGGCTCTCTTTCTGGACTGCATTGTTTTTATTGTATTGAGCTGAACACAGGCAGTCAACAGCACTGGACTCGACTGGCTTCTATTACAGAATATGTATTCATTAACATAATTATTTGTATAATGGGTAAAGTTTTTGCATCATTGCTTTTCTGTTGAATGAACTCATGATATTTTTCTTTTTAAAACTGTGTTTTTGGACAGGGGCCTGGGAGGTGTTGAGGTTTGAGGTGGGTGCAAAACCCCCTCACTCCCATGGCAACCCCTAGGTTATGTCGAATCTGCCTACAGTGCATTCGGAAAGTATTGAAAGTGCTTCACTTTTTCCACATTTTCTTATGTTACAGCCTTATTCCAAAATGCAATCAATAAATAACTTGTTATCCTCAACTCTACACATAGTACCACATAATGACAATGTGAGTTATTTTTAGAGATACTTGCCACTTTGTTCAAAGTAAAAAAAATAAGAAATCACAGGTACATACATATTCAAGAAAATTCAAAAGTGTGGTCAAGGGCATCATCATCCTTGAAATGTTCCTACAGCTTAATTGGAGTCTACCTTTCATAAATTCAGTTGATTAGACATGATTTGTCACTTGTCTCTATGTATGGTCCCACACTTGACAATGCATGGCAGAGTACAAATCGAGAATGATTTCAAAGGATTTGTCTTTAGACCTCCACGACAGAATTTTGTCTTGAGGCACACATCTGGGTAAGGGTACAGAAAAATATGTGCTGCCTTAAAGGTTCCAATAAGCACAGAAGTCTGGAACCACCAGGACTCTTCTTAGAGATGGCCAGCCGTCTAAACTGAACGATCAGGGGAGAAGGGCCCTCGTCAGGCAGGTGACCAAGAATCTGATGATTTGTCAGAGCTACAGCATTCCTCTGTGGAGAGAGAAGAACCTTCCAGAAGGACAACCATCTCTGCAGCAAACCATTCCTGCAGCAATCTACCAGATAGAAGCCATTCCTTAGTAAAAAGCAAATGGCAGCCCACCCGGAGATAGCCAAACTGTACCCAAAATACTTATACCATGAGAAACATAATTCTCTGGTCTGATCACACAAATATTGAACTCTTTGGCGTGAATGCCAGGCATCATGTTTGGAGGAAACCAGGCAACGTTCATCACCAGGCCAATACCATCCCTGTAGTGATGGTGGTGGCAGCATCATGCTTTGGGGATGTTTTTTGGTGGCAAGAACTAGGAGACTAGTCAGGAACTAGGGAAAGATGAATGCAGCAATTTACAGAGACATCCTAGATGAAAACCTGCTCCAGACTGCTCTTGAACTCGGACACTCACGGTTCATCTTTCAGCAGGACAACCACTCAAAGCACACAGTCAAGATATCAGAGGAACAGCTTCAAGACAACTCTGTAAATGTCCCAGAGTGGCCAGGCTGGAGCCCAGACTTGTATCTGAATGTACATCTCTGAAGGGATCTGAAAATGTCTGCACCAATGCTTCCCATCCAACCTGATAGAGCTTGAAAGGAATGAGCAAAACTGCCCAAAGATAGGTCTGCCAAGCTTATGGCATCATATTCAAAAAGATTTGAGGCTGTAATTGCAGGTGCATCAACAAAGTATTGAGCAAAGGCTGTGAATATTTATGCACATGTGATTTCTTAGTTTGTTTTTGTATTTTTAAAAATTTTCAGAAAGCTATATAAAAAAAAAGAAATGTTTTCACATAGTTATTATGGGCTATTGTGTGTAAAATGTCGAGGACAAAAATGAATGTATTCCATTTTAGAAAAAGACTGTAACATAATGAAATATGGAACAAGTGAAGTGCTGTGAATACTTTCCAGATGCACTGTACAGAACAGGGGCCGGCAATACAAAATGTTGAAAAGCCATATAGGACCAAAAATAAAGAATAAAAAAATCTGTCTGGAGCCACACAAAATTAAAAGTTTAATATAAGTGTTATTACAAAGGCAATACATGATGTAAATGTCTATATTAACCTACTATCAAAATGACTATGTGCCGCAGGCTGACCCAAACTTCGTTCACAGAAATGTCGAAATGTTTATATTTATTCTACACATTTTTTATAACATTGGACAACATTAGTAAAATGGAAGATTCTCAAAGGGTTTGATTACTCCTGGAAATGACTGGGTTGGAATGTGTGTGACAAAGTTAGTCTTCTTTTAATTCATTTTTTACAATCCTTGCAAGCTGGGTAACGTTTGCTGTGGTCTATTACAGCACACCAACAACTATAAGAAATGCAGCCAATATTACATATGTCATGAGAGTGCAAATGTAAATTAAATACACAGAGGACATAAGTAAAGGAAATTAAATGAGCTCAAATTAAATGAGCTCAAATTAAATGAGCTCAAATATACCTGATGCAATATGTACATACAGCCAGCCTAAATAGCATGTTAAAATCAATTAGCTTGAAGTCATGCACTGACCAAATATGCTTGATTACTACTCCACAAAAGTCAATAGCATCAACACATTCATGCACAGCATACAAAGTTTCATGGACAAAATGAGACAAAGAAGGAGTGGCATAAAACACGTCTTTCTGTGGCAGCATCGAGGGAAGTTGTACATGTAAATAAACTACGGTGAGTTCAAGGTCCGCCAAAATTAGTTGAAAATGGCGCTTGCCAAATACTCTAAGTGAAGCATGTTTTAATATGAAAAGTTGGATTTCAAACAATTAGGAAGGTTTGTGTCATGTTTGTCCTATAGAAACCATATCGAAACAAAACAAAAAAAAATCCCCAACTTTTTCCATTTTAATACATTTTGGAAAAAGCTCCACAGAGCCACTAGAGCGGCACTAAAGGGCCACATGCGGCTGTAGAGCTGTAGAGCCTCATGCGGTTCTAGAGCCACGGGTTTCCTAACCCCAGTATAGGAAGTCGTGTAGTGAAGAATGGATCTGTTCCAAGGTCAAGAGATATGACCATAATAAAACTTTTCAAACATTTTTCTTAAATTAAATGCCTTGTGTATTCACCATACCTGGGCAATAAAGCTGATTTGGTTTCTGATTAATTGTACTGAAGTTGCAGGAGTGCCTCAAGAATCAAATTTTTATAGCATTCTTATGTCACACAATTGCATAAAGAAGATAACCACGTTTATAGTGTGTTCACTTTGATAACTGGCATGAAACTGACTAAATTATGATCAGTGCTATGTCAGCAGCATTGGACTTTAGAGGTCCCTCTGTATTAATATTGACTTTTTGTCTGACGAGGCTTAAATCAGAAGTGCAATGTTTGGTCAGGGTTGTCATGGGGTGCAAAGTATTGTGTCAGAAGTTCCTCTCAGTTTCATGACTGCTTCCTGTTATTTTCCTCCTCATTCTCTGTGGCCTCATACTTTCAAACATGACTTGTGTGTAGACATAACCTCTCTCCGGCATTATAAGGGGAAGACAAATGAATGCTGTGCGCTGCGTCCTGACTCAGCAGTCAAAAGTGTCACTAATATTAAAAAGGCTGTCGCCGCTCTCGTTCCAAGTGTTCAATTTTGTCTTGTTAACTGAAACTCTGAAGTCTAATCCTTAACCTCACTTCCCAGTGTCCTTGGTGCAGTCGGTGATGACTTCCATATGACAACCAGGCTGCTGTACATTTTGAGAGGTCATCAATAAGTGGTTTGAGGGGGCAATGAAAGTGATGGCTCAGCCGTTGGCTAATCGTGTTATGGTTGGCAGAAAGCGCACAAATGCAGTCTGTGAACATCTGTGCTTCTGTTGCTAACAAATACCCAAGCATCAACGAGGTTCCACTAAATGCGTTAAAAGAAACCCCAGTGTGTTCCTTCTATTTGAAAGTCTGTTCTGATACTCTGATTTCTTTGATTGGGTGACATGGCTCAGTGGTTAGAGTGGCCCTCTTGTGGGGTAGCCGGTTTGATCCTGACCTGCAGAACTCATTTTGAGGTGTCCCTAAGCAAGACATTGAACCCTTAATAGCTCTTGTTAGGTCGGGGTTTAGCACCTTGCTTGGCAGCTTCCACCATCAGTGTCTGAATGAGTGAATGTGATTTACAATGTAAAGCACTTTGAGTATCATTCCAGGTATAGAAAAGCGCTTAATAGATACAGACCATTTACCATTAAGGGTGAATGTTATCCAAAACCTAATGCGCACCAAACAAAAAAGACCAAGGCTGGTTCTAAAAGCTATCTGTGCCATTTCAACAAATAAAAATACACCGCAAGGTGGTGCCGTTATTAAACACCAACATCGACATCCATATACAGTCATGGTCAAAAGTTTACATACACTTGTAAAAAAACATAATGTCATGGTTGTCTTGAGTTTCCAAACATTTCTACAACTCTTATTTTTTGTGGTAGAGTGATTGGATTACATAATTGGTCACAAAAAACATTCTTGAAGTTTGGTTCTTTTAATAATTAATAATGGGTCTATTAAAAATGTGACCAAATCTGCTGGGTCAAAAGTATACATACAGCAATGTTAATATTTGGTTACATGTCCCATGGCAAGTTTCACTGCAATAAGGCGCTTTTGGTAGCCCTCCACAAGCTTCTGGTGGAATTTTTTCACCACTCCTCTTGACAAACTTGGTGCAGTTCAGCTAAATTTGTTGGTTTTCTGACATGCACTTATTTCTTCAGCAATGTCCACACGTTTAAGTCAGGACTCCGGGAAGGCAATTCTAAAACCTTAATTGTAGCCTGATTTTGCCATTCCTTTACCACTTTTGACATGTGTTTGGGGTCATTGTCCTGTTGGAACAACAAACTGCGTTTAAGACTCAACCTCCGGGCTGATGATTTTAGGTTGTCCTGAAGAATTTGGAGGTAATCCTCCTTTTGCCTTGTCCCATTTACTCGCTGTAAAGTACCAGTTCCATTGGCAGCAAAACAGGCCCAGAAAATAATACTACCACCACCATGCTTGACGGTAGGGTGGTGTTCCTGGGATTAAAGGCTTCACCTTTTCTCCTCCAAACATATTGCTGGGTATTGTGGCAAAACAGCTCAATTTTAGTTTCATCTGACCACAGAATTTTTGTCCAGATGGTCTTATCTTTGTCCATGTGATGTCAGATGAAACACAAATTGAACTTTTTGGCCACAATATCATCCTGACAATTAGCAGGGACATTTGTTTATGGTCTAATTCTGGTGGATATACATATGTGGGATTTATTTGAAATTTCTCACACAGCTCAGTGCACTTCACAAAATACCCAATGCGTGCTTAGATGAATCACAGTTACATTTTAACCCACCTTCAAAGGACTGACAAGCACATGTATGTAAAATATGAGCAAGGTTTGTTAAATAAAATGGCCACTATCAGACAGAACAAATTTGCAGCAGTCTGAGCGGGATTTAGCAACTATTTTGTCTATCAGACGGGTTGTCTATAAACTTGAAAGAATAATTCTATCCCAGGTATGGAAGTAAGTCTTTCAAACATTTAAAGTGTTTTAAACCACAACCACAATCATAATCAGCGTCCTGTGCAATGGACATTTTCTTTTTGCATGACCAGGCTATTATTTTCTTACTTTCTCTGACAAAAGACAAACTAAAAACCAATGTCCGCTGCAGATAACAGGTTTCCAGGAAGAAATGTCTGGCAGCATTTAAATTGTAATTTATTTCTCAAGCAGATTTCCACTCAAACAGTGTGTCAATGTGTATGCATCATCATCATCAATGTGCGGTTTTAGCCGGGAGACCTTGTACAACCCTCCGCGTACAGTCGAAGTAATAGCATACTGTGGAGAGGCTGAGCCGACGGGCTGACAGCGGGGTAGGACAACCCAAGGTCCTACTCAAGATGGCGGCCAGGAGGCGGAGTATGCAGCGCAACAGAGAGGCGGGGCGCGCCTAGAGCAACGCTGCAGCGATCGGAACCAGGTGCGTAATACACACACCTCCTCTCAATCGGTGCATCTCGTCCTGCTGTATAAAAGGGGAGAAGGAGGAAAAATCGTGGCAGAAGGAGAAGGAGAGAGACGAGCGATCAGACGAAAGACCAGACGAGCGAAAACCACTGAGAGCGACAAAGACCAGCACAGGAGGACAGGCGACTGAAAAGGAGACCGGCCCGAGCAGCGAAGGAGGCACTGAAAGAGCGACCGACTGACACTGCAAGCAACTTTATTAGCAAAAAAAAAAGAGTCAATCCTGTGCGAAGCGATGTCCTCCATTAATGGTCCATGCAACCCACCCGATGGCGGCAGGAAGCCGTTCACACATACACTGAATAGTGTATGCTATTTTGTCATTAACAAGGCATTATGCAATAGATAGCAAAAATGTGCTGCTGCATTGTTTATGGATTTAACAAAAGCCTTTGACACAATTAATCATAGCATCTTAATAAACAAATTAGAACGGTATGGAATCAGAGGGTTGGTATTGAACTGGATTAGAAGCTACTTAACCAACAGGAAGCAATACGTGAAGATAGGCGAACACACTTATACAGCGCTGAAAATATTGTTTGGCGTACCTCAGGGATCAACACTTGGACCAAAATTGTTCAAACTATACAAATGACATTTGTAAACTTACAAATGACTTAAAATTGGTATTATTTGCAGATGACACAACTGTGTTTTGTTCAGGAGATAACACACAGAAGCTAATAAGAAATAATATCAGAAGAAATTAATACATTAAAAAGATGGTTGGACAAAAACAGACTTTCTGAATCTCAGTAAAACAAAAACAATGGTATTTGGTAAATGTTGATTAGAAAGTAAAACACAAATAGAGTAAATATGGAAAGAGTAAAATAAAACATTTTTGGGTGTAATAATAGATGATAAAATGAATTAGAAATCTCATGTAAAAATATATATAACACAAAGTGGCAAGAAACAAGTCAATAATGAACAAAAAAAAACATGTTCTAGACCAAAAATCACTTCGTATTCTTTACTGCTCGCTAGTGTTACCATATCTGAGTTATTGTGCAGCAATATGGGGAAACACCTACAAATGTGCGCTTCTTTCACAAACGGTGTCAAATAAAAAGATCAATTAGAATAATACATCATTTTGGATACAGAGAACATACAAACCCCTTTTTTATTGAATCACAAATATTGAAATTCAACGATTTGGTGCATTTGCAAACAGCTAAAATTATGTACAAAGCAAACTATAACCTGCTACCCAAGAATGTACAACAATTCTTCTCAACAAAAAAGGAGAAATATAACCATAGAGGAAAATCTATTTTAAAACATTTGTAAGCTCGTGCAACACTTAAAACCTTTAGTATTTCAGTATGTGGAATTAAATTATGGACTGGATTAACCAAAGAAATCAAACAGAGCACCAATATGATTCAGTTTAAGAGAATGTTCAACCTACAAGTGTTCACAAAGTACACAGAACAAGAATTATGATGAACACTCCGAACGGGACAAGCGGTAGGAAATGGATGGATGGATCTTGAACCCTTTTTTTTTTTATTGAGACAAAAATTATTTATGTATTTAATATTTGTCTACTTACTATGGTATATTATTTATTCATCATTTATTTGTTCACTGTTATGTTACAGAGAACATGGAAATAGGACAAAATTGCTATGGTATGAAAAGGGGTTGGATTAAATAAAATCAGCATCTTCCTACTCCTTTTTGGACGTGCTGTAATGAAACCACTGGAAATATGTGATGAATTACATTATATTGTATGCATGTTCTGTCACACCGCGGTGAGGGATGTCTTGTCTTGTTTTTTTCTGTCTTGTGAATTGCATGTTTTAGTTTGAGAAGTAACTTCTCTCGTTTCAGGTCACTTGCCCTTCCTTTTGTGTCATCAATCTGACGTCATCCCTGATCCCTGATTGTTTCCACCTGTTCCCCATTCCCCTCATGTGTCTTATAAGCCCACGCCTCCCCTCGTTCTGTGCCAGATTGTCTCGTTTATTCGTGCCTCTCTAGCATCCTGTCCATGCTTTGCCTCATCTCGTGTTTGAATATCTTGATCCTGAATTCCTTCGTTGATATATTGAGTTTTCTTTTTCTCCTCCTCAGCAGGGTGATTTTTTGTTATTTAGTCTTACAGCCGAAGGGGTGAGTTTTCAGTTTTTCATTTTCCTCAATTTTTTGAGTGACATTTTTTGTTAACCTTTTTTTTTTTTTTTAGATTATAGACAGTGTATAAGTTTCATAGCCATTGTTTCTCCTTTTTGTTGGAGCGTTTTTTGTTCATAATAAATTTCATAAAATATACGGCGCCGAGTATAGTTTATTGTTTTTGTGTTTTCCTCCTTTCGGAGCGATTTCCGGTTGTTCCTTTTTGGAGAACCCTTTTTACCAACTGGTCATAGCCTATATTGAATTGCCCTGACTCTGAAGGCGAAAGGAAACTTTCAAAAAAAAGCCTGCCGGATTAATCGCTACTCTGTATCTGAGTCTTATCTTTTGATCAAGCCTGACATGTTCGAAATAAACTTAAAGTGAACTAAATTGAACTGAATTATGTCCAAACAGAACACTTATACAAACTAGTTAGCAAATATTCTTTGACCCAATGATTAGCTACTCAAAATCACGTGTCGATTCACAAGCTGCCCATTGGAGACCCCTGACCTAAGTAAAGCAGGAACAAATGTGCACAATGCTTACAGGGAGGCAGTCGCCAAGCATGTGCTCAGCGAAAGTTGATTTTTACTCATGAATATACGAGATCAACAATGCATCTTGCGGTGTGATGTGTGTGGCTTGATTAGGTTAATATGGGTATTTACACAAAGGTTGCATGATGTAAGATAAACAGATGAGTGTGTGCTCACCTCATTTCCCTTCAGCCTCCTCCTCACAAACCTGCCGTGAAAACTTGAGGGAAGGCCATGGTAGAATTACGTAATCTATCTCAATTACACAGATTCAATATCGGATTCGGACACAATGCCGTGCTGCAGTCAAGATCCTGGACTCAATGTTGAATGACATAACTGAGTATGTTACCTGTCTGTGAATAAGAGGGGAAAACATTGAGTTTTCTTGATCCGTGGATATTATTTTTTTGTGCTGTTTGTGACAGCGCATGTCCCTAAGGATGAGGTTCAAATGCTGTTCAATAGTGATGGATTTTGGCCAAGACAAAGCAAGCCGCAGAAGTACACGCAAGCCTGCCAGCTTAAATGTTGCAGTCAAACATGAAATCTGACTTAATTTCTGACGGGAGTTTGACATCCATGTCAAGCTGGAATACAAACCACTGCCTGTCGCTGCTACTGTTACTTCTATGCCATCAGAACAAAGCTAGGTTTAAACGAATGCGACCTGAAGGGGAATAACTAACAAACACAAAATATCACCCTCTGGGCCTCCACAGTCCACAAACACTTAGGCATAGGTGTAGCTTTGTGCCGCACATTCAGGTTTCATATGGTCATTATAGCACTAACAAAACATTCAAAACAGTACATTTATTGATATTTTTCACTGACATACTATACAAGAAGTATTCCTGTTACTTTGAAGACTTATGGTTCAGTAGATGTTTGACCAAATAAACTGGGTCCAAGTCCTAGTGTATGTACAGTATGTAGTCTGATCACTAACCTAGGACTAACCTGCTCCAAAATGTTGCAACAGTGGTACTTTGTTTTTTGTAAGCCCCACTTATCATCTGATATGTTTTTCGACTACATTTTTTGTCAAAATTCTGCATCAGTTTTCGTACGGTATCTCAGTTATCATACAAAGACTGCATGGAACAACATAGTCTGTTAAACTGTGTGGTATATCCAGTGCCCAAAAAATTTAACATATCCTCTAAAATAGTGTTTTATGTTTAGATTTTGGGGTTTCTGAAACACATTTATTGAATTTATCTTATTTGTTATGGGAAAATGTTGCTTCGGTTTTTGTATGATTTGGTTTTAGTCAGACATTTTGTAACAGATTATTAAAAACTGAGGTACCACTAGGGATGTCCCGATCCAGGTTTTTGCACTTCCGATCCGATACCGATATTGTTTTTGCACTTCCGATCCGATACCGAAACTGGCCGATACTGGCCTATCCGAGCATGTATTAAAGTTTAAAGTTATTTAGCCTACTTAGTTGTCAGATTCATGCTGGAAAGGATTTTTGTACTCTTGCTAACAACTAGCCAGCTGAATTAGTTGAGTTTGAATAATACACAATAGTTGGTATTCAAGGATAAACACAAAATATCAAAAATTATACATGACAAACAGAAATGGCATCATTAAACAGTAAAAAGGTAAACAGTATAAAGTGCAAAAAATGCTGTAAACATTATTTAAAAAAGCAAAACACACAAACAACCTGAGTGGGATAAAATGTCTATAACTCAGCATCAATACTTGCTTTTGAACAAGTGTAAACTTAAAAAAATAAAATAAAAAAAATATCTACACACTCCCTTCAATTGTTTGCCCCAATTAGGGGGGGGGGCAAACAATTGAAGTCCAAGCATAATGGGGAGATTCTTTTTAAAAAAGACGAGCACTTCAAGATGCTCAGGTGTCAGCTTGATCCTGTGTTCATCTATGATGAGTGCTAAAAAGCAACTCACTCGCAAGAGTCATTAAAATGTCTTACAACTTTACCACCACGCTTGACTTTATTGTGGCATGTTTTACACTCCACCTCTTCATCTTTTTCGTTTTGTAGGGTAAAATAATCCCACACAGCTGACATTTTTACCGTAACTTTTAATTCACACGGCTGTCTTAACGGTTAGAACACAGACTTGTGGATGTTTTGAAGGTGTGCTGGAAAATGCGGAACGGAGTTTAGGAAGCAGCAGAAGAGTGAAATGTATTATTTAAATCGGTGGGGACCGGAGTTTTTTTTTTTTAAAACTGGATCTGGATCGGCATTTTCCCATGCCTTGCCGATACGCATTTTTTGGCAAATATCGGCGGCCGATCCGATCCAAATATTTGATCGGGACAACCCTAGGTACTACTGTGAGTAAGTACATTTTATTTATAAAGCGCTTTTCACGGATAAAATCACAAAGCGCTGCACAAAACATAGGTAAATTTAAACAGTAATTCAATCAAAACAACATAAAAAGGACATAAAGTGGATTAAAATTCATAGTTAAAACATGCATTATATAAAAGCTTTTCTAAAAAGAGAAGTGTTATACTTCAAACATTAGAGCAGTGATTCTTAAACTGTGGTATGTGTACCACTTGTGGTATGCAGCCTATTTTTAATGGTACGCCAAAGAATAATTTTATTAAAGTGTTTTATTTTTCTATATTCAAACAAACTGTTACTGTTTAATTTGTGTGTAATGTTACAGTGACCCCAAAAAATAAATACACTTGTTAAATGAAACCTCTACCTTGTTTTCAATGAATACTTAGCCCTTCAACGCTACTGTATTTTAATGCTGGTGATTAAGGTGGTACCTGGAGTTTGTTCTGAGGTGGTACTTGGTGAAAAAAAGTTTAAGAAACACTGCATTAGAGGATTATAAGTCAAATTAGAAATTTCCCCACGTTTATACATGCACAATGCAGCATGGAGAAACATCAGTAGGAAAGAAGCAGAGCTTTTAGAATCCTACCTCTTCTTTATGTCTCAGAACTTCCTGATAGCTTGTTCACTTTCTGTATTAAAATATACCGGGTTACCATTTTCATACAGGGCTGAAAAATAATATAAAAATGCGTAATACTAATGTTAATAAAGTTTGTAAATTGATTATTTATATATAAAGACTATATGAATAAATGAAGGACTCAAATGAGAATAACACTAAACATGTCCACAAGACTGCTCAAAGGGTGGCTAACAAAACAACAAAGCTGTCTGCAAAAATGCTAACTTTCTACTGTTTCTTACATTATGCTATTTCTTTGATTGTAATTATTTCAATGCAGCTAACATGGATTGTGTGTTTTATTCCAAGTCTGATCTTGCGGTCACTGCACTCTTAATAGGGCAGTTTGTCCTCATCGGCATTCCAGGGAGGAAAAATGGATTACATTAGAACATGCAGCTACTGGTTGTTTTACAATGAAAGGGACTTGACCCCAAAGAGCCACAAGGCTCTTTCTGAAAAGGCATCTGGAGCACATACTGTAAGTCTGTTGCTATTTTTTCTCCAATGAACAAAAGTATGGTAGCTCTAATGTGTTTATCGCAGCGAAAGGAAAAAGATGCCGACAGAATGACACAATGAAGGGAGCGCTCTCATCATTCTAACTCATGTACTTTGGGCCCAGGTTTTTCTGGCTGTGTCAGTAGATGATCGAGCAAAAAAAGCCATACAGGGATCCAGATGAAATATGGAAAATAAAACAGAGACGTTTGATGATGTGACAGGAGTGTTGCGTCTGGCCTCAGTTCATGAACAAATACCAGCAGACGAAGAACATGCAAGTGAAGGACTGCCATAATAACTGACACAGTTCTACTGCGGGACATTGATTTTCATTCTACAAGTTCCAAAAGAGACTAAATCATATGCAAACCAGAGCACTAGTAGACCAAATTATTCCAGTCCAGACGCCCACATATATGAACACAAAACATTTTATAGAGAAAAACGACAGTTTTACCAACAGAAAACAATGCAAAATGCGTATAGCTGATGAATATAAGGGATACATGTATCATAAACTTCACTTTTAGCTTATTAAATTATTGAGGAAGGAGTTTAAAGCCACAGCATACTATGCAAGTTATTTCTTGAATTGAATATATTTTTTTTACTTTATTAAACTTCCCTACTACACTTTAAAACTGCTATAAAATCATGGCTCAGCTCAACCTCTATGTGATCTGAACCAAAATTGATCCCCAACAACTAGAGATGTCCGATATCGGACTGCCGATATTATCGGCCGATAAATGCTTCAAAATGTAATATTGGAAATTATCGGTATCGGTTTCAAAATTATCGGTATTGGTTTCAAAGAGTAAAATGTATCACTTTTTAAAACGCCGCTGTGTACACGGACGTAGGGAGAAGTACAGAGCGCCAATAAACCTTAAGGGCACTGCCGTTGCGTGCCAGCCCTGTCACATAATATCTACGGCTTTTCACACACACATGTGGATGCGAGGCATACTTGGTCAACAGCCATACAGGTCCCACTGAGGGTGGCCGTATAAACAACTTTAACACTGTTACACTTTAACACTATTACAAATATGCACCACACTGTGAACCCACAATAAACAAGAATGACAAACACATTTCGAGAGAACATCCGCACCGTAACAATCCAATCCACTTTATTTATATAGCACATTTAAACAACAAAATGTTTTCAAAGTGCTGCACAACAATATTAAAAACAACATTCAAATTAGGGTTGGGCGATATATCGATATACGATATACATCACGGGTTTGTCTCTGTGCGATATAGAAAATGACTGTATCGTAATATTCGAGTAGACTTTCTCACGCAGCTGCAGGCATTACACTCTCCTCGCTCTTTCCTGTGTCTCCTCACAGACAAGCAGACGCACATTCATACGTCACTTACTGTCACGTCATACGTGTACGCCCTCGCCTAGCGGAGAGGTAACGGCGTGGGTAACGTTAGCTGTGATGCTAGCGGGTTGTTGCGGAGGAAGAAGGTGTGAATCTCGTAACAAATGAAGGAAGAATGAATTCCCAAGAAAACAGCACGGGGCCCATCGTCGGGCGGTGGTTCAGGCTTCAAGCGGGAATATGTCGAATAGACAACTTTAATTTGTCATGTGTGGGGCACAAGCGTTGCTATCAAAAGTAGCATTACTGCTAATATGTAGCATCATTTAAAAACAAAATTAGGCATAATAATGTGTTAATTCCACGACTGTATATATCGTATCGGTTGATATCGGAATCGGTAATTAAGAGTTGGACAATATCGGAATATCGGATATCGGCAAAAAAGCCATTATCGGACATCTCTACCAACAACTCTTCGAAGCATCAAACAGGTTTATATGTAGTTATGGTGTATGTATATTTTCTCATTCTGTTTTGCACACTTTTGAAGTCAACATGTGCATAGTCATGTATATAGCGTCAGGTACATCGTGTATATGACCCCCCCCCCTGTTTTTTGTATATATTGTTTTTCAAATCACCTGACATGTATACTGTGTATATGTACATAATTTATGAATTTTTTTAACATTTTTTTATATACATGTTACAGGTTATATATATGTGATGAATATTTAATGGACCACAATGGAAACAAGCCTTTTGGCTTTTTGTGCCATCCATTTGCCATTTTTAAAGCACTGCATGCATCCAATTCTTTAAGATGTCAATCAACTTTTCAATCAATCAATCAATCAATCAGTCAAAGTGCTGTAACTTGCAACTTCCCTTTTCTTCATGATGGTCTATTTTGCAGTCATATTCAATACAAAAGGACAGAACCAGAGTCACTAATGCTTGGGATTCCTTGTTTATGAACTCTATCTAGTTGTCTATAACAGATTGCTACATGCAATTTGTTTACCGTATTTTTCGGACTATAAACCGCTACTTTACTTAGTACTCCAAAGCCTTAAATGCCTGTGGCTAATGAAACAGTAAAGCAAAGTTATGGATGTTTCTTTGCTAATGACCATAATGTTTTATAGTCAACAAAATGTTTTTATATTATGCTGACATAGACATTCTAAAGGTGGGTTATTTTTTTTGTGCTATGACACCATACATATTTATATTAATATATATTTTGGACAAGTTTGCTCGCTGCTGCAAATGCTGGTTGACAATGTACTTCCTTGTTTTGTGCCGGAAGTATTTTCGCCCATAGCGTTTCTGCTCAAAGGGATTCTTCATTCATCACTCCAAGCGACGTTTGTAAGTTTTACAATATAACTAAAGCGATGTATACTTACTAAAACATCCGATGTGTGATGTCTGTAGGAGAATTAGCTCCACGCCCCCACATTGTGGACCCATGCTGCACTTAGGATTCTGGGATATGTAGTTTATTTTCAGACCTGACAAATAAAATAAAAACTACACAAGTTTTCGCTTGATGCCGTCACGCGTCACTACATTATTAAGATTTTGAAATCGTAATGCCGCGGTATCTACAAAACCATTCCATCCCTAATGAATACTTATTTTTGTATATTTTAGCCTAGTGGCACCACAGGCGGCTGATATACCGTTACAAAAGATTTTGTAAATATTAATTGACATATTTAAATTGTTTTCCAAACAGTGCCACTGTAAGTTAATAATACTAACAGACAACGGCTGCACACATAACTACTGTACTTGTCTGTTAGTATTATTAACTTACAGTGGCACTGTTTGGAAAACAATTTAAATATGTCAATTAATATTTACAAAATCTTTTGTAACGGTATATCAGCCGCCTGTGGTGCCACTAGGCTAAAATATACAAAAATAAGTATTCATTAGGGATGGAATGGTTTTGTAGAAACCGCGGCATTACGATTTCAAAATCTTAATAATGTAGTGACGCGTGACGGCATCAAGCGAAAACTTGTGTAGTTTTTTTTTATTTGTTAGGTCTGAAAATAAACTACATATCCCAGAATCCTAAGTGCAGCATGGGTCCACAATGTGGGGGCGTAGAGCTAAAGATAAAGCAGGAAGTGACATATGTTCCACTACGCATTGACAGAGGAATGTTTTTTTTTCCAAAATCCTGTCATGATCCACTACTTGGATCATGTCATATTCTGTTTTTGTTCCGTCTTTTCATATCCTGATTAGTATTTATTTGTTTCCCTTAGTTCCTGGTGGCACTTCCTGTTTGTTTCCGTTGCCATAGTCACGTATTAGTGTCACCTGCATCTGTTTTTTCACGCGCACCTGCTCTGTGATTATCTCCTTTATTTAAGCATGCCCTTTTTGTTCATTCAGTCTCGGATTCTAGTTTGTATTCGATGCAACAGGTGACGTCGCTGACTCCCGCTTGTGATAAAAGACTTTTGCACTTATTAGCTTTCACGCTATTCCGTTGCTGGTCCTTAGCTCACATGCTTGCGCTTTTTGTTCTTTCTAGCTCCCATGCTAGTTCTGTTTTTTTTTGTCTGTAGTGCCTTGTGCAAGTGTTTTTGTTCTTAGTTTGTTCTTTAGTATTAATAAATCATCATTTCTTACCTTCACACTGTGTCTTATCCGACTGCATCAACGAGAGAACGCACCCGCATCACCACAATGCCAGCAAAGCGTCACAAATCCGTTCATAACTTTCTAAGTTATGTGACTAACAAAGAGAAAAACAAACATCTGTGGTGGAGGTAATAAAGTATGCCACGTTTGTCTCGAGCATTGCCGGCCAAAACAGTTTCGGTGAATGCGCACTGTGCCGACGGAAAGCAACGGCTGCACACATAACTACTGTACTTGATAAACCATTACTCGGAAAAGATGAAGTCAGCAAAACTAAATGTCAATTTGTGAGGCATTTACATTATTAATAGTTTAAATGGGAGTTACTTTTCTGAGAAATTGCATTTTCAAAACTGATCATAAATATGTCCACTGAAGAGGACCCTGCTTCTCTAAAAGTAAAAGTTGCGGGACACAGTGGATGTTCCCGCATACTTATTTGCACTTAAAAATACTTGTTTGTTTGTAGTAATAAATTAGATTAGAACATGTTAGCATTATATTTGTGTTCAATTACAGTAAGTGTGTTTATCCTAAACATTTCTGTCTCTTCATTTTACACAAAATGATATTTTCTGGGGGGGAAATATAACAATAATAATGTGAGATTTTGATATCGTTACATCCCTATTATTTATTCAAAAACTCGGTAGGTGCGGCTTATATACCAGTGCACTCTATAACCCTGAAAATAGGGTAGTTTATTTTATGACATGCGTACAAGGTTTTGCTTACGGTTCATACTTCAACATGCCCAAAAGGACATGTTTGTGTGTACAAAACAAATCCACTGCAGCACAGCCTTTAATGGGAACTGCACAACAACTTTGAGACAAATGATGAACTTTTATTTTTTGAGCCTGAATATACAGAGGATGAGCTACAAGTTTTAGTGAAACACTAAACCATCATGTAGCATTAGTGGTTAAGTGCTAAAGAAGAAAAAACACCAACATAATAAAACAATGACTTATTGCACAATATCTGCTCTCACTGGGATGCCAACTGATGGCAGGTTTATATCTTTCAGCAAAACACTTGTCTTCTTTTTTTAGAGGGATTCATCATAATCCTCGCTGAGTTAAAAAAAAAAAAAAAAGAAAACCAAGCGTCTTGTCATGTCTTGCTCGCAATGTATTCAGGTAGAGGTTGACTTTTAAAGTTAACCACCATATTGGGTTATGGCCACATGTTTCTACTATTCAGGTGTAAGCAGGGCAGGAATTTCCCGACAAGCACGGCTCTTGTTGCTCTTCTGTTTGGCCATGTACCCCTCGAAAAATTATATGCGCTACGGCCACATTACCCGTGATGCCCCGGCCAGTGGTGGGTTTAATTCTGCGTTGTATGAACCACACGCAGCCCAGTGCTATACAAAACATAGCATAACGGGCTACGTTTCCTCTAAGGTATGTGCCTACGCAATTGTGCATTGTTCAAGCATCATCAGCCCGTAGCAATTATATGACAGGCACACAATAAAATCCAATCTGAACTCGAAACAAAATAAACACAACTATTTGTTCTGTAGGATTTTGCAATGCAACTTCCTAGGTGACAAGTGACAACATGCAGCCCGAACAGATAAAACCATGTTCGTTAACACTAATCAATTTTTGTAACATCTGTTGAGACGCTTTAAAGAGGACAGGAACTCCAATCACTTTAGTGAACAAAATATTCGGCCGTAACCACAACAAAAACAATAGTTAAACACTTGTAACTGGAAAAACTGGTCATAGTCTGCCATAAAAACCAGGCCAAAACCAACTCTGTCATCTGTTACATAAACAGCAGCCCCTCTCTCTCTCTCTCACCTGCACCAACACACACACTCATGGCATATAGCCAGTGATGGGTTTACACGTGTGCTTATTCTACTGTCATTTATTAAAAATGTTGGTTTATGAATATTAATCATTAAATACTTTACTAGATTACAGAAATACAAATACAAAGAGATATTGTACATTATATTTTACAGACAGAACGTTACAAGAATGTACACTTTATGTCCTGTTTACATCTCATTGTGCAATGTGAGAATACTTTAAGGGGAACTAAATGAAATCTCTGAAAGGTGTACAAATTATTTCCAAAGTAGGACCCCCACCCAGACATACAGTATTAATACATAGCTCAAGAAAATCAAGATTGTTTTTGTTATTTTCATTGTAAGTGGACCAAATCACTTATACCAGAAACAAGTGAACTAACTAAATGACTTATCATTTGATTATTATAACACAACATTTTACTTTTTATTAAGTCAGGTTTGGAACAGGTGTGATGCTGGTATGGCCACAGTGTGCACGTCTGATATTGCTCACATGTGCCCCACTAAATGTTCAGGGAGTTTTTGCGTTCGCTCAGAAACATGAACAATGAGACAAAACAGTGATCACCGGGCCAAACGGGAGCTAAATTCAACGCACGCGGCAGCCTGTAATCTGCATTTGCAAACGTTTTTGACTCCTCAAAGCACAGTGGCCTGATTGAAGAAACCGTATGAACTAAGTTATGTAAGAAAGTTTGATACAATTGTGAAAGTATAAGAAGACAAAAACACTCAACATATAATATGTAATCCACAGTTCATATTTAGCGACTGTGACAGTTTGACCCCACACTGTCACTGTTTGACCTTTGGCTTCCTCACAAACCAGGCACATTTGTTCAACATGGACACAAAAACTCAACATGGACACACTACAAACATTCAATAGTGTTAGCGAAAAGGCTCAACAAACAAATTGTAACATCTCACTCACCATGGCTCTGAAGGTGTGGCTAAAAGAGTCAGGAAGGGGCTGAGGGCTTTATGTAGGTGAGCACACCTGCTTGGACTAATTAGGCCTAATTTGGGCCAAACCATGATTGTCAGTAACTGGGTGTTGAAGAGGGACACTGGACATTTGAAAGTTGTGTTGTCTAAGCCTGGATACACTGGGTACAAAAATGACTGCTTTACAAATACAAAAGTACAATGTGAATACTTTTTAGACATGTGATAGTTACTTATGGTGTAAATTACAAAATAACTGATTTCTTAATTCCCTCTGTCAAATTGGTCCCAGCTAGTGGGTGGGGCTATGGGCTTTTTAAGTGGGGGAAATGCCATGTTTCTGCCAGTCTGCTGTCTGTCTCTGCCAGACGAGGCTCTCTGTCCTGACCAAGAGTTTCGGTTTTCATACATCAAACCAACTACTGAGATTGTGGGTGCTTGGTCTTTCTGTTGTTGTTCACATCTTGATGCTTTTTTGGGATTTTAAATAAATGTTTGTAAACTGTTGCCAACTGCGTGCCTTACCATCCTTGATTTGAAGTCCGGTTAGCAAAGGTTACATTACCTTCACCCGAGGCGGGGTGTGACAGCGACGCAACGCGACATTGTTTGCGGGTTTTTCAGTTTTCTCTAATCCACTCGATCACCTTAGTTTAACGTGAGGGAACACCGCATAAAGAAAACATTCTTGGCCGTGCACTAAATAATATAAAAAAGCCCTAACATGTTATCGCTACTGTGGGCAAAAGGAACATTTTGCCTAAGCGAGGGTTCTTTTTAAATGTACTGTGACTGGAAGTGTTCTTATTGTGGGCAAAAAGTACACTAATGCATGGGTTGCATATTTCAATTCAATGTATACTAGTTTCAAACACTTAAATGTTTTATGTTTAAAAACAGCAGGTGTACAATTTTGTAGTTGGGAACAAAGTGACATTGTGAGCTTGTATTTCTGCATTGTTCTAGCCAAGTAAAATCTGAAATGACAGGTAGTTCTTCGTAAGGATTATGAGTCATTTTTCATCATTTTGTATGTCATTTTGTAATATTTCTCTATTTTGTTTCCTTTTAAACCCCCATTATTTACTTTTTACTCTTTTTTAAATTGATCTCAACTCTGTACACTGCTGCTGGAATTTAAATTTTCCTGAAGGAACTCACCTGAAGGAATCAATAAAGTACTATCTATCTATCTATCTATCTATCTATCTATCTATCATTCTATTTTATTATGTTTGTTGGTTTTAAGGAAGTCTGCAGAGTAATAATTAGTGATATGCTTAAAATGATCACAATACATTAATGCTAAATGTTATTATAAATGTGCCCATTACTACATTACATAAATCAGGGGTCGACAACCCGTGGCTCCGGAGCCGCATGCGGCTCTTTGATCATTCTAATGTGGCTCAGCTGCATAATTTCCGACACCCCCGATAACCCCGAGAGATTTCTGGAGTTCAATGCCTCTTTCAGATATCACCCGGGGCCAACATTCTCCGATTTTCACCTAGTCAATAATATAGAGGGAGTGCCCTGATGGCAAAGCTTTTACAGTCCTCTAAAATTTGTAGTAGCGCCCGCTTTTACACAATGCCATGCGTGTGCCATCCGGTCACGTGTAGTATGCAGCCTCTTTTGATACACGACAGTGACTGCAAGGCATGCTTAGTCAACACCCATACAGGTTTTATTGAAAGTTGTGATATAAACAACTTTAGCACTCTTACTAATATGCGCCACACTGTGAAACCACACCAAAGAAGAATGACGAACACATTTCGGGAGAACATCTGCATTGTAACACAACATAAACACAACGGAACAAATACCCAGAAACCCAAGCGGGTTGGTCTTTCTGTTGTTGTTCACCTCTTGACACTATTTTGGGATTTTAAATAAATGTTTGTAAACTGTTGCCAACTGCGTGCCTTACCATCCTTGATTTGAAGTCCGGTTTGCAAAGGTTACATTACCTTCACCCGAGGCGTGGTGTGACAGCGACGCAACGCGACATTGTTTGCGGGTTTTTCAGTTTTCTCTAATCCACTCGATCACCTTAGTTTAACGTGAGGGAACACCGCATAAAGAAAACATTCTCGGCCGTGCACTAAATAATATAAAAAAGCCCTAACATGTTATCGCTACTGTGGGCAAAAGGAACATTTTGCCTAAGCGAGGGTTCTTTTTAAATATACTATGACTGGAAGTGTTCTTATTGTGGACAAAAAGTACACTAATGCATGGGTTGCATATTTCAATTCAATGTTCCGGGCTACATCATACACCCTCGCTAGCATGAAACCCCGCCCCCCGAAGCCCGCCCAACTCAACCGACGCACAGAAAGGCGGGGCGATTTGGTGCTAGCGGGGGTGTATAATGTAGCCCGGAAGAGTAAGGGATGCATGGGATTCTGGATATTTGTTCTGTTGTGTTTATGTTGTGTTCCAGTGAGGATGTTTTCCAGAAATGTGTTTGTCATTCTTGTTTAGTGTAGGTTCACAGCATGGCGCATATTAGTAAGACTGTTAAAGTTGTTTATAACACGACTCTCAGTGTAACCTGTATGGCTGTTGAACAAGTATGCGTTGCAGTCGTCTAAGTGTATCTATGGAAGCCAAATACCACTCGTGGCTGGGCTGTGGTAGATATTTGTACATGTTGTAGAGGAGGGTAAAGGCAGCGCGTTGATAGCACGTCCGTATTAATGTTGGAGGGCGAAAATCAGCAGACATTCGCGAGAATAGTTGCTCTGAAATTCGAGAGACTCCCGGAAAGTTTGGGAGGGTAGGCAAGTGTGATGCTGTCAAACGGCATTAATTTAAAACTCGCGGGCCACACGAACATTAAACATTTTCATATTAAGATGCGGGCCACGAGTCTGAGACCCCTGGTTAATACATAGCACAAAGCAAAAAAATTAACTCGGTAATGCAGTGTTATTTCATTTTAAATTTCCAAAGACTTTTGTGGCTATATGCCCACAAAACACATACTATATGCCCTGCGGCAATTCAAGGAAATACGGTATATATATATATACTTTTAATTTTCCTGAAGGAACTCTCCTGAAGGAATCAATAAAGTACAATCCATCTATATCTATATATATATATATATATATATATATATATATATATATATATATATATATATATATATATATATATATATATATATGTGTGTGTGTGTGTGTATATATATATATACATACACATATATATATGTGTGTGTATATATATGTGTATATATATATATATACATATGTATATATATACACACATATATATATATACACACATATATACATTTACAATTTAGAATATAATTTATACATAATTTTCTTTGATTTAGTTATTTATGAAACAGACGTTCTTTGTTAACATGTTAAAAGTGTTTATTAAAAATACAAGCACGTTTAACACAGAAATTCCTTTCTTTCAGGGGAAGAAGAACATAAATTAGTGTATTACCTTATTATGTTGACTAGCATTGATTGGAATCAGACAGGATTTACAGTAGTGCTGTTAACTTTTACATTTTCGAATTTACATTGTGAAGGAGAAAAAACAAGTCCTTCTTTCTGCTCAATACCACATGAAAGTGGTTGGTATTTGGCATCTTATTTGCCCAGCTTCCATACTCGTATGCTAATCAAGAAATACATTGCCGGCAAACTCCGTAACCTGCTATCTTGTGTGCAAAGGCCAGATTAAGCAGCACTTTTATTGTGAAAACATGAACTGTGCGGTTGGTCTTCAAGCCTTTGACAGCAGGTATGGCGGCACAGTCTGTTGAAATAAAAAGTGTTTCTCGCCTTTCTGCCGGTCGTTTTTTCCTTAATACTGACCTCGCAGCAGCCAGCGTCATCTCAGAAGATCCTAGGGTGCCGTGTATGCCAATCAGGTGACATCATAATAAAGATTGATGATCGCTAATTTTTAGGTGTATTTTTTTTATGCCTGGCTGGCACTGACACACCTGACCTGTGATGTGAGCAATGCATTGTACATAATATTTTTCTGACATTCTCAGCACTAGTGTACAATCAAACAGCTGCTATAGTTACTCTATACTGAGTCCAATGTGTCCAAACCATCCCAGATGTATTTATAGAAGCATGCTGCATGACAATCCAGTAGACGCTGGATGAGTTTAAAAAAAAAAGAGCAATCAGACTCCAGAGGGGACTTAAATCAAACGCTTTATTTCACTTTGAACAAATCTAGCCCTTCTATTAATATTGCTCTTTAACATCTTTGCACTTGTCAAACATTATTTAAAATCACTTTGAGGAGACAGACAACCTCTTGGATGGCTGAGAAGTTTCATCAGATGTTTGCGTCCCTCATTTAACCAATAAATACACATACTGTAAATTAAAGTTAGCACGATGCCAACTGCAAAGAATATATGAATACTACAGGACTAATAACATATTGTAAATCAGTAGGCAAATACTGATGTTTCCCACTTTGCAACTAGAACATCGTCCACTCTTCTGGGAAGACTTTCTACAAGATTTTGGAGTGTGTCTTCCCAAAATGTTTGGTTAAAATTAAGCATAACAATTAATTGACTTTGTACAAAGTCCTGCTGCTCTTTACCATGAATAAGGGAATGTATTTTCTATTTGCAGAGACCTCAATGGAGGAGGGCAGAAGCATCTGATTCGATCAGGCTACGCTAACAATTAGTATGCTGGCTAATGCTTTCCTCTCTCATTGCACTACCCGCACACATTATGACTTCCAGTAATGGAAACAGCAGACCGAATTTACAAGAAGCTGACCGGATAGGAGAAAGGCATCGTTGAAGCAAACTAATTTGGAATATGACATTATGAGGGGTTTTGGCCTTTTCCCCAAAACTTTATGTCAAAGAAGTGTCCAACACCAAATTAACTTTAACAATCTATTACACAATTATGAGGGGAGTTGTATGGCAATGGTTATTTTACGACATTATGGAATGATACACTTTCTGCAAGGTCATTTAGCTGTTGTAAACTTTTTTACACAGACAAGCTTTCGCTGATCACATAATGCCAGCACAGTGAGTTAATATGTCCACTTATCCAAGATTACAAGCATATCATGCATGGTCTTGAATAAAGACACTTATAAACGTACAAACATCTATATGAACAGTGTGCAAAGTTATGTAAAGCCAGGAGCATGGCAGATTTCATGGGAGCCAACGACGACTACTTTGGGACGAAAGATGGTCCAGAACCTTATATTTTTTAGCCTGAATATAAGGAAGATGAGCTACAAGTTTTACAAGTTGTGTGCCAAGCAGGTCCAGGTTTAAAGAAAAACAAATAATCATGGAGCATTATTGCTAAGTGCTTAACACGATATATAAACTACAAACATAATAAAACAATGACTTACTGTACAATTTCTTATTTCAGTGGGATGCAGTGGGATGGGATGTTTATATCTTTCAGCACAAGACTTGTAATCCCCGTTTAGATGATGAATTAATCATAATCTTCCCTCAAGTTAAAAAACAAATTGAGACAATGGGAACAAACAAGCGTCTTGTGTCTTCCTTGCCATGTTTTCAGGAGTAAACACAAGGTTTCTGCAGGTATCAGCAAGTTTAATTTATTGCTTGGATTTTTAATGCCACCTAAAATAAATGTACTGCCCATGTCCTACTGCAGATATGTATTATATAAAGTCAAAAGCTTACAATTGTCTGTACAGACAAAATTGTAAGCATTATGAAATGATAGTCTTGAATAATTGAAAAGTTTACATTAACTGTTAATCTGTAACGAATTAGAATATACTCACAAGACTGTTACATGTGTGGTTCTATTTTCTATATTAATTTATTTTAAACAGCAGAAGTTGCTTTGTTGGTCGTGCCAAATAAATTTGACTGTGTTGACTGCTGCCTGCCTTGAATCACCGACCTGTGATTAGCTAATAGCATGTGTGATTTCACCACGTTGATGCCCATTTAGCGAAGTGTGGCGGTCTTTTTGTACAAACTGCAGGACGCCTCTCTGGTTTTACCATCGACAGGTGTCAATGTTTTAATTACTGATAGAACATTATACAGAAAAGTAATTTCTGTGAACTTATTCTGAAAAAATGTAAAGAGAAATATTTACTTGTATGTTCTGATTGTTTGAATTTTGTGTGTCATATTTTTGTTGAAATAAAGTTAAGGAGTAAAAAAAAAGAGCTGTGATTGGTCAGCTTGTTACGACGTCATTTACGGGGTTCACATGGCCCTCCTTCGCGAACGTCTTGTCCTACGGTTTTGAAGCAATGTGCAAGTTAAATGTGACTGTTTTATTAAAACAATTAGTTCCAGCTCTTAACATTGAAGTGAGTGTCATTACCACTACTTCACACAGGAAACCAAAAACGTGTGGAAGAAAATTTGCAAAAGTGGGTCCCGCTTGCTCCTGCCGAGACAAAGATTGTGGATGACTGACACGAAGCTTACTCTGTTTATGTACTGTAATTCCACCGTCGTGTCACTCTGTGCTAACAAAGCGATGCACAGAGTGACACCTCTATATCCAGTTTGAAAGCGAGAGACACAGAAAGAAACACATGAGCATAGCAATTTATCGATAACGGCAAAGTTATAAAGTTCATTTTCATTTATTGTTCTATGAATTGAGTTCTTCACTATGGGTCCCCCGCCTACAATTGCATGTTTTTAAAATACCTCTGGACATCGAATTTAATGCTTTTTTATGCCATTTAAGGCCATTTAAAATTAAAATCTATTTAACGACTTTAATGCTTTTTAATGACCCGTGGAAACCCTGAAATTGAATGTCAGAGTTGAGCAACTTCTCGGCTTATGGCAACAACCTTCTACTATACAAGTGAGAGGTTTGATTTACAATTTAGAATTAACTCAACTTTTACCAACTCAGGTGATACAGCAGCTTACTGGTTCAGTATGTCAATAGTTGTATAAGCCAGTTATATCTCTGTGACCAAGGCAGCACTAAAAGCGCTGACACTTTTCATAACAATATCCCAAATACATGGTTAATATGGAGGTTACGACATGTAAATGGAATATTGTTGGCGATATTTCGATGTTTGTTTAGAGGACTTCATGGGTGCAATAGATGGCTCCCATTAGCTTTATTGTGAGCCACCATGTACTACAAATTAGAATTAATTTAAAAAAAAAGAAAAAGAAAGCATTTGTGTTCTTGTCTCACAGAGGGATTGTGAATTCCAAAAAAAGTTTGGTTCCCATTTAAGCCACGGAACTTTTTGTCCCCACTTCTCAAGGCTAGGCGCAGGAACAACAACACACTGAGTGTTTAACGGCTAGTCCATTAAATTATGGTACGATTGTCGTGTTTATGCCTTTCTAGCATGCTGTACAACAACAAAGATCTATTTGATGATCGGATGACAGATCCGGTCAATGATCCATCTTGAGGGTCAAGAATGTGGCTGGGTGCTGAGCAAAACACAATGAGACAGCAACCCCTAGCGCCGTCTTCGTCCTCATTAGCAGGACTGGCGCAGACAGCTGCACCCAATATGAATATATGATAACGTTGACATTTAGAAGCATCCGTAGATGGATGGCTCTAAATGACGGCCAATTTGACTGCTAATCTAAAAGGCCAAGGCTGCTGGTGGCAGCCACGCCACATCAATCCCTCTGTGTGTGCGTGTGAGCGTGAGTGTGTTTTCGTATGCACGTGTGGTGTGTGTGTGTGTGAGTGCACATAGTTTCATGTGTGTGCGCGTGCATGTGTGGACTCACCAAACAGATTGCTGGAGTGGCCTTGCTTGGAGACGGGCCGCAGTTCATTGGAACCCCAGGCATAACGTCTGTAGTTGTCCCACGCGTGTTTCATCATCTGTCGGCAAGGAGGAGGAGGAAGAAGATGTGATGCGAGTAGTTATGAAGAGCAACTCAGGCGGAACTAGAGATGCATATGTTGTAGACCAAAAGAATAAATCCTACAGTACATCTTTTTGATTGTGTCTCCTATTCAAATAGACAAGCGGATGAAAGCACAATCAAGAGTGTTGCTGCTCTACCAAGTCGTTGAGTTAGGTACTTACAGTCTCATTCACTCTTGTTAAATGTGTCAACATTACAAAGGTGGTACTATTTGTGGCCCATTAGGTAATCTTAAAAACTGACAATTTTAACTTTAACCTTTTAATGTTCATCCCAACCGTGCAGGTTTACATGACAATTAAATTAATCAGCGTCACCGTGTTTGGAAGAGAGTGCCTTTGTGTGTAACACTGCCAACTTGTGGTCTGGCATGCATACAACAACATTCTTGTTGTGTTTTCCAGTCCCAGCACGAATCCTAAATTGTCAATAAAGGCCTCAAATTGATACATTTCCCTGTTAAAACTTTCTATGGCAGGTCTCCTCAATTGCTTGTATTCCAACAAGTGATTTCTTCCTTGAAGTAAAAACCAGTGGTGCACAATCAAGCTAAGATGGCTGTTGTACAGCAAGCATGGCGCGCACAGAGTACAAAAGGGGCCCATATATTCCGGCAAAAAGGAGATATGAGCAAAAAAATCCAACAATGCAATGGAATAGATCCCTATACTTCATCAAAAAAAGATTTGTTGAGTGATAAAGGATTATTTGTCAGTAGAGTTCCCAAACATATCAAATTATCATGTACTCCAGACACCATTCAACACAACAAAAAGATGAAAACTTGGAAAAGCATGGAGGTCTACAACTTCTTTGTGCATGGCTGGGTCAAGGAAATCGTGCATCGTTTTTTGCTCAGGTATGGTTACATTTCATGATTTAACTGTGTGTATACTGCCATGTCTGTTGCCTGCCCTTGTTGTTGCACTCCCCGTTTTTGAGAATGCAAGTTTTTCGTCATCTTTACCGAGATATAACTATAAATGTCAACTTTGTGTACGTGCTGAAAGCTTCATTTATGATTGTTACCTTTGGTAAAACCTTAACTCTTTTAGGTGCTGCTAACATTTGATTTTTTATTTTAATTTAACTTGTCGGTGCTTGATGCTTTACGGAAGACTTTTGTCTGTGTTTTATTCCTAGGGGACGCTAGAGCACAATTTTGAGTTTTGGGGTTAGGTTTTTTGATTAGATCGCAATTTTCGCCAGACCTGATGTGTGTATCCAGTTTGGTGAGTTTTGAAGCATGTTAAGGGGGTCAAATTACAGCTCAAAGAGGCAAAGGTGAGTGTTTTCACAAAACTTTTGTTTTGAAGGGGGAATTGCAAACTTCCTGTGGATTTTTACTGAAGGATGTCAGTGTATGAAATCTACGTCTAAATGAGACCTACATAGAAATTTTTGTTTTATGTCGCTACGACATTCTTACTGGAAGTTACAGGCAGTTTTCTCTGTGTTTTCTTCCTAGGGGGCAGTAGAGCGCAATTTTTAGTTTTGGGGTTAAGTTTTTTGATTAAATCGAAATGTTCTCCAGTCCTGATGTGTGTGTCAAATTTGGTGAGTTTTGAAGCATGTTAAGGGGGTCAAATTACCGCTCAAAGCTGTGGAATAATACTAAAGAAAGAATAAAACGCTAGAAATTCAATAGGGTCCTCTGTCCCAAAGGGACATTCAGTCCCTAATTAGTCCTGTTATGCAGAACACAGATGTGCACTGTGGACACCGCTGTTTCTCAGGAAGATATTTGTTATTTATTCTTTAAACTTCAGTCATACTTGACAGGGCTGGACGCTTAGCTTTTTCATTAGGAGCACAGTGACTCATGAATGCAAATATTTAGTAGCACAGAAAAAAAATAGGAGCAATATGAAATGTCCTCAAGAACACACTTTTATTATGAACACTCAAACAACGTACACAGCAACATACATCTGAACTCCAGGGCAGGAATTTTACGACGACACCCATTGCCAACCTGTTTGGCTATGTGCCCCTTGCAAAAAATATTAATGATCTATTGCTCACTGGATGGCGATGCGTTATCCATGTTGTTGCTACATGATCTTAGCGCTGCTTTGGATACCGTTGAGCATAACATTCTATTAAAACGTTTCAAAACACGTATTAGTATGTCAGACTGAGCCTTTTTGTTGGTTTAACGACTACCTTACTGAAAGGATGCAGTATGTCTCCCATAACAATGTGACCTTGGGGTATGTTAAGGTAACGTGCGGAGTTCCACAGGGTTTGGTTTTTGGCCCTGCACTCTTCAGTATCAAAATGCTGTCACCAAGTGACATCATACGCAAATACGGTGTTAGCTTTTACTGTTATACTGATGCCCGGGGGCGCCGAAAAGGGGGGGTAAAGGAGACGGATTTTAGGGGCCCATGATGGAGGGGGGCCCAGAGAGGCCCCTAATGATGATGAAATTATAATACAGAGGGATCCTGTAAAGATACAGGGGCCCTGTAAAGATTCTTTTTATGGGGCCCAAAATCCCTAGCGGCGCCCCTGCTGATGCCACCCAACTCTACATGCCCATAGACCTGACCAACACACCAGACTGTAGTGATTGGGAGGCCTATTAAAAATTAAATCAAACAATTGATGTCCAGCAACTTTTTGCATCTTAACACTACGAAAATGGAAATGCTGATCATCGGTCCTTCTAGACCCCGGCACCTATTTAATAATATCACCTTAACATTTGACAAAAAAACAATTAGACAAAGCGACTCAGTAAAGAATCCGGGTAATATCTTCGACCCAACTCTTTACTACTTACCTATAAAACACTTAACGGTCTAGCCCCATCCTATTTTGCTGATTGTATTGTACCCTACATTCCGTACAGATATCTGCGTTCAAAAAACTACCTGCTTAATAGTGATTCCCAGAGCCCCCAAAAAGTCTGCGGGCTTTAGAGTGTTTTCTATTTATTTTCCAGTACTCTTGAATGTCCTCCCTTTAACAGTTATAGATGCTACCTCAATAGAAGCATTTAAGTCGCATCTCAAAACTCATTTGTATTCACTAGCCTTTGTATAGACAGCTATTTAGACCAGTTGATATGCCGTCTCCCTTTTGTGGTCGGCCCCCCTCTCCTGCGGGGAGAGGTTATTAGGCGACCACGGATCAGCCACCACGGAGGACGCGCTCACTGTTCCAAGTCAGGACCCGGGGTGGACCACTGCTCTATGAATCGGTTGGGGACGTCTCTGCGCTGCTGACTTGTCTCTATTCAGATGATCCTCTGCTGGCCTCCCAATAGACTGGTTTTTCACATTATGAAGTCGGGACTCGGGTTGGACCACTCTTTATGCATCATTTGGTGACGTCTCGGCTCACCGACGTGTCTACATGCTAGATGATCACCTGCTGGCCCAACTGTGGACTGGACTCTCACGTTATTAACCATATCCACTCGGCATCCATTGCACCAGGGGAGAAGGCATCACATCTGCGGTGCCTTCCAGGGTTTCACTTTCTTCCCATTGGGTTGAGTTTTATTCTTGCCCCGAGATGGGATCTGAGTTGAGGATGTTGTTGTGGGTTGTGCAGCCCTTTGAGACATTTGTGATTAAGGGCTATACAATTAAAGTTTGATTGACTGATTGATTGATATGCGCCAGTACCACATTTTCATATCCGCAATTGTCATGTCAGTACGGCTTCTTTGACCAGTTGTGGGTTAATTTCTGCCTCATGTGACCCATACATACTACAGTGCTATACAACACAAAGCATCACCAGTCCAAATTGGAATTAAATCTAACGCACACAGAAGCCTGTAATCCAAATGTGAGAACGTCTCCAACTCCTCAAAGCCCAGTGCACGAAATGAAGAAGTTGGAAGAGCGAAACTAAGTTAAGAACGTTTGATAAATGTGTGAAAGCATAAAATATCAATCAATCAATCAATGTTTATTTATATAGCCCTAAATCACAAATGTCTCAAAGGACTGTACAAACCACTACGACTACGACATCCCCGGAAGAACCCACATAAGGGCAAGGAAAACCCACACCCAGTGGGCAAGGAGAATTCACACCCAGTGGGACGCCAGTGACAATGATGAATATGAGAAACCTTGGAGAGGACCTCAAATGGGGGACCGAAAGCAATGAATGTCGAGCGGGTCTAACATGATACTGTGAAAGTTCAATCCATAGTGGCTCCAACACAGCCGCGAGAGTTCAGTTCAAAGCTAATCCAAGACAGCAGCGAGATTCCCGTCCACAGGACACCATCCCAAGCGGAGTCGGATCAGCATCGTAGAGATGTCCCCAACCGATACACAGGCGAGCGGTCCATCCTGGGTCCTGACCAGCGGGCCATTCTGGGTCCCGACTCTGGACAGCCAGTACTTCATCCATGGTCACCGGACCGGACCCCCTCCACAAGGGAGGGGGGGGGGGGCAGAGAAGAAAAAGAAAAGAAGCGGCAGATCAACTGGTCTAAAAAGGAGGTCTATTTAAAGGCTAGAGTATACAAATGAGTTTTAAGGTGACACTTAAATGCTTTTACTGAGGTAGCATCTCGAACTGTTACTGGGAGGGCATTCCAGAGTACTGGAGCCCGAACGGAAAACGCTCTATAGCCCGCAGACTTTTTTTGGGCTTTAGGAATCACTAATAAGCCGATACAATAAACTCTCAACATAAAATATGTAACACACTTTTCATATTTAGTGACACGAGGTGACGATGTGTGTGGATTTTGCAGGTTTCTCTAACCCACTAGACCACGCTAGTTTAAAGAACCATAATGAAAAAACAAGTTGCCTTTATATTGAATATACTATCATATATATATATATATATATATATATATATATATATATATATATATATATATATATATATATATATATATATATATATAAAATTTGAAACACACAACAACTTACAAAGTTCACAAGTAAATAGATTGATAAGTTTGAAATATTACAAATCTCACGGAGATTCCTGAGCCATCTTGAGAGATAAAGAGCAAGCCAGTCACGTGATCTGTGATGAACTCAGGGGGACCTTCGTTGTCTTCGCCAACAACAACAATGCAAATCATGCAAACTTTGAAAGCCAACAAGGATTACTTTGGGAAAACTTATGATCCAGAGCCTCATATTTTTAAGCCTGGATATGAGGATGCGCTACACATTTTAGAAACTGTGTGTTAAACAGATCCCGCTTTAGTGAAACATTAAGCATCATGTAGCAGAATTGCTAAGTGCTAAACAAGACATATAAACAACAAACATAATAAAACAATCACTGCTACAATGTTAAGTGAATTATATTTATACAGCGCGTTTCTCTAGTGACTCAAAGCGCTTTTACATAGTGAAGCCCAATATCTAAGGTACATTTAAACCAGTATGGGTGGCACTGGAAGCAGGTGGGTAAAGTGTCTTGCCTAAGGACACAACGGCAGTAACTAGGATGGCAGAAGCGAGGATCAAACCTGAAACCCTCAAGTTGCTGGCACGGCCATTTTACCAATGTCTGCTCTCACTGCTATGATGACTGATAGAATGTTTTTAATATTCCAGTTTAGATGAAAAATTATTCATAATCCACACAAAGGGTTAAAAGGAAAAGTTGCTGCCTGCAGACACCACTTTCAGTTGTCTTGTCCGTCTCCATCTACGGCTATACATTGAATGTCACAGATGTTTAACAACTTCTAGGTTTATGGCTAAATCACCCTTTCGTCCGGATGAAAGGCATGATTTATGATCTAAAATAACTTTGATGAGACGTGATGCAGCAGCAGCAGGACATTGACTGGTGTTGTGCCAAAAATTGATTCGCTGAATCTGCACTGGTGGGGCTTCTATTGTCCACAATGGATTACTACGTGTGAGACAAACACTTTATATTTGTGGTTATCGTAAGGATATGTGTTTTAATCATTTAACTCTTTAGTATTTCCGAAAAAGGACAGTTTGCCTTTTTTATCGTATTTAGTTAAAGTTAAAGTTAAAGTACCAATGATTGTCACACACACACACACACACACACACACACACACACACACACACACTAGGTGCGGCGAAATTATTTTCTGCATTTGACCCATCACCCTTGATCACCCCCTGGGAGGTAAGGGGAACAGTGAGCATCATTGGCCGCGCTGTGCTGAAAATTTCATTTTGATTCCTTGTATGTCTTGTACATGTGAAGAATTGACAATAAAATTGACTGTTGATGTATCAAAATAAAGTACTTATTGTACTGTTTACTTTTTGAAGTACCCAGTAAAAAGCTCAAATCTACCCAAACGAGCATTTGTTACCAAAAATTGATTCAAACTAATATTTTGATATTAACATCTCATATGGCGATAATTCACTAGAATGCTCTTCGGAATAATATATATACAAAATAAAGTACTTACTGTACTGTTTACTTGTTGAAGTATTCTTTAAATCGCTGATATTGACACTAAAGAGTTACTGTAATTAGTTTTCAAACACATACTGTTACAATAACCATGAATATAAAGCGTTTGTGTCACACGTAATAATCCGCTGTTGACAGACAAAGCCCCAGCAATGCAGGTAAAGCAAGTGCTGCACGCTATCGCAACGGTAATCAACTTTTGGCACAACACAGTACAGCAGCAGAAGCTTTTTTTTTTAATCAATGCACACTTGTCTGTGATAGCACTTACAATAACAATATGCTAATATTCAGGTCACAGTAAGTAAATGGAGTATTGTCGGCAGGTTTGGGAAGGTTATTTAAAAAGCTTTGTGGGCGGATTAGAGAGCCATGATTGACTCAATTATTAGCTGACTTTTTATTTATTTATTTGCGACTTAGAATGCATTATAAAAGAATAAAAACTTACGTGTTCATGTCTTAAATAGGGATTGTGACTGATAGACAGCACAACCCTTTCTAATTTGTGGATGTGTCAAGTATGGCTGATTTGGGCAGAGTGCATAGGGGTTCCCCTTGTGATATCTTCAGATCCCAAATCTATGGAAATTGCCGGAGACATTCGGAGCAGAATACTCAAAATGGCCTTCTTAAAATTTAGTATTTTGTGATGTCTAGACGGTATTTTTACAAACTTTGCGGATTGGTAATACAATTGGGTATGGTTTAATGAATACAATGAAACACACGTCAACTTGCTTTTCCATTAGACTGGTACTTTAACGTGAATGAAAACCCCATAAAGTAAACACTCCTGGCTGTAGACTAAATAATATAAAGGCTCAACATGGTACCGTCATTGTGGGCAAAAGGAACACTTAGCCTAAGCATTGGTTCTTTTTGAATGTACTACTGGAATTTACTGTTTTTCTCTAGGATGAAAAATCAGATATTGTTTGTGGAGGGAGGGCGTGGCCTGCGGGCCTGCCGCGGAGCGGGGTGTGTAAGGACTGGCCTCGAAGCCAGCTGCAGGTGAGTAGATTGCTCAGTTGGGACTTGTTATTTAATCACCTGTCGTCTTTATTAGCAGCATGCGGAAAGAGACACGTTGTTGGAGTTGGAGATGCTGGTGAGCAGACGCAGGAAACCGAGAGAGGGAAAAGCAGAGACACGCTGGACTGAAAAGTCAGAGAGATATTTTGCTGGAAAGCAAACCATACTACTGTATGAAAATAAAAGACTTGTTACACCAGACTACCGGGCTCACGAAAGATCTGTCGGTCCCAGGAGAACCCTCCCACATTACATTGTTATTATTATTATTAAGACTATTTATTTTGATATTGATGTTAATTATCAAGAACTACACAATCCTGTGAAATAAGCAGTTTCATTTATTTAATTGAAAGTAATGCATATTAAAAATGTTATCATCCTTAACCTTTATTCCTTAACCTCCAATCATTTGTGGCAGCTTTAGTGTACTTTAAAGGCTGCCAGCATCTTCCAATTTGTGGACAAACCAGAGCAACGCTTACTCCAATCAGCAGATGTCACGTTGTCATAATTCCAAATAGGTAGATATCTAGAGAAAGGGTTGCCAGGCATGCAGCACTTCTCCTCCCAAGAGTTTGTCGAGTGTCCAGCTACAACAACTTCCTCAAGACACAGGTTGCCCCGAAACCGAGAACTTGTCAATTTTGATGCTATGTAGGGATGATGTTTGTTAAGAAATTATCGATTTCGATCCCATTATCGAATCCTCTTATCGAAACGATTCCTTATCGATTCTCTTATCGAATCCAGATAGGTTATTGTATATGGAAAAAAAAAACACAATGCTTGGGTTAACAAAAGCTCACTTTTATTTTTTAAGAAAAAAAATTAATAAACAGAGCAAACACTGCCCTGGTCACTCTGGCTGTCATGAATGTCATCATCTGAAATAGGATAATGTTTACATTATCCTAATTCACATCTTGCATGAACTAGCTTATTAGACAGACCTGCAAACTCTGGAGTGGTGGTGTAGGCTACAAGATACCGGTAACGTTATCAGACACATACAAAAAGGCTAACGTTAAGGTTACGGTTAGCCACTGACTATGCTTAGGCCTGAGCATGACTCAACATGTTTGTTGTACTGCTCCCCTTACAGGAATGCTTGGCAATAATCGCAGATAGGAGTTTCCTCGTCATATTTGTTAGTAAAGTGAAGCCATGCCTTGGAGCGTTTTTTCCGGTCCATTGTTGTTGCTGCCTATGTATCTGCCGCCGAATGACTGAGCTACGTCATTTCCTTTGACGTGCCACAGGACATTTCCTGTGACACAGGATTCGTTCCCAAGGATTCGAATAAAGAACCAAATATTTTTCTTTACTATAGTGGCCGTTTCTCAAAAAGGGATTCGAATCCATGGAATCAGTTCTTTTCTTATCGAACAATCGGGAGAACCGGTTTTTGACATCATCCCTAGAGGCATGTTTTGATTTTAGAGAGCAATGCAAAATGAGGCAACAAGAAAGTTTATACAAAACAAAACAAAGAGGCAGGCAAGAGAAATAGGGAGTGTCCGCCATCGACGGGTGCCAGTGAGAAAATAGGTTGACATGGCAGCTGTATGGTCCAATGACAACAATGTTTTTTCCCTAGGTCTTACTCTATTTGATATAATTTTAAAGATGTATTTTAAGAGCAAAATGAGAATGTAAGTGTTGGAATCTAGTATTTGCACGGGTGCTACTTTTTTTCCGAGTCGCACAATATACTTTTAGGCGCTTATACGAGTAAATCTGTCGCACTGTACAGGTCTGCTTGAGTATTACAGTATATTTTCATAAATGTGAGCCGTGACATAACTTTGTATGAGTCACAAAAATAGCTAACTATAATTTCTAAATTTCGGCGAGATTGACTTGGTAATAGGATGTTTCCAGAATGGGGGCGCTAAATGACCAATTCAAATGCTAATTATGATGGCTGGTAGATTAATTAGCTCAACTCTGCTAAAGGCCAAACCCAAGCAGCCACCCAGTTCTGCTGAGGCGCCAATATTCCCTGTTATTTTCATCGCAGCATTTGGCTGCCATGCACGCTCATCTCAGACTCTTCCCGCTAATCCTGCTTCTCCAGCATCCTTCCACAGCTTTTTGTAGTGGGCCTGTGGATAAGACCCCTCCAAAACCCTTCAGCCTTCGCCCCTTCTCTAGGCGCTCGACAACAGCGCCTCTGTTGTCATACAACACTGTACACAAAAAAAGCACACCAATGTGTCATTCGCTGGTAATTAGTGGGAATGAGCCAGCTATAAGTGGCCAGTGCAGACACCAGTTGGACTCACGGGTCCTTCTATCAGCGAGACACCTGCTAGATGTCCGCCCCTCACGCACTCAGTCAGGCTGTGCCAACCAGCTTAGAAATCTAATTTTCAGCTCTACTAGCTTCTCACCTGTCACACAGTGGCTGCACAAACAAAGATAAGAGCAGCTCGGGAGAGCTCAAGTAAAATGAAATATCACTGACTAGATGACCCGCACAGGTTTAAGTCCAGTTTGGGCTTAAGGATAAAAACTCAACTGCAACAAGCAGCACACAATTTTGTCAACTGAAAATGTTGTCCTTGGAGTCCGTGTTTTTGGCCGAAACCCCCTCCCCATAAGTGTATTTAATTTTGATGTCATGGCATTATTTTGAACAATATATCAACGAGCAAACATGAATCTTCTTGTGGATGCAAACAGGTTATGTCTTAATGAGAATATGAACCTTAACCAGGATATTGTTTGCATCTCAATGTATCAATCCATACTTCAGATGTCTAATTCTAATCTCTCGGCGTGCTGTGAACGTGACTGCTCACTTTTTACGCAAGATAGCGTGACAGGTCTGCGTGGCTGTGATTTCGAAGGAGCCAGCAAGGGAGCTCTCGACCTCCGCCAGCGTTGCAGGGGAGAGTGTTGGAGCACGTCTAGCTAGGTGACACGCAGCAAAGAGCTGTAATTAGCAGCCTCACTAGCTTTAATTAGCGGGTTTAAACGGGGCGGAAGCTGTCTATCTGATGTGCAGGGGAGCTTATGCGCACTTTTCTTCTTCTAAATTTGTTGTGCGTCTGTATTAGCAGATGAAGAAGCTTTATATGTGAATGTTTTCCACCTTGCCAATGCTGGTACCTGTCTTAAATGCTAATTGCCAGCACTGAATCTAGACTTAAAGACCTGATATTGTGTTAATCCATCATCAATTTGAGCTTGTATAAGCATGCCTGTGCATAAAGTGAGGCGTGATAAGCATATACTATGGGCATTCACTGCTAATTAATCCTCTGCTACACTCCATCACAGTGGGGCACATAACTACGAGTAGCGCATGAAACCACCAGTTATTCAGCTCTCGTGATGCAACCTAGCAAAGACCCTCTGTGATTGAAGAGTCTGTCACGCTGCATGAGCATCAGGATATATTTGCATGTGCGCAGAAAATCTCTCTGTCTTCCCCTTTCTTCATACTTTTTACAAATCACCCCTAGCGCTCTTGGTCATGTTTTAGCAACAGGTGGTGCATTAGTCTCAAACCCCGAGGTCATTTTAGCCAATCTGCAGCCTGAAGAAGGTCATATCAGGAAAAAATGAAAATTAACTGAAAATAACTGAGTCAACAATACACCCCACTTTAATTTATTAATTATTTATTTTTTTTGCACTCAACCTCTTCTCTACAAAAATATTTTTTGGCTGTCTGAAAATATTTATTAGATTTTTTTTTATTATTTCTTATAGGAGAAATTGCTATGGTTTTTTGGACAATTTAGTTGTTGCTGGACTTTATGGAAAGGATTAGTAACAAAAACAGAGGTACAGCTGTACTATTGTTGTGGCTCCAACAAGCATATTTCCATAAAAAGTGGAAAGAGTGTGCTCAGCGGAGAAATCCTGATTAAAACATCATACAATGAGGTGCAAAGCGCTAATTGAGAGAAAAAATTCAAACGCTACTAATGGCGAAACCTTCCTGTGTTACTGGCTTCATGGTCAGCGTCTCCATGTTCTGCCTCTAATTGGATTAACAGCTCAGGATTCTGCAGGTTGACCGCAGCTATCAGGACTTGCTGGCCCGAGTTATTTCAGACATGCTAATTTGCTCTGAGCTAAAAGGTGTGACACGGTTCCAGGCCGGCAACACTAACCATGTAAGGAACATGTAAGGAACCCGTGTGAAGATCCCCCCTTACCCTATCGTTTGGTCTACCTATGTGCTACAAACATCTTTGATTGTGCCGTTATGGTTTTTAAGTTATTCTAAAAAGAATTTTCTGATGAGAGATGTCTTCCAGCCTCAGACCTTGTCCAAATCACCCCAAACTTGTCCCACTCGTTTGTGCAATGTTTGTGCTGGTTTATGCTGCAAGCATTTTTTGTCTAACTGTATCGTTTTTTTAAGGCATTAATGTTTCAATATTCATACCCAGCAACAATGTTTGCAACACACACCAGCACACACATAGCACAAACGATTGGGACTGGTTCGGGGAGATTTTGAAAAGGTGTGGGTGGCTGGTTATAAATTACAATTTGTCAATAACTACTGTATTTTTCGGAATATAAATCGCTCCGGAGTATACGTCGCACCGGCCGAAAATGCATAATAAAGAAGAAAAAATAACATATATACGTCGCACTGGAGTATAAGTCGCATTTGGGGGAAATTTATTTGATAAAATCCAACACCAAGAATAGACATTTAAAAGGCAATTTTAAATAAATAAAGAATAGTGAACAAAAGGCTGAATAAGTGCCATTTGTGTTCAGCGCTTCTCAGTTTTTATAAGTTACCGCAATGATGAAATGATCCATTGTAATAGCTACGGCAGTAGCATATAACATATAGCAGTTAGCATTCCATGACCCACAATGCACTTCTGCTATTACCCTCCGCCGCCGAATTCTTATTGGTTCACATGTGTGTGACGATTGCTGACGTGTGTGTTAAGATTGCTGATATTTTCTTCATCAATTCAGCGAATGAGACAATAATATTTTTTCTATATTTTACGGTAATGTGTTAATAATTTCACACATAAGTCGCTCCGGAGTATATGTCGCACCCCCGGCCAAACTATGAAAAAACTGTGACATATAGTCCAAAAAATACGGTATCCATCCATCCATCCATCCATCCAATTTCTACTGCTTGTCCTGTTCCGGGTCACGGGGGTACTGCAGCCTATCTCAGCGGCATTTGGGCAATTTGTTTTAAATGTTGAAAAAAAATATATGATATGAACTCTTTAACATGAATTTCACTGTTATTCTTTTTGGAGAACTGTAGCCAATAAACTCCATTCCATACCAAGACCAGTAACCTATAAAATATGTAATGGAAACCACACCAGGAAGACAAAATGGCTAACCAACATCCATTCAATAAACCCCGGGGAAAGACAGTCTGATAGACCGGTAATATTGTGGTTCTCATTTTCGTTTCTATAGCACAATTTCCAGTTTCTATAGCTTAATTTCCATTCCGATAGCTTAATTTCTATTTCTATAGTTTTAGTTCTAGTTTCTACAGCATAATTTTCAGTTTTTTTAAACGTCATTCCTGTTTCTAAAGCACCACGTCAATTTCCATTGCTACATGTGTTTCTATAGCTTCATTTATATTGGTACAGCTTCATTTCCAGTTTATTTAGCTTTATTTCTGTTTACATCGATTCATTATATTGTCTATGGCTTACCCAAGCGAAGCTGAGGCTACAAAGTAGCTAATCATCAGTGTAAAGCACGTTGGGTGCTTAGAAATTAGTCTGTGTTTGCCAGTGTTCTGTACTACATGGTAGTGTAATGGGGGGCAGTACATCTAAAAGAGACAGCTCCAGACTGGAGAAACTGATCCGACGGGCCGGTTCTACGATGAGAATAAAACTGGACTCACTGGTGACGGTGGCAGAGAAGCTGACTGTGGTCAAATCACTGAGCATCATGGATGATGCCCGTCAGCCTCTGCATACCGTTATCAGTAGCCAGAGGAGCCCCAGTTTAGTGCTAGACTCCTTCATCCCAAGTGCAGGACTAATAGACTAAAAACTCCTTTGTCCCACACACCATTAGACTGTACAACTCCTATCTGGGGGTATTGTTGATTTTTTTTTTATTCTTATTTTAATATTTTTCTATTTTGTTTCCATTTATACCCCGATTATTTACTTTTTAAATTCGATCTCAATTCAGTACACTACTGCTGGAATTTTAATTTTCCTGAGAGAACTCTCTCGTAGGAATCAATAAAGTTAAGTGAAGTGAATTATATTTATATAGCGCTTTTTTTATAGTGACTCAAAGCGCTTTATATTGTGAAACCCAATATCTAAGTTACATTTAAACCAGTGTGGGTGGCACTGGGAGCAGGTGGGTAAAGTGTCTTGCCCAAGGACACAAGGGCAGTGACTAGGATGGCGGAATCGGGGATCGAACCTGGAACCCTCAAGTTGCTGGCACGGCCACTTTACCAACCGAGCTATACCGCCCCGTACTATCTATCTATCTATCCATCTATCTATCTATCATCCATCTATCTATCTAGAAAGGCGCTACATAAAATATAACCCGTGTGTATTGCATGCAATTGCATACTTTGAAAAATGTAATATTAACTAATAATGCAACAAATATACTATCATATATTTCAAATTTTTTAGTAATAAAATAATAAACATCTGCTTATCCATCACACCGTACACTGTAAAATTGCCAAATAATTTAACGGTAAAAAAAACTGGCAGCTCAATTCCCAGGATTTTACTGTAAAAAACTATAGCAACTCTTTTCCATTTACAGTAATACACTGTATGACGTAAATTTTACGGTAAAATTGTGGCGACTGAGCTGCCAGTTTTTTGCTGCAAAATTTAAATATTTTACGGTGTATGTAAAAAATATATAAAAATCAAATGCTTGGGCAAATGCATAATAATACCATGAGGTGAATCCCAATAAATGTAAATTCATAAAATATTCACGGTTATAAGCGGCCCTCTGAGGGCAGCCATAAATGCGAAAGGGGCCCTCGGTGAAAATGAGTTCAACACCCCTACAATGTTGGACTAAAATGGCCAGCACAGTGACAGAGGGGTTAGTGCATCTGCCTGACAATACGAAAGTCCTGAATCGTCCTGAGTTCAATCCCAGGCTCAGGATCTTTCAGTGTGGGGTTTGCATGTTCTCCCTGTGACTGCGTTGGTTCCCTCCGGGTACTCCAGCTTCCTCCCACCTCTAAAGACATGCACCTGGGGATAGGTTGACTAGCAACACTAAAATTGGCCCTACTGTGTGAATGTGAGTATGAATGTTTGTTTATCTGTGTTGGCCCTGCGATGAGGTGGGGACTTGTCAAGGGTGTAACCCGCCTACTGCCCGAATGCAGCTGAGACAGGCTCCAGCGACCCCCCGCGACCCAGAAAGGGACAAGCGGTAAAAATTGGATGCATGGCTGGATGGCTACCAATGGGGAAAACGTCACAAATGGGGCCAATTTCAAATGGCTCGTTTGGAGGAAGTATGAAGGAAGGTTGTTTTTCAAATATCTCTGCCATGCTTCCATGGATGGATGTTGGTGTTTTAGGGACTTATGTGGATCCAAAATATACACAAAGACAGGTACCGATACGTGAGAAAAGTTGGTTTAGCATAATAAATCCTCTTTAAGGTACAGCGTTCCGTCCTGACCCTATTTGCAGTATCTCTCTCCCTCCTCTCACTCAACCAATCCCCAAGTTCCGTCGTCCAGACTCTCCAACTGTGGCCAGTATCTGATATCACTTTGTTTGCCCTTTTCCCTTCTTAATACATTCACTGGATGTTGGCTTTACAAATAAACGACAGACTAACCTGTTGTACCACATACTGTATATGTTGTAGCAAAATAAACATAAAACCCAACTATATTGCATGATTATGTGGTTTAACTCTTTTTTTAAATTGACATGTCACTGCTTTTTTCTTTGATATTGAATCCACTAGCAAGCAACATGCTGTCATGCTGCAATGATTTAGATTGAAATTCAAACAGTGAAAACATTAACAAGATTACCAATGCGATACCAAATAATAGTTAATGGCCAAAATAACAGCATTTGATTAAGACATCTGGTTTAAAGAGATAAGCTTATGTTTGTTTTTGTTTATATACTCTGGTCCACAGTAGAAAACACTAATGATTATACAGTGGTTTCCATCGCTTCTCTTTCAAAGTCTGGAGGCGTCTTGTTGATCAGCATGCCAGGAATCCTTCTAATGGCATGGAAATAAATGCAAGCCAACAAAGTAAAGATAAGGCCTGGCCCGATTCAAAAGTTTATGAATCCACCTCCTAAAAAGACATGTCCACAGATGATCGTACAGCGCAAACAAAAAGAACCATGCAAATTATTAACAGCCGTTCAAAGGTTGAAGGGTTGTTGACCCTTTTTGCACTGTAACTGAACTGGTCTATGAGGTCAAACAACATTTTGATCACCACAAAAATGGTAAAATGCGTGTGTTAAACACTCAATGTACACACAGTAAAATCATTCCAACAGTGAACAATCAGTGGTACAAATTTGTTTAAGTAGCAGCTACCTGCCAAATTAAAAAGTAATTTCACGTCAAGAAACAGTTGAAGTGTTGTTGGCCAGGTCATGTATAAATATCACCTCTAAAGTTTTTGTTTAATTATTATGTTTTGTAACACTGGTACATGAATGGAGACCAGCACATATTAGCAGAGAGATGCTTATTATGAATTCCTTTTGATCAAGCTATGTGTCATCAAAAGTAAACAAACGCTCGATGTAGCCTAGAAAAAAAGCCCAAAATAAGATGCTGAGCTGAATGATGAAGATATATTTGAAACAAAAGTTGCAATAATGTCTATTACTATCAGTGCCACTGAGATTTTGCAGGCCTATATTTGTGATCATAGCGGCCAAAAAAGTGACCGTCAGCTTTTTCAGAAAACTGTGAAATAAGTTGCGAGGTTATGAGGCCCATTCTATTGGCAACACCAAATTGGCCCTAGTGTGTAAATGGGAGCGTTATTGCTTGTCTTTCTATTTGTGTTGGCCCTGCGATGAGGTGGCGACTTGTCCAGGGTATACACAAAGCAGGACAAGCAGTAGAAAATGGATGGATTAATCAGCTTGTGATTTTATGAAAGTGTTATCAATGTTTTAATCTTCTTTGTGACCTTAACTGAACAAAACACATGACTTCAACAAAAGTTGAAACAAAGATCCATCCACCCTGCCATTTTCCTCATTTTATGCTACACAGTATTAAAACTAGACATCATATGGCAGTAAAATCACATTCGTACAGCTCCTTGTCAAAGTATTTTACTGTAATAATTAATTATAATTGTAGTCTTCCTTACTGTCTGCTACCTGCTCTACCATCCACAAGTTGCAGATATGTTCTCCTATGTTTCACGCTTGAAAAGTGTTTGTGACATCTTAAACATTAATTTATGTTCCAACACATTTACCCCTGCACGATAACAGAATTTGTGAACTTTTGAGGGAGATCTATAGCAATACATTTTTCTGGGTAAATGAGAGAGGATGGAAGATTATCATCACATATGACAGACCTATTGTGTTTTCCTGCAAAAATGCTATTATTTTCCAAGTTTATTTTAAGGGAACTCACAATGTGGACTTGGTGTCATTCTTGGGATACATTTGGCTCATGTGACAATGTGAAAACAATTGTGGGGCTCCTCTGTTGCAATGCCAGACATACAGGGAAAGGGAAGGATGACTGATCGATCTTTAAATCGGTAGTTAAAGTTAAAGTCCCAACGATCGTCTCACACACACATTGGGTGTGGTGAAATGTGTTCTCTGCATTTGAACCATCCCCATGTTCACCCCATGATTGGTGAGGGGAGCAGTGAGCAGCAGTGTGCGCCGCGCTCGGGAATAAGTTGGTGATTCAACCCCCAATTCCAACCCTTGATGCTTAGTGCCAAGCAGAGAGGCAATGGGTGTCATTTTTTTATAGTCTTTGGTATTACTCGGCGGGGGTTTGAACTCACGACATTCCAGTCTCAGTGTGGACACTCTAACCACAAGGCCACTAAGCTGGTTGTTAATACCAATGGTATTATCAGTTAATGACCAAATCTTTTTTTTAGGTCTCAGCTGCCATCATGAAAAGAAAAAAATGTAAAAAGAAAAAATATATATATATTGTTATATGTATCCAGTGATTATACTATAAAGTTATTTTCCATTTAACTTCACCAGTTTTAAATATTTTTTTAATTCAAAATCGCTTAATTTCACATTTGCCATTGAAATACTGAGAATTACTTGCGGTGAGTCACAGCCAGTTGAGCCTCCCCATGGATTGCGCAACGAATTGGCTAACTGCTGACTGCTGTGCAGTGAGACCGTTTTGCTTTATGAATTATATTATACATTTCCATAGTTTAGTTAGCTGAGTATGTAATGTACAGTGTATTTTGTCAACAACTGTTTGTGTGTAACGTATTTCTTGTGCTGGGCAATCATAAAACGGCTGCGAAGACCCACTATGTGAGGCACCTGTTCTCCGGCCTCCTGGTGGTAGAGGGCGCTAGTGTATCCCAGATATCATTCTTGCACTACTCGGCTATGCCTGCATGGGGACATCTGAAGCCGGTATGTTTTAAAGTTGTCGTTCGCCTGCATATCGTAAAAACAACCGTCTAACATTTTACAACTAGTTGTAAACTTATATGTGCCGACCATCAGGGCCGTGGTTGCGACGAAAGAGTGTGTCGATGTTGAGATATTAAGCCGAGTTGGTAAGTGAATTTGTTTGCTAAGAGTAACTACTAGCCGTACCCATGTATTTTCTACGGGTGGTTAGCATCGGGTTTTAATACCGTTTCCTCCAATGTTTCTGATCTGATTGAATTTATATATTTATATATATATATTTTTGTGTTTGTTTTACCTGCTCTACTTGTGACATAAAAAGCCACACAAAGAAGCCTGAGAAAGTTCATTTGTATTCTTTAACAAATGTATTTTGCGTTTCATGTTTTAGTTGTAAAAAATGAATATGAAATTTTGACAGGGTTTATTTTCATAGAAGTGCAACAATGCAGGCAAGTGCAACAGTTAAAAATAGTAAATAAAATAAAAAAGTGTGAAATTGAAAATTATTTCACAAAAAAAAATAATTAGCATTCACACTAACACTAATTGTTTATTGTCGTGTTGATTGGATTGTCGGGTGTGGGCCTGGGGTGCCCTTGAGCCCTGCCGCGCCGCCCTTGCGCGCCCGGTTTCACACCGTTGTCTGGGCCGGGCTTGTGGGGGGTTGTCCGTGGGTGGCGTGGGTACGCGGCCGGACGTGTGGGGCTTGGGGGTTCGGCTAGTTCTCAGTGGACAGTGGATGCCTGGACTTCATTGCTGTCCCTCCGACATGTGTATGGATTTGTTCTCGTATGGATATTTGTGCGTGTGTATGTGTGTATGGATGGATGCAAATGTGTGTATTTACGTATATTGGTGTGCATGTATGGTTACAAGTATGTGTGTGTTCATAGATGTGTATATGTATGTGTGTATGTGCATGTGTGAGTATGTATACATATGTATGTATGTGTATGCGTGTATATGTATGTATATATTTATGTATGTTAATATTTATGTTTTTATGTATGTATACACGTGTATGTATGTGTGTATGTTTCTGCATATATAGGTGTATGTATATGTGTGGCTGTATGTGTGTATGTATGTATGTGTGTATATATGTATATATATGTATGTATGTATGTGTGTATGTGTATATATGTATATATGTGTATGTGTGTATGTATGTGTACGTGTATATATATATATATGTATGTGTATATGTATATATATATATATATATATATATATATATATATATATATATATATATATATATATATATGGCTATATAATATGTATGCCGCTATGTGTATGTATGAATATATACATACACACGCGTGTGTGTGTGTTTATGCAGATGTATATAGTTGTATATGTATGTGTGTGTGTATGTATGTGTGTATGTATATATATGTATATATGTGTATGTATATTTCTGGGGATACGCTCTGGGCATGCTGGTCAATCGGGGTCGGCGCCTCAGGCTACTGCATCCGGGCTGCATGTCTGGGGCCCCTGGGTCCCGCCGTCCATCCCTTCCAGGTGTCCTTCTTGGTTGGGGCCGGCTGGGTCTAGTCCCCTCATCCATTGTGGTAGCTTGGTGCTGCAGGGTATTCCGAGTTGCTGCGAGTCGGCCAGCTGCTGGGGTAGTGAGGTTGTGTGTCAGCCTGTCTGTGAGCTTATTTTTTTATTTTTATTTTTTGTATATATATGTATGCGGAGGTATGTGTGTATATGTATGTATGTATGTATGTATGTATGTATGTATGTATATATGTGTATGTATATATGTGCATGTATGTATATATGTGTATATGTGTGTGTATATATATATATATGTATGTGTGTGTATGTATGTGTAAGTATGCATATGTATGTATGTGTGTGTGTATATATATGTATGCATGTGTGTGTGTATGTGTGTATGTATGTGTATATATACGTACATGTATGTATGTGTGTATGTGTGTGTATTTATATGTATATATGTATATGGATGTGTATGTATGTATGTGTATATATATGTACTTGTATGTGTATGTATGTGTATGTGTATATATATATATATATATATGTGTATGTATATTTATATATATATATATATATATATATATTGTAGCTGAGATAGGCGCCAGCGCCCCCCGCGACCCCGAAAGGGAATAAGCGGTAGAAAATGGATGGATGGATATATATATATATATATATATATATATATATAATTACATTTATTTATTTTTTTTGTTTTGTTTTGTTTTATTTGAATTTTTTTTTCCTTTTCTCCCCTCCCTCAGGGGGGGACTTCGACAGGGCGGTTGCTGGTTGTCCCATCTCCATCGTTGAGGTCCCTGCGGGTGGGGTGGGTGGTCCCCGCGGCCCTGCGCTGGGTGGTCCTGTGACGGCCGGCTCGGGTGGGGTGGCCTGGTGTGGGCCGCGCCGTGCTCCCCGGGGGTGGGGGTGGGGTCGGGGGGGAACGGGTGCTGGTGGGGCGGGGGCCCCCGGGCGGGGTGTCCCGTCTTTCTGCCCGTGTGGGGGGTTCTCTCTCGCTGGCTTGGGGTCTAGCCGTCCGCTGCTTCTCTTGTGCCCTGTCCTCTGCCGGGCGCGTCTGTCTGCGGCCTGCTGCCGGCTCTTCCGGGCGGCGCGATGGGCCGGGCTCTGGGGTTCCCGCCGCCGGCCGGCCTGGCTGCGTGGTCCCTGGTTCCCTGGGCGCCACACCTGCTGTTTGGGTTGGGCTCTCTGGGCGGCTGGGTCCGCACTCTGGCTCCCACACACACTAGGGGGTCAAATATATTGTACATACAAACACACATGTACTAACACAACACACACCGTTACTCATACATACAAACGTCCATACATTGGTACCTACGCTCCCACACACATACACAAATACATTACATACCTACATACTCCAAGTCTGTCCATCCACGCGCACATTCACGGTACGAACATACATATACTGTACATACACATTTACTGTACAAACAAACATACATATACTGTACATATACATTTACTGTACAAACATTCATATACACATTCCGTTCATATACAAGTACATATACATGCATATACTCATGCACATAATCATGTTTCATCAAACATATATCAATGCTGTTGCCCTAGGGTAAACTGGGTAACACATGGCACACTGACAAAGCTTAACCTATTGTTACTATAACAATCTACAAGATTAATATAGGTTGCCTCTCTCTCTGCCCTTGCATCTTTCAGTATTCCTTCTTCTTTTTTTTTTTCATTTATTATTTTTTTTTATTTTTATTATTTTTCTAGCTATCATTATGTATACATATCGTTGCATTTGAACAACTTTATTGTTGATAATAGAGGTAATCTATTGGTTTTGTTCATGATCAATAGCGCTTTTTCTATTGGTATTTGTATCGCTCCAGTTTTAGTGTAAAAATGCTCATTGTCATTACTATATTATTTATTTCACTAACTGCTTATTTGCTATCACTTTTACGATCATATTTGTACATATGTATGTGCTGGTGTTGTTCTATTGTTGTTGTTGTTATTGTTGTATTTGCTGTTGTTGTTTTTGTCTCTCTGTCTAATCCCCCTCTTATCCCCACAATTTCCCCCTCTGTCTTCCTTTTTTTCTCTTTCTATCCCCTCCTGCTCCGGCCCGGCTGCACCAAATGATAATATAAATACATTTAATAAAGTCACATTCAAATAAGACAACAAGAGAAGTATCCTTCACTTCTCTTTTGTAAAGTAAATCTGAACAGCCGATATGGGCATCTACATCAACTATATGATTTGCCTGAGAAGCTGGACAGGACAAAAAAAAAAAAAAAAGCATTCACACTAACAGGTCGATGTTGTAGGGCCATTCCATATCTCTAAACAATAGCAGTACACTGTTTTAGAAGAAGGGAAGTCAGTTTTCAAGCTCTGGCCTCCCCTTGGCACTACCGCTAGCCCTAGGCTTTAGCCGTTACAAATGGCCCCTAAAACCTGTATAAAGGCCTGGGTCGATAACAACATTTGCTTGACGATATATTGAACTACAAATTATTGCTGTTATATTTTGAGACTAAATAACTAATGATGTAATAATCCATAATAATAATGCATTTATATCCTTTCAAATGCAATGCACTTATATTTCTTGTATGTTTTAACATGGTACTTGGCATGTAGATGTAAAATGTAAATGGAACTTTTAAAACAAATCCAAGCTGTATAAAGAAAGGAATAATAACAATAAAATGTACTTTATTTGCAACATTTTTCATTTGAATAAAAATCAGAACCAAAAGCAATAAAATATGTTAAGGAGTGGGTGAGGGAACAATCAAATCAAATAACATGGCTAAGTTACGTATTGACATTTAAAGACGCACATTTCAATATTGAACATGTATGTAGGCAGAGGTAGAGCTGTACGATACTAAACTGGTGCAGAGTAACAATATAAACACTGCAGTTTACGCAAAAGTATTAACAGGTCATATGCAAAACAAACTTAGGTCTGTCGGATTCCAAGCGAGGAAACACAGACATAACATGACAACATGCCTTTGGCGATGTATTTAAGCATATTTTCTGTGAGACGCATACCTTTTTAGCACTGTTTTGTTGACACACTGACTTTCTTTTACCGAACGCGAAGTGAGTGTGTACTTTTGGGTGGTTGTGCTTCTGGTGGGCGTACAGGTTTGTTGAATTTCCGCCCACTGGGCAAACTGGCTTGTCGGTGTTGATAGGCTCATCTTGTTCCCAAAATTAAAACTAAAACATTCCCACATTGGTGCAGTGGTATTTGATTCTGTGATCATTTTGTCCATGTTAGCTGCTACATGTGTTGGTCCTATGAAACCAATGAAAAAGCGTGAATGCTCTAGAAATATGCACGTCAATATATAGACGCTAGAAAACTTACCGACTTTAACGTTAATTTATCGTCGGTTTACTGAATTATCCGATATCGGCCCAGGCCTACTTGCATATAAGAGGATAACCTCATCACACCTAGTGTGTGTGAGACAATCATTGGTACTTTAACTTTATAGTGGTATATTGTGCATAGTGCTTTTACATCCATTCTTCCATTTTCTACCGATTGTCCCTATCAGGGTCGTGGGGGGCTAGAGCCTATCCCAGCTGCACTCAGTGAGAAGGCATCCTGGACAAGTCGCCACTTCATCACAGGGCCAACACAGATGGACAACATTTACACACTATGGGGATTTTAGTGGTGTCAATCAACCTATCCCCATGTGCATAGTGACTATCATACGACCGCCAAATTCGGATGTATTCACCTTGCATTAAATAATAATTCGAAACAAAAATAGCCAAGATTGAACGGCCTACAGCAATAAATTGTGTTTGAGTTGTGAGGTCCTACTGTGTTGTGTCGTAACAATTGGATTTATCGTAGATTTAGCTGCCAGTACTTAAAATGGCCTCTAATTCCGTTGCCGACATGGAAAGCCTTCCTAAGCATGGTGCAGATGAAGTTGCCAGAGAATTCTGCCACACCGATGCACATTACCCATTGCTGTGCTGTATAATTACACGTACGAAAGCGCAAATGCCTCGAGTAACCTGGTGGCACAAAGCGCTCTGTCTAATGGCAGGGAAATTAATAAGTGTCTCGCCGGTGCAGACCTGCGCTCGGTGACAAAGCGACAGAAACGCAATTTGCACGATTGACAAGTGCACTTGTACAACATGAAGAGGCAACGTGAAGCTCAGCGTGTGGAGGCTTAAATAAAAGTTAAATTAGCATTAAGAGGGGAAGAACAAAGCTCTTCCTACTCAGTACTAAAAATCAGTTCCAGGGTCAAACTGTAGGGCAACATTTCAACATTCTTTACCCGTCACGTCCAAGTTATGGATATGGATATCTAGGGATGATGTTCGAAAACAGGTTTTCCCGATTGTTCGATAAGAAAAGAACCGATTCCATGGATTCGAATCCCTTTTTGAGAACTGGTTCCCGTTATCGAAGCCACTTCACCGTATTTTCTAAGTCAGTCTCGTTGTCCATTAGCATAGCAAGCTAGCACAACAGTAAAAGCCGACTTCTCTTGACCCGTTGTGTGTATCGATTCTCTACCGTGCTGGTCCCCTTCTTCTCCAGTGTACCGAAAGTCGAGTGTCGAAAGTGAGCGGCACCTCGTCCATGTTGATGTGTGTGTTGAAAATGTTTTTAATTTACAACACACATAGCAACACTGTATGCTCACTGGGGGCGTGCTTTTAGCGTCCTCTCTCACCTGAAACCTTCACCCTATAACGACCGCATGCTGTCCTCAGTCACGGCCGCCTCTCCTCCATATAAACAGCATGCCGACCCATTCATATAACATTGGGGTCGGCAACACGCGGCTCTTTGGTCGCTCCAATGTGGCTCAGCTGCATAATTGCCGGCGCCCCCGGTTATCCCGAGAGACTTCCGGAGTTTAATACCTCTCCCGGAGATTATCAGGGCCAACATTTTCCGATTTTCACTTAATCGATAATATTGAGGGCGAGCCCTGATGGCAATGCCTTAACAGTCCTCTAAAACTTGTCATCACGCCCGCTGTTCCACAAGGCTATCTGCGTGCCAGTTGGTCACACGTAGTATGCGGCCATTGCTGATACACGTAAGTGACTGCAAGGCATACTTGACTTGGTCAACAGCCATACAGGTTACACTGAGAGTTGTGATATAAACAACTTTAACACTCTTACTAATATGCGCCACACTGTGAACCCAAACCAAATAAGAATGACAAACATTTCTGGAGAACATCCGCATTGTAACACAACATAAACACAACAAAACAAATACCCAGAATCCCATGCATCCCTAACTCTTCCGGGCTACATTACACACCCCCGCTAGTACCAAACCCCGCCCAAACCAATTCCGCCCACCTCAACCGACGCACGGAGGGGGTGGGGGGGATTTGGTGCTAGCGGGGGTGTATAATGTAAATCTGAACAGCCAATATGGGCATCATCTGGGGACAAGAAGGGGATGAGACAGAGACAAAAACAACAACAGCAAACTCAACAAATAACAATAACAACAACAACAATAGAGCAACATCAGCACATACGATATGGACAAATATGATGGTAAAAGTGACAGCAAAGAAGCAGTTAGCAAAATAAATAATAATACAGAAATGACAATGAGCATTTTTACACTACAAACTGAGCAATACAAATACCAATAGAAATAGCGCTATTGATAATGTACTATACCAATAATCTACCTTTATTATCAACAGTACAGTTGTTCAAATGCAACAATACATATATGTAATAACTACGGATAAAAAATGAATGCCGAAAAATGAAGGGGAAGAAAGAGAAGCAACCTACAGTATATTAACCTTGTAGATTTTTATAGTAACAATAGGTTAAGCTTTGTCAGCGTGCCATGTGTTACCCAGTTTCCCCTCGGGCAACAATTTTAATATATGTTTGATGAAACGTGATTATGTGCATGAGTGTATGTATGTATATGTACTTGTATATGTACACTATGTGTATATGTATGTTTGTACAGTGCATGTACGTATATGTACAGTATGTATATATGTTTGTTTGTACAGTGAAAGTATATGTACAGTATGTGTATATGTATGTTTGTACCGTGAATGTGCGTGTGGATGTACAAACTTTGAGTATGTAAGTATGTACTGTATTTGTGTATGTATGTGGGAGCGTAGGTATTTATAAATGTACTGTATGTATGAATAACGGTGTGTATGTGAATTTATGTGTATTTGTATGTACAGTATATTTGACTCCCAGTGTGTGTGGGAGCCAGAGTACGGCCCCAGCCACCCAGGGACCCAATCCAAAATTTTCAAGGTGTGGCGGTAATGAAAAGACCGTGGCAGCTCGCCACATTCAATTACATTAAGGGAAACCTTGTATATAAAAATATTTAGATGTTAACATATTACAGCTGTCCAACGATTAAAATATTTATTTGCAATTAATCGCAATGTTCAGAGTTAACTCAAAATTAATTGATTAATTACAGATATAATATTTCCTCATTAATACGTGTATCGTAGACACATAATTTTCAAGTTTTAACACCATGACTGAAAAAAGAATTTGCTTAAATGGATTGTTGTAAACATTATGCGTTTTCAACAAAAAGAACAAAGAATTTTGATGAAAATGAAAAAGAAACATCTGCAGTGCGTTGGCATCTTGCCGGATTTAGTATTTTGTTGGAATAAAAAATGTGAATTCCTGCTTTACGAGCACTTGCATTCAGAGGAGTAGCTACACTTCCATGTTCAGATACCAGTTTCACACATTAATAACACAAAAAGTGGATTTTTACAATCATGCTTTGATTGTCAAAGATAATTGGTAATGTAAATCTGTGATATTTCTACCGGGATAAAACCTTCTGACATTCTGTACATTACATGTTGTAAAAATCATTAGTCTTCATATTGCTGTATGGCAATGTTTTAACCTTCTTTATTTCTTAACCTCGATTTACAAATCGGTCTGCTTGCGAACTTTTCGGTTAACTAACCTTTAGATGGGGCTAAATATGCCTTTGTGTGCAAACCATGTCTCGATGTATGAACGCTTTATTAATCAATTCATTCATTTACCACTGTACCATACACACGGGGCACAGCCATTTTGGAAAGGCGGAGCCCGTATGTCATATCCTGTTTACGCAGTCCATTACTCTATCGCCACTTCTCAATGTTTCAGCGGAGGGTTTTTTTCTCACCATTTACCAAGTTTTGTCCATCCATCCATTTTTTATCGATTGTCCCTTTTGAGGTCGCGGGGGGTGCTGGAGCCTATCTCAGCTGCATTCGAGCGGAAGGCGGGATCAATCCTGGACAAGTCACCATCTCATTGCAGGGCCAACACAGATAGACAGACAACATTCACACTCACATTCACACACTAGGGCCAATTTAGTGTTGCCAATCAACCTATCCCCAGATGCATGTCTTTGGAAGTGGGAGGAAGCCGGAGTACCCGGAGGGAACCACGCAGTCACGGGGAGAAAATGCAAACTTCACACAGAAAGATCCCAAGCCTGGGATTGAACTCAGGACCACTCAGAGCCTTCGTATTGTGAGGCACATGCACAAACCCCTATCTTACCGTGCTGTTTTTTCTATTTTGCTTAATCAATATGGGTTCAAAAAAGCCAACAAACCAACCTGTAAAGGAGGGATTTGTTGTGGACCTAAACATAGAGAGGAGAGGAAACCCTAATACACCTCCCCTGCTCCGGGCACCCTCCTCTCTGTGGCTGCCCTCCCTTTGCCACTTAATGACGGCATGTCGTCTGCCGTTCGCAGACAGCAAGGTAAAAATAATTTTACATTTTAACTTTTTTTTTTAATAGTTGTAGAGACTTTTGTGTGTGTGCATTCACAGTTTAGCTTGTTGTTGTGTTGTTTTAATAATAAAGGGACACCGCTACAACAAAGATGACAGGGAGAAGACTCTGTCGAAGGTGAGCCTTGTAAATAAGACTGATTAAAAAACGGAGCATCCTGAAAAGGGACTCAGAAAGATACTTGAAAATGGTCTGTAAAACATAATCCATGCAACACTTTCACCAAAGAACCACCACCGCATGGTATGTGGACCACAAGATAGTGTTTTAAATTTAGAAAAAAATCATAACATGACCCCTTTAATGCGCCTAATAATCCGCTGCGCCCTTTGTATGAAAAAAGACCTGAATAGACCCGCTCATCAGCAGAGCGCCCTTTAATCCTGTGCGCAATATGGTCCCAAAAATACGGTACATGTCGGGATCTAAATATAAATCAAATATGAGTAATATTGGTATTACAAACCCCGTTTCCATATGAGTTGGGAAAGTGTGTTGGATGTAAATATAAACCAAATACAATGATTTCCAAAAAATGTTCAACCCATATTCAGTTGAATGCACTACAAAGACGAGATATTTGATGTTCAAACTCATAATTTTTTTTTTTTTTTTGCAAATAATAATTAACTTAGAATTTCATGTCTGCAACACGTGCCAAAGTAGTTGGGAAAGGGCATGTTCACCACTGTGTAACATCACCTTTTCTTTTACCAACACTCAATAAACGTTTGGGAAGTGAGGAAACTAATTGTTGAAGCTTTGAAAGTGGAATTCTTTCCTATTCTTCTTTTATGTAGAGCTTCAGTCGTTCAACAGTCCGGGGTCTCCGCTGTCGTATTTTACGCTTCATAATTTGCCACACATTTTCAATGGGAGACAGGTTTGGACTGCAGGCGGGCCAGGAAAGTACTCGCACTCTTTTACTACGAAGCCACACTGTTGTAACACATGGCTTGGCATTGTCTTGCTGAAATAAGCAGGGGCGTCCATGATAACGTTGCTTGGACGGCAACACATTCCTAATTAGCCTGCACACCTGTGGGATGTTCCATTATGAGTGTTTGATGAGCATTCCTCAAATTTATCAGAATTTTCCCAACTTCTTTGTCACGTATCGCTGGCATCAATTCTAAAGTTAATGATTATTTGCAAAAAAAAAATGTTTATTAGTTTAAACATCAAATATGTTGTCTTTGTAGCATATTTAACTGAATATGGGTTGAAAATTACTTGCAAATCATTGTATTCCATTTATGTTTACACACAATTTCCCAACTCAAATGGAAACGGGGTTTGTATATGTGCCAACTCAGACGGCCTATTTTTTAGTTGTATTTATTAATTTTTTTTGTCCTATCCAGCGATTTAGGCAAATAAGGGTAAATGGGTTATATTTGTATAGCGCCTTTCTACTTTTTTTAAGAAAACTAAAGCGCTTTGACACTATTTCCATATTCACCCATTTCACACACATTCACACACTGATGGCGGGACCTTCCACACAAGGCGCTAACCAGGACCCATCAGGAGCAAGGGTGAAGTGTCTTTCTCAAGGACACAACGGAAGTGACTTGGATGGTTGAAGGCGGGGATTGAACCAGGAACCCTCAGGTTGCTGGCACAGCCACTCTTCCAACTGCGTCACGCCGTCCCCAAAATAAATAGAATAATATTGTTGATGTAGATGCCCATATCCGCTGTAAAGATTTACTTTACAAAAGAGACGTGTGGGATACTTCTCTTGTTGCCTTATTTGTATGTGACTTTATTAAATGATTTTATATTATTATTTGGCGGAGCAGAAGGGGATTAAAAGAGGAAAAAAGGAAGACAAAGGGGGAAATTGCGAGGACAAGAGGAGAATAAGACAAAGTGACAACCACAACAAACAAAACAATAACAACAACAACAAACACAACAATAACAACAACATAACAGCATCAGCAAATATAATATGTACAAATATGATAGTAAAAGTGAAAGCAGAAGAGCAGTTAGTGAAGTAAACATTATCACAGACGGCCTATTTTAGCGGTGCATTGATAGCAGTAAGCTAATGCTAGGTTACGCTGCTATTGTTGACACATTGAGACGACGACTGCTTCTGCAGTAGATTCGAGATGATCATTCATGCATCTTGGTAATAGACAAATGTGGCCATGGACCAACAAGGCTGGACGACTTTTATATACCCCGCAATGGTGAAATAGACGCAAGTTGCCACGACTTCTTTTTAACTCTGTGAGTACTGCAATTAAAATCTTCATCTAAAAGGGATTATGTGATCGTCCCGTCGATCGGCATTCCACCAAGAGTACGAATTGTACAGTGTTTGTTTCATAGTTGATTATGGTTAGTTTGTATGTTTATGCTGCATCCGTTTAGCACTTGGCTTATAAAACTTGTTGCTCATTCTCCTTGTGTTTGGGCTCAAAATAATAAGATTGTGTATCATCATTTTTCCCAAAGTAATTGTTGTTGGCTGTCATAAAGTCTGCTTGATTAGTATTGTTGTTTATGGGGAAGAAATCTGTGGTCCCTAACGCTACGTCATGGATCTCGTGACTGGCTTCCTCATTAACTCTCAAAATGACTAGGGAATCTCTGTAAGATTGATACTATTTTGATCATATCTATTTATACGCAAAGTTTGCAAGTGTTTTGGTGTCATAATTTAGATATACAGTATATCATAATAGCTTCAATTGAGAAGCAACTTGTTTTTCCACTCTACTGGTACTTTAAGGACTAGAGAGCGTGACAGTTGGACAAGCATAGTTCCGCTTTGGAGACTTTGGCAGGGGGATTTCCACAGTGCATTCAAGGGCGTATAAACCAACATGAGGTTCAGCCCACAACAGTGTTGACATCCGTGATTACAACACTCCCCCTTGGACCTGCTGAACCTACTTGTCTCCTCAGATCTTTACCCCCATCGCGATACGTTGGACGGTATCGTCCCCCCTGCCTGTCTCAAGTCTTAATCATGTGGAATTAACCACCTTATTTTGGGTCTGTGTTGCATTGTGGTGCGGTTACAGACAGGAAAGTAAGTGTTATCATGACGGCTGCAGCTGCCACGCTTGTATCAGGGAGCAGTACTCATAAAACACCCTGAAGACACGTCTTGGTGTTAGGAATTATTCCTCACAGAACGGAACTCAATTACTATGGAGCTAAATTAGGGCCAAAGGTTTTGTTCTTGAAAAAATGTATTTGAAACCTAAAGTTTAATGTTGAATTGTGAAAAATACATCAGTGTATTTAAAGGCCTACTGAAACCCACCACGTCTGATAGTTTATATATCAATGATGAAATATTAACATTGCAACACATGCCAATACGGCCTTTTTAGTTTACTAAATTATAATTTTAAATTTCCCGGGAGTTTCGTCTTCGAAACGTCGTGTAATGATGACGTGTACGCAAGACGTCACAGTGTTTTTAGGAAGTAGGAGCGCTGCGCACACACAGAGCTAAATGTCGTCTACCTTAACGGCATTATTATACAGTTTTTTGGACATCTGTGTTGCTGAATCTTTTGCAATGTTTTCAATTAATATTGGAGAAGTCACAGTAGAAAGATGGAGTTGGGAAGCTTTAGCTTTTAGCCACACAAAGACACGGTGATTACTTGTTTAAAATTCCTGGAGGTGAAACATTCCTATTGATCAGAGCGCGGTCAAGAGAACATGGATCCCGACCACATGTCAACCAGCAGGTTTCGGTGAGAAAATTGTGGTTAAAAAGTCAGTTCTTACCGGAGAAAAGCTGACCTTGTGCCGTCCATAGCTGCTGTCGACTCCCCTGAGACACTGCGCGTCAAGACACCCGTGGAGACACCCTTCCGACTATCAGGTAATATTAAACTCACTAAAACACTAGCAACACAATAGAAAGATAAGGGATTTCCCAGAATTAACCTAGTAAATGTCTCTAAAAACATCGGAATCCGTCCCAATGCAATCGTGGTTTGTTTTTTTTTTACTTTTTTTTTTTACTTTATTTTTTTTAGTCCGTCACTATCAATATCCTCAAACACGAATCTCTTATCCTCGCTCAAATTAATGGGGAAATTGTCGTTTTCTCGGTCCGAATAGCACTTTTTGTTGGAGGCTCCCATTAAAAACAATATGAATATGTGAGGAGCCATCGTCTGCGACTTCCGGTAGAGGCAGGGCTTTTCTCTTAGCACCAAAAGTTGCAAACTTTATCGTGGATGTTCTCTACTAAATTCCTTTCAGCAAAAATATGGCAATATCGCAAAATGATCAAGTATGACACATAGAATGGACCTGCTATCCCCGTTTGAATAAGAAAATCTCGTTTCAGTAGGCCTGTAAAACTAAAATAAGTGCACACAATTTATTTTCAGGTTGAGTCATTTTGATTTGCACTTGTAACTCTTTACTTTCATTATTTCACTTTCATATATTTGGATATTTGATCTTCTGTTTTTTTTTACAATCTAAATCTTATTTTTAACTCTTTCAAAAATATTAACTGTTTCCTCCAGTTTCACATCTTTCTTTTCTAGATTAATTTTTTTTTTTTTTTTTTTTTTTACATTCAGAGTTTTTGCCATTTTTCTAGTGTGAAGCGTGTGCAAGGGGCATGGACTCCTGACAGCTTAGCAAAATTTAGATTTCTGCGAAGCACTGCGAGCACTTGCACATGCGTTTGCAAATTGCAATGATGGCATCTAGCTCTGCAGGCGTTCCTAGCACACAGGTGACAAACGTTCAAAATGAAATGTCGCTTTGTGACAATATGCAGTGTTTCTGATGTCAATTCTGATGAACTCGCTAAGTTGGAAATGAAGCACAATTTAGCATCAATTTGCAATATATACTTATTAGGACTGGTAAAGCAGTTAAAAAATTAGCCTAGCCTTACCGGCTGTGGGTTTGTTTACCATTACCATTGCAAATGTTTCTAGAAGTATTTTTTACATCCATACTGTCAAATATAGGTCAGTGGTTGCATCACAAAAGAGATGCTTGATTTTGTGCCAACTGTATACATCATTTATGAAACAATTTATAAGAGACTGTTGTTGTCTCGATACCAATATTTTAGTACCGGTACCAAAATGTGTTTTGATACTTTACGATATTTTTCGGTACTTTTCTAAATAAAGGGGACCACAAAAAATGGCATTATTGGCTTTATTTAAACAAATAATCTTAGGGTATATTAAACATATGTTTCTTATTGCAATCAAAGAACAATTATGTCCTTTAATAAAATAGTGAGTATACTAAACAACTTTTCCGTTAGTAGTAGCTAAGCAAACAAAGGCTCCTAATTAGTCTGCTGACATATGCAGTAACATATTGTGTTATTATTCTATTTTGTCAAAAGTATGAGGAACAAGTTGTAAAAATGGATTATTAATGCACTTGTTCATTTACTGTTAATATCTGCTTACTTTCTGTTTTAACATGTTTTATCTACACTTCTGTTAAAATGTAATAAAAATGTACTATTCACGTTTGATACTTTACATTAGTTTTGGATGATACTACACATTTAGGTATCAATCCGATACCGAGTAGTACTCACTGCTGGAATCAAAATCCAGATTTAAAAAAAAAACACCACTTTCTAAATATATGGATTATATTTGCATAGCGCTTTTCTACCTTCAAAGTACGGTAATCAAATTGCTTTGATATTGCGACCACCTACTGATGGCGCAGTATCAGGAGCAACTGGGGGTTCAGTATCTTCCCCAAGGATAATTGGACATGGTCTCAGGCGGACTGAGGATCGAATCCGCAACCTTTAGGTTGACAGACAACTAATCTTCAACCTGAACCATGCTGCCTCTACTTCAAAGGAGTAATGTCAGCTTACTTGGCTATGATACTGCCAGTATTGTGGGGCGGTATAGCTCGGTTGGTAGAGTGGCCGTGCCAGCAACTTGAGGGTTGCAGGTTCGATTCCCACTTCGGCCATCCTAGTCACTGCCGTTGTGTCCTTGGGCAAGACACTTTACCCATCTGCTCCCAGTGCCACCCACACTGGTTTAAATGTAACTTAGATATTGGGTTTCACTATGTAAAGCGCTTTGAGTCACTAGAGATCGCTGTGCATGCGTGGTGCGGCTCTCAATGTGCTAGGGCTGGGCGATACATCGAATATACTCGAGATATCGCAGGTTCGTCTCTGTGTGATGTAGAAAATGACAATGTCGCGAGTATTCGAGAATACGTTCTCGCACAGTTGCTTTTTGATGTGGGCATTACACTCAAGGCTTTTTTCGCTCTTTCTTGTCTCCTTCTCACAGAGAGATAAAACAAGCGCACTTTCTTACATACATCACATACTGTCGTGCGTGCAACGTTATACGCCCTCCCCGAGCAGATAAGTTGCGGGTAGCTACCTACGGCTAGCTATGAGTATTGTTAACTGTGGCAGGTGGTGCGAGTGGTAATATGAGAAAGAGAAGGTGCGAATCTGGTAAATGGAGGAAGAAGAATTAATTCCCAAGAGAAACAGCACAGGGTCCATCGTCTGCCAGTGGTTTTCGGCTTCAAGCGGGAAGATGTTGAACAGACTACCATAATATCAATCAATCAATCAATGTTTACTTATATAGCCCTAAATCACAAGTGTCTCAAAGGGCTGCACAAACCACTACAACATCCTCGGTAGGCCCACATAAGGGCAAGGAAAACTCACACCCAGTGGGACGTCGGTGACAATGATGACTATGAGAACCTTGGAGAGGAGGAAAGCAATGGATGTCGAGCGGGTCTAACATGATACTGTGAAAGTTCAATCCATAATGGATCCAAAACAGTCGCGAGAGTCCAGTCCAAAGCGGATCCAACACAGCAGCGAGAGTCCCGTTCACAGCGGAGCCAGCAGGAAACCATACCAAGCGGAGGCGGATCAGCAGCGCAGAGACGTCCCCAGTCGATACACAGGCAAGTAGTACATGGTCATCGGACCGGACCCCCTCCACAAGGGAGAGTGGGACATCGGACCGGACCCCCTCCACAAGAGAGAGTGGGACATAGGAGAAAAAGAAAAGAAACGGCAGATCAACTGGTCTGAAAAGGGAGTCTATTTAAAGGCTAGAGTATACAAATGAGTTTTAAGGTGAGACTTAAATGGTTCTACTGTGGTGGCATCTCGAACTTTTACCGGGAGGGCATTCCAGAGTACTGGAGCCCGAAATGAAAAAGCTCTATAGCCCGCAGACTTTTTTTGGGCTTTGGGAATCACTAATAAGCCGGAGTCCTTTGAATGCAGATTTCTTGCCGGGACATATGGTACAATACAATCAGCAGGATAGGATGGAGCTAGACTGTGTAGTATTTTATACGTAAGTAGTAAAACCTTAAAGTCACATCTTAAGTGCACAGGAAGCCAGTGCAGGTGAGCCAGTACAGGCGTAATGTGATCAAACTTTCTTGTTCTTGTCAAAAGTCTAGCAGCCGCTTTTTGTACCAACTGTAATCTTTTAATGCTAGACATGGGGAGACCCGAAAATAATACATTACAGTAATCGAGGCGAGACGTAACAAACGCATGGATAATGATCTCAGCGTCTTTAGTGGACAGAATGGAGCGAATTCTAGCGATATTACGGAGATAAAAGAAGGCCGTTTTAGTAATGCTTTTAATGTGTGCCTCAAAGGAGAGAGTTGGGTCGAAGATAATACCCAGATTCTTTACCGAGTCGCCTTGTTTAATTGTTTGGTTGTCAAATGTTAGAGTTGTATTATTAAATAGAGGTCGGTGTCTCGCAGGACCGATAATCAGCATTTCCGTTTTTTTGGCGTTGAGTTGCAAAAAGTTAGCGGACATCAATTGTTTAATTTCATTAAGACACGCCTCCAGCTGACTACAATCCGGCGTGTTGGTCAGCTTTAGGGGCATGTAGAGTTGGGTGTCATCAGCATAACAGTGAAAGCTAACACCGTATTTGCGTATGATGTCACCTAGCGGCAGCATGTAGATGCTGAAGAGTGCAGGGCCAAGGACCGAACCCTGGGGAACTCCACACGTTACCTTAACGTAGTCCGAGGTCACATTGTTATGGGAGACACACTGCATCCTATTAGTAAGATAAAAGTTAAACCAAGACTGGGCTAAGTCTGACATACCAATTCGTGTTTTTATACGTTCTAATAAAATATTATGATCGATGGTATCGAAAGCAGCGCTAAGATCGAGGAGCAGCTACATAGATGACGCATCAGAATCCATCGTTAGCAATAGATCATTAGTCATTTTTGCGAGGGCTGTCTCTGTGGAGTGATTTGCCCTGAAACCGGATTGAAAGGTTTCACATAGATTGTTAGACGCTAAGTGTTCATTTAACTGCTCCGCAACAATTTTTTCGAGGATTTTTGAAATAAAGGGAAGGTGAGACACCTGTCGGTAGTTTACCATGAGGCCAGGATCGAGGTTAGGTCTTTTAAGAAGAGGATGAATAACCGCTTTTTTGATTGCTAGGGGAACAGTGCCCGAGGAAAGTGATAAGTTTATAATATTTAGCACTGATTGACCTAATAAAACAAAGAACTCTTTGATCAGTTTCCCAGGAAGAGGGTCAAGTAAACATGTTATTTGTTTTATTCCATTTACACGTTGTAACAATTCCTCTAATGTTATTTCCTCAAAACGAGAGAAACTATTTTGGAGGGCAGTATCCGCCGTATATACAATCGTATCTGTGTTTATAGAACCCATTTGTAGCTGGGACGCATTGTCTTTAATCTCCTTTCTAATGACTTCAATTTTCTTACTAAAGAATTGCATAAAGTCATCAGCTGAGTGGGTGGAGCTACTGGAAGGGGTCCCTTGTTGGGTTAGCGATGCGACCGTACTAAACAAAAATTTAGGATCGTTTTTATTACGGTGGATGAGATTTGAGTAATATTTAGCTTTAGCTAAGGTAAGCATGCGTTTATAAGTTATTAAACCATCACTCCATGCTTGATGGTGCACCTCAAGTTTAGTCGTGCGCCATTTGCGTTCCAGCTGTCTACATAATAATTTCTGAGCTCTAGTTTCTTCTGTAAACCACTCGGTACGCTTTTTTGGAGCCTTTTTTAACTTTAGCGGTGCTATGTTATCAATGGTTTCGCACAGGGCGTCGTTAAAGTTGTTAGTGAGGTTATCAATAGAGCCAACATATTTTGGGAATGGTGCCATTACCGAGGGCAGTAGGTCAGCAAGAGTTGTCGTTGTGGCCGTGTTAATGTTGTGGCTGCTATAGCAGTTATTATTATTATTAGTTTGACGAACATGCGTCTGAACCTCGAATTTTATAAGGTAATGATCGGACAATACTTTAGTATACGGGAGTATCGAAACTTTGGCAACGGTGATACCCCTGACAAGCACTAGGTCTATCGTATTACCGTTGCGATGCGTGGGTTCATTTATTATTTGTGTGAGACCACAGCTATCAATTATAGTCTGGAGCACTACGCACGGTGGGTCCGATGGGGTATTCATATGGATATTAAAGTCCCCCATTATGATTATATTATCGGCGTGTGTCACTAGATCAGCAACGTACTCTGAGAATTCATTGATAAAGTCCGAATAGGGCCCTGGGGGGCGGTAGATAACCGCCAGGTGTAGAGGCAGCGGTGTGACAGACCTCATAGTAAGCACCTCAAACGATTTATATTTATCATTTATGTTAGGACTAAGGTTAAAGTTTTCGTTGTATATTAGTGCGACCCCCCCACCCCTTTTAAGAGGACGGGCAATACGCGCATGTGTAAAGTTAGGAGGACATGCCTCATTTAGCGCAAAAAAGTTGTTTGGTTTAAGCCAGGTTTCGCTGAGACCGATGACGTTAAGATTGTTGTCTCTGATGATATCATTAACTAACAACGTTTTGGGAGACAATGATCTTATGTTTAAAAAACCTATATTATAGGTAGTGGGCTGCTTCACGGTGGAAGAAAGGTTAGTGCGTCTGCCTCACAATACGAAGGTCCTGCAGTCCTGGGTTCAATTCCAGGCGTAGGATCTTTCTGTGTGGAGTTTGCATGTTCTCCCTGTGAATGCGTGGGTTCCCTCCGGGTACTCCGGCTTCCTCCCACCTCCAAAGACATGCACCTGGGGATAGGTTGATTGGCAACACTAAATTGGCCCTAGTGTGTGAATGTGTGTGTGAATGTTGTCTGTGTATCTGTGTTGGCCTGCGATGAGGTGGCGACTTGTCCAGGGTGTACCCCGCCTTCCGCCCGATTGTAGCTGAGATAGGCGCCAGCGCCCCCCGTGACCCCGAAAGGGAATAAGCGGTAGAAAATAGAAGAATCGATGGATGGATGGGCTGTATTAGGGAATTTTTGATCAAATTATCCGTAGTAGCAATATTAATAATGTTGTGTTTATTATGCCCAGTGCATTTAGTATAATTACGCGTGGGTTCCCTCCGGGTACTCCGGCTTCCTCCCACCTCCAAAGACATGCACCTGGGGATAGGTTGGTTGGCAACACTAAATTGGCCCTAGTGTGTGAATGTGAGTGTGAATGTTGTCTGTCTATCTGTGTTGGCCCTGCGATGAGGTGGCGACTTGTCCAGGGTGTACCCCGCCTTCCGCCCGATTGTAGCTGAGATAGGCGCCAGCGCCCCCCGCGACCCCGTAAGGGAGAAAGCGGTAGAAAATGGATGGATGGATGGACGACCATATCTAGGAATTGATACGACGGGAATTTTCCGATTGTTTGATTGTTGCTTTGATAAACTGCACGCATCATAGTTTGCCAACTCAGTAGAACACATGTTCCGATTGTTTGTTTGTTGCTTTGATAAACTGCACGCATTATAGTCTGCCACCTCAGTAAAACACATGTCCAACTCTGAAACAATCAAAGCAGAAAAAACTTGTTCTAATTTAACTGACACCTTACCCAGACCAGTAGTCTCGCATCTTCCATTTAAATCCGGCTTCAGGATGGAGGGAAGTGGTGTTTTGTGGGGATTAGCCTTCTGCTTTGTTTTTAGCCCCGCTCGACATCCGCGTTTCCGATCACACCGCTGGCGTCTGCTCCGTAGACGGCCCCCGCTGCTACTATACTCCCCTGCTTCACAGGCTGCTGGATGTAGCCGCCGAAGTATTCCCATGCTAGTTAGCACGTCTAGCAAGCACGCGTCTATCAGTCCAAAAAGGCCCGATATGTCCACATCCAGAAGTGTCTGGCGGTCGTACGTGATCACAGAGTGACCACGATGTGATCCAGCCATAAAGTTTGTAGAATTGTCCGGTATTTCTGCCAAATGTTCCATCTTTAGCAAGAGCTCCTCGAAGTCGCAGCCCGTCAGGGCGCCGCCATCTTGGTACTTTGTAAAGTATGCGGCAAAAGCGTTGCTACAGAAAGTAGCAGCACTACTAATTTGTAGCATAATGTGAAAAATCACCCGCTAGAGAATAAAGAGTGCTTGAAACTCTGCATGTCAACATCTCCGGCCGGTGCCACAGCCAACAAAATGCTAACTTGCACCAAACCAATTGAGCCTGGCCTCTTCCATTTCCAGATCAACACTGTATGAAAACAATAATCAAAAACAGAAGGAGATAACGTCCGCAGGAACTTACGACATAGCAAATGACATACACTATTTGATTTCCTATTTTGCAGCTATTTTTATTTGACAGTTATTGAAATATCTTGTGTGACATCATGCACAAAAGTGCACTTTATTTGTTTTAAACTATTGTAATGGTGTTCTGTACGAAAAGTGCACTTTAATTTAGTGTTGTTACGATATGTCGTCTTAGTGACATCATGCACAAAAGTGCACTCATAGCTTGTTTTAAAATGTCTCTGACAATCTTGCACTTTCTGTTTTGAAATGACATGAATGTGTGTGCCACTGCTTAATAACTGTTTAATGAATACAGTTTTGATAAATTGACTTACTTGTGACTTCCCTCTCTGCATGAACGTTTAAAATGAGCATATAATAATAATGCAGTATGAAGAAGAATGTTTTAATGTAGACACATAGAATCATCGTACTGCTGTGATTATATGCATCAAGTGTTCATTCAAGGCTAAGGCAAAATATCGAGATATATATCGTGTATCGCGATATGGCCATGATACACGATATATATCTTAATATTTTGCCTGAGCCTTGAATGAACACTTGATGCATATAATCACACCAGTATGATGATTCTATGTGTCGACAAAAAAATATTCTTGTTCATACTATTGTAGTGGCGTTCTGTACAAAGCACCACTACAATAGTTTAAAACAAATAAAGTGCACTTTTGTGCATGATTTTGTTGGTGTGGCACCGAATGGAGATGTTGACATGCGAACTACGCACTCTTCATTCTCTAGCAGGTGACTTTTCAAATGTTGCTACATATTAGGAGTAATGCTATTTTGGATACCAACGCTTCAGCACCACACTTGACAAATTACGGTTGTCTGTTTGACATATTCCTGCTTGAAGCCAAACCACCGCCAGGCAATGTTTTTTTGGGGAATTCATTTCTTCCTTCATTTGTTACCTTCTTTGTCTCGTATTACCGCTAGCACCACAGCTAACGTAACCCATGCCGCTATCAATAACTCAACTCTGCTCAAATGTTAATGCCACACAACACACAAAATAAACATGTAAAGCTCACTTTATTAAGTTATTCCTCATCCACGAATCCCTTGAATTCTTCTTCTTCAGTGTCCGAATTAAACATGCCACAAGAGGTCTCGCAACTACGGTAAGCAGCCGCCAACTTCCTTTTCCCTCGTAGAAGAAGAAGCGTGCGGTGCATGCTAGGATATATGACTGCGGGACGCGTGCCGTTTCTGTGTGTTTATGTAAAGACCCCAAAATGGCTCCTATTAAGAGACACGCTTACGACGCAGAGTTTAAACTCAATGCGATCAGTCACACAGTAGAACACGGGAATGGAGCAGCAGCGAGAGAATTTAACATTAACAGCAGCGACACTGACTCGTTTAATGACGACTTCGTCGAGACAGATGTTGGATGCCGTATTCGCCCAAATGTTTGATTCGAACACTGAAGAAGAATTTGAGGGATCCGTGGATGAGGAATAACTTAATTAAGTGAGCTTTACATGCTTATTTTGTGTGTTGTGTTGTGTGACATTATCGTTTGAGCAACGTTGAGTTATTGATATATTATTGCTTTGCACTATTTCGAGTGTTACTACATTGTGATTGCACTAATAATTGATTTACCATAACAGTATCAGACTGTTTTTTACGTGTTTATTGAATTGAGGAAAATAATAAAACAGCTGTTTATTCATTTTGGGAGTGAACGGAGTTGTCGGAACGCTGGTTTGTCATCTATTAATAAAGTTTGACTGACCTGACTGTTTTGTTGACATTCCCTTTATCGCAGCTCCATATAAAGGATGCATAACGTAACCCCAGCCTCTACTATAGCATCTATTCTATGCGCCTTATATTGCGGTGTGCCTTATATATGAACAAAGTTTTAAAATAGGCCATTCATTGAAGATGCGCCTTATAATCCGATGCGCCTTATAGTGCGGAAAATACGCTAGTTATTTCGTAATTACATTTATCATACAGCGTAACTGTTGTTTTAATGTGTGCAAAATGCATCATCACCACCTGCAGGAGTGGAAAATAGTGTTTCCGATAAATTAATTTAATTGTGGAGGCCGGCCACAGATACATTTGTTGCCACTGGATAGCCCTTGCCTATAAACACATTATCTGCCAGGGAATATAAGGAGATTGCCTTGATAAAGTATGTAGGAGAGTGCTCTACTCAGGGCTCTGGTTTGACGTGTTTTGCATTCATGCACTGATTAGTGCAATCTGTGCAATTGTGGTTACAGCCTCCCTTAAGACGTGCTCGGTAACTACAATATGATCCCCCCATGCGGGTCATCGTAACGCTAATGGCATTAATGACTTCATGCTTAAAGTTCACTTGAAACATGAACTAGATGAGCAATAAAAGTGTAATAATACTCTTTTTTCCCCTTTACAAGTACAATGGCCTAGCACTGCTTAGGCACGTTAAAAGGACAAAGCCCATTACAGACAAGGGATTAAAGTGCATCGTCGTCACTTGTAATACACTTCAGCTTCATATCTCTTTAACAACGACTGGCGCCCACGAGTATCCATAATCCACACATATCAGTAACAGGGACAGGCAGGCAGGATAACAAAGTCTTTGTAAGCAATCATACATTTTTAACAAGCCAATACCGACCAATGGCGAGGAGGTTTAGAAATGGTGGGGGTGTGCAACAAGAATTTCAAATCCCAGCTAGCTGATTGGGAGTTTAGCGGTGCAGACAGGACGAGGCTACCTGCGAAGCAACATTACACACTGATCAATATTAGTTGACGGCTGACTGGGGAGGGAAGGGGGCACATGATGATGAAATAAAAAAAGCGTTAAAAAAATTTATAGACTGCAACGTCTGTTTAGTTAAAAAAAAAAAATTGGAAAAAAAAAGTTTTGTGGTAGTAAACCAACACTCCGGCAGGGACGCGATTATTGCCCACAAATAATTTTAGAAGAAAGCCTCGATACTAATGTCTCGGCTATTATGAGCATCTATCATGTATGTTTTTTTTTTAATTGAACTTGACTCGTCGCGCTGCATAGAGGATCAGTTTTAAGTAATTCAGTTTGTAATTTGGATGAATAATGCTTATCTTTGGCTTGATCCTTTATCCAATGTCTGTCAATATCAGTACAGTGATACCTCGGTTTTCAAAGGGTTCCAAAAACCCAATCGTACAAAATCTGAATAGCCTGAATTTCCTCATAAGACATTATGTAAATACAATTTATGTTTTTATAGAGAATAATCATAATTTTGCAAACAGAAAACAATGTGAAATACACATACATATCGAGATATACATCGTGTATCGTGACATGGCCTAAAAATATTGAGATATTAAGATATTAAGAGTTTGGTAGGTATAGGTGAGTCCCCGGGACCTATGTAATGGGTCCCCGATTTGAAAAAATATATATATTTACTTGTTTTTCTTAAATTGTTACGTTAAACTCCTTTGATAACGGTATGTTTTAATATGGTTATAAACGTACATATTCATAAAAAAAAATGTCTGAAATTAAACAAATAACATTCAAAGGGGAACTGCAGTTTTTTGGCAATTGTGTCTATCGTTCACAATTCTCATGAGAGACGAGAAAACAAAAGGTTTTGGAGTTTTTCTTGCATTTAAACATGTAAAAATTGGCTTGTTCTTGGTATCAAGTAAATGTAGCTAATGGGAGCAATCAATTCTACTGCTAAATCTCTTTAAAATTGCATTCAAAAACCGTCACCATTTCCGTCACCGTTCCATAGCCTGTATAATAACTAAACTTTAGCGACATTGTTATTGTAAGAGCGAACACTGAGGAACTCTCTTTTTTGCACTGTAACACATCGACGTGCTTCGGTATTAGCCGTGAAATATAACTACGGCAAGGGATAAGATAACTTCTACGTAAGCACGAAACAGGTTTTGAGTTTGTATTGTACAACACAATGTGATAAGACACCAATCTGTACTGACTGAAAAACATGCACAATCATATTACATTAAATGGAAAGTATTAGCCTGAAATTCATTTTTTGTTTGTACACAGCTAGCGAGACACTGCCGATCATGATACACACAGCACGTCATGTGTCGTGACAGACAGCAGTGTCTCGCTAGCTGTGTACAAACAAAATATGTGACTTAGTCAATGGACAGTTGTCTCTTGGGTCCAGCTGGTCGGGGACGTTTTTTCTGGTGTATTTGGGGCAAGCACGCCATTTATGTTGAAGTAGATTGTCTCCAAATTCCACATTTTGCAACTTTGTGTCAAGGTAGAGTTAGGGTTCAAGAGGTAACCCTTGAGTATATTAAATATTGTGAATTATATTTATACAGCACTTTTCTCTACTGACTCAAAGCGCTTTACATATTGAAACCAAATATCTGAGTTACATTTAAACCAGTGTGGGTGCCACTGGGAGCAGGTGGGTAAAGTGTCTTGCCCAAGGACACAACAGCAGTGATTAGGGTGGCAGAAGCGGGGATCCAACCTGGAACCCTCAAGTTGCTGGCACGGCCACTCTACCAACCGAGCTATGCAGGTTCACTCCCTGACTCTTGCCATCCAAATCACTGCTGTTGCATCCTTGGGCAGGACATTTCAGAGTCGCTCTGAGTGCTGCTCACACTGGTGAATGAATGATGAATGATGGGTGGTGGTCGGACGGGTTATAGGCACGAAATGGCAGCCACGCTTCAGTCAGTCTACCCCAGGGCAGCTGTGGCTACAAATGTGGCTTACCACCACCAGGTGTGAATGAATGATGGGTTCTCACTTATCTGTGAAGCGCTTTGAGTGCCTAGAAAAGCGTTATATAAATCTAATCCATTATTATTATTATTACTATCTGAATCGCCTGTAAACATAAGCTCTACATACAGCAAGTCGTGCACCTGATTGACCCTGGAACGGAGTTGGCCCTCTGCCAAGTAAGGAGAAAAACACGTTCACTCGATAGGTATTTCAAGTTAATTTATGCATATAAAGTCTGTGAAACCACCCTAAATTTGAAATAACTATTGACAAATAACGTTCTTACACATTCCAAAAAAATATGCTATTTACAGTAGGTTCATTGGAGACTCTAAATTGTCTATAGGTATGAATGTGAGTGTGAATGATTGTTTGTCTAAATATGCCCTGCGACCATTAAGTCAGCTGGGATAAGCTCAAGCTTACCCCCGCGAATTTAATGAGGATAAGCGGGATAGAAAATTAATGAATGTACAAGTTCGTTCTGCTAATTTTCATTAGCTTATAAATGAGCTGGTCCATTGTTTGTTAGCATTAAGCTAGCATTATTAGAGCAAACCTTCATATTAATTTAATGTGAGTCCTACATGTATGTGTACTTTGTGTATATTAATGTACTTCACTTAGTTTTACCGTGACTTCATTGTGGGGAAAAAAAATCATTAAACCACCTCAAGTTTTTTTCCCATCTCTAGTTCAAAGAACTGCTTACATATGTGGCAAACTAAATTCCAACATTCAAGGAATGCAGAATATAGTGCAGCTCTTGTACATCATCATCATATCATATGTTAATACTAATAACACAGATTTGTTTATATATATATATATATATATATATATATATATATATATATATATATATGTATATATATATATATATATATATATATATATATATATATATGTAGGTGAGGGAAAAAATCACAAGACTACATCCATTGCTTTCCTCCTCTCTAAGGTTCTCATAGTCATTATTGTCACCGACGTCCCACTGGGTCATTATTGTCACCGATGTCCCACTGGGTGTGAGTTTTCCTTGCCCTTATGTGGGCCTACCGAGGATGTCGTGGTGGTTTGTGCAGCCCTTTGAGACACTAGTGATTTAGGGCTATATAAGTAAACATTGATTGATTGATCTCTACAGATCTGTTTCATGAGGGGTTCCCTCAATCATCAGGAGATTTTAATGGAAGCATTCACATACAATGGTTTATATAGAGCACAGAGTGGGTGGGTACAAGCAGGCGTAGGGTGTGGTGATTGGCTCATGTGTTACCTAGGAGGTGTTTCCGTCTATGGCGGCATGTTGAAAAGATTTCACTGCGCTTGTTGAGGGATGATAGATCTGGATGATATATAATAAACAGTTTCTCTTTTAAGCATAGGTTGCATCTTTTATTACCACTGTTGTAAGGTGTGCTGGATGCAAGAATTTGCCATGTTATTGAATATTCAACATTATTGTCTTTGAGGTTCCAAATGTGTTTGCTGAGTTCTGTAGAATTCTGCAAAGTCTGGTTTCTAAAGGAGGCGTTGTGATTATTCCATCTTGTTTTGAACGCTCCTTCGGTTAATCCTACGTACGTGTCGGATGTGTTAATGTCCTTGCGTATTACCTTTGCTTGGTAAACGACTGATGTCTGTAAGCACCTTCCGTTGAAAGGGCAATCAGGTTTCTTGCGACAGTTACATTCATTATTGGTTTCAGAGTCGTTTAGTCTGGGGGTAGGCAGTCCTTTTGCAATTGCTTTGTTGTGGTTTGAAATGATTTGTTGCATGTTATTCATACAGCTGTAGCTCAATTTAATGTTGTTCTTGTTGAATATTTTTCTTAGGGTGTTGCCTTTGGGGAAGTGTTTGTCGATCAGAGTGAGGAACTTGCGGCCGATGTTGGTTGAGACGTATTTGCTGAATGGCGGATTGTACCAGATGATGTTGTTTCGTTTTCTGCTCTTTTTTGGTTGGTTTCCTGGGGTGGGTTCATAGGTGAGGGTGAAGTTGTATCCGCTTTCATCAAGTGCTTTCTGGTACGGGGGGTTGCTTGGTCGAATTCAGCTTTGCTGGATGACAGCATCGATAGCCTTTTATTAATTCCGGTAGGTATTCTTTTCGTGGTGGTGGGCGGGTGGTTGCTGTCGTGGTGCACGTATTGGAGTGTTGTGTTGGGTTTCGTGAATGGTTGGTAGCTGTTATTTCTCAGGTTGAAAGTGACGTTGAGGAAGTTGACGGTTTGCTTGTTGGCTTCAATCGTGATCCGTAGGCCGTTTTCTTTGAAGATTTGGCATATGCGCTTCTTGGTGTTCTCGCTGCGGCACACTGCCAGTCCATCATCACGGTAAATACCAAGGTTCCGGTTGAGGCTAGCAAGCTGGGAGAGGAGGAAACTCCCAACGATTTCGCACGTTTCTGCTCCGTCAAAACTCCCCATAGTAACGTCAAATGTTGAATTGTTCTTTTTTTGCCATGGTGTACTGTTGTGGATGAGTATGGAGTTCTTTGCGTGGATGATGATGTTTCTTTCGTTGTCTGTGATTGAGTCGTAGTCCGAGGCGAAGTTTAGTGCTTGGGTCAGTAGGTCTTGCGTGATGGAAGGGTAAAATTCTTCGATGTCGAAGGAGATAAAGTTGTGTTGTTGTTTGTCTTGGATGTTGTTGAACCATTTGATTACTGCTGCAGTATTTCTCCATTGGTTGAGTGGTGTTTTGTCCTTGATTTTTGCGTTGATTCTGTCCAGAATTATTTTGCTGATTTTTCCTATTTCGGATTTAGTTGGGTTTATTATTCGGCATGTTGGGTTATTTGCGAAGTTGGGTTTGTGTTCCTTCAATGTGATGAAGGCTTCTTTGTTGGCTGTGGCGTCCACCCTGTCCTCAATGTCCAGTTCGGTTGCGATCCGCTTGTTTTCCAGGTGGATGTTCTGTAAAGTGTTGGGTTGCGCTTTTTTGTATGATTTGGTGATGCTTTTGTCCAGTAAAGAGTTATGTTCTGGTATGTCCATTCTGTAGAAGTTTGTGGTTTTATCGGCGGCTATGATGAGGTTGCTTACTTTCTTGATGCGCTCCGTGTCATTTTTCAGCTTGGTGAGGAATGGGTTGCGGGCTGGCTTAAATTTGACTGATTGTATCATTTTGAGCATGTCGTTCTCAAAGTCCTTTAATTCCTTGACTGTGGGTGGGTTCTTGGTAGATTTGAATCCGTAAGTTTCCTTTTGCGTTCCTTTTGTTTCAGGGTGGAGGAAAAAGTGTGCTTTCCACCGCATCCTTCTTAGGAAGTGTTCCGTCTTTTCTATGAGTCTTTGCTTGTAGTCCTTCTGCGCGGGTATGGGAATGTTCTTCGTGGAGTAGTCGATGCTGAACTTTTCCATTTCGGATCGTCGTACAGTGCTCAACAAATGTCAATTTGGAGCGGAATATGTCTTGATTGGATTATCCGGAGAATAGTGCTCGATACCGTGGTAGAGCGCAATATGTAGGTGTGGGAAAAAATCCTGATGATTGAGGGAACCCCTCATGAAACAGATCTGTAGAGATGAAGTAGTCTTGTGATTGTTTCCCACACCTACATATTGCGCTCTACCACGGTATCGAGCACTATTCTCCGGACGATCCGAAATGGAAAAGTTCAGCATCGACTACTCCACGAAGAACATTCCCATACCCGCGCAGAAGGACTACAAGCAAAGACTCATAGAAAAGACGGAACACTTCCGAAGAAGGATGCGGTGGAAAGCACACTTTTTCCTCCACCCTGAAACAAAAGGAACGCAAAAGGAAACTTACGGATTCAAATCTACCAAGAACCCACCCACAGTCAAGGAATTAAAGGACTTTGAGAACGACATGCTCAAAATGATACAATCAGTCAAATTTAAGCCAGCCCGCAACCCATTCCTCACCAAGCTGAAAAATGACACGGAGCGCATCAAGAAAGTAAGCAACCTCATCATAGCCGCCGATAAAACCACAAACTTCTACAGAATGGACATACCAGAACATAACTCTTTACTGGACAAAAGCATCACCAAATCATACAAAAAAGCGCAACCCAACACTTTACAGAACATCCACCTGGAAAACAAGCGGATCGCAACCGAACTGGACATTGAGGACAGGGTGGACGCCACAGCCAACAAAGAAGCCTTCATCACATTGAAGGACCACAAACCCAACTTCGCAAATAACCCAACATGCCGACTAATAAACCCAACTAAATCCGAAATAGGAAAAATCAGCAAAATAATCCTGGACAGAATCAACGCAAAAATCAAGGACAAAACATCACTCAACCAATGGAGAAATACAGCAGCAGTAATCAAATGGTTCAACAACATCCAAGACAAACAACAACACAACTTTATCTCCTTCGACATCGAAGAATTTTACCCTTCCATCACGCAAGACCTACTGACCCAAGCACTAAACTTCGCCTCGGACTACGACTCAATCACAGACAACGAAAGAAACATCATCATCCACGCAAAGAACTCCATACTCATCCACAACAGTACACCATGGCAAAAAAAGAACAATTCAACATTTGACGTTACTATGGGGAGTTTTGACGGAGCAGAAACGTGCGAAATCGTTGGGAGTTTCCTCCTCTCCCAGCTTGCTAGCCTCAACCGGAACCTTGGTATTTACCGTGATGATGGACTGGCAGTGTGCCGCGCCTCGCCAAGGAGCAGCGAGAACACCAAGAAGCGCATATGCCAAATCTTCAAAGAAAACGGCCTACGGATCACGATTGAAGCCAACAAGCAAACCGTCAACTTCCTCGACGTCACTTTCAACCTGAGAAATAACAGCTACCAACCATTCACGAAACCCAACACAACACTCCAATACGTGCACCACGACAGCAACCACCCACCCACCACCACGAAAAGAATACCTTCCGGAATTAATAAAAGGCTATCGATGCTGTCATCCAGCAAAGCTGAATTCGACCAAGCAACCCCCCCGTACCAGAAAGCACTTGATGAAAGCGGATACAACTTCACCCTCACCTATGAACCCACCCCAGGAAACCAACCAAAAAAGAGCAGAAAACGAAACATCATCTGGTACAATCCGCCATTCAGCAAAGACGTCTCAACCAACATCGGCCGCAAGTTCCTCACTCTGATCGACAAACACTTCCCCAAAGGCAACACCCTAAGAAAAATATTCAACAAGAACAACATTAAATTGAGCTACAGCTGTATGAATAACATGCAACAAATCATTTCAAACCACAACAAAGCAATTGCAAAAGGACTGCCTACTCCCAGACTAAACGACTCTGAAACCAATAATGAATGTAACTGTCGCAAGAAACCTGATTGCCCTCTCAACGGAAGGTGCTTACAGACATCAGTCGTTTACCAACCAAAGGTGATACGCAAGGACATTAACACATCCGACACGTACGTAGGATTAACCGAAGGAGCGTTCAAAACAAGATGGAATAATCACAACGCCTCCTTTAGAAACCAGACTTTGCAGAATTCTACAGAACTCAGCAAACACATTTGGAACCTCAAAGACAATAATGTTGAATATTCAATAACATGGCAAATTCTTGCATCCAGCACACCTTACAACAGTGGTAATAAAAGATGCAACCTATGCTTAAAAGAGAAACTGTTTATTATATATCATCCAGATCTATCATCCCTCAACAAGCGCAGTGAAATCATTTCAACATGCCGCCATAGACGGAAACACCTCCTAGGTAACACATGAGCCAATCACCACACCCTACGCCTGCTTGTACCCACCCACTCTGTGCTCTATATAAACCATTGTATGTGAATGCTTCCATTAAAATCTCCTGATGATTGAGGGAACCCCTCATGAAACAGATCTGTAGAGATGAAGTAGTCTTGTGATTTTTTCCCACACCTACATATTGCGCTCTACCACGGTATCGAGCACTATTCTCCGGATAATCCAATCAAGACATATATATATATATATATATATATATATATATATCACATTTGTTTTAGTTTTTTAAAGAAAATACTGTATAAGCATCATCACCAATTATGCAAATTTTATGATGACCTCATAAGGCCTTCAGCCACGCCTCCACCGCCAGAAGGATATTGGCACTGAAACACTGGAAACACTTAAAACCTTGATACAATTTCCTAAAAACACAAGTTGATTTAACGTCATTGAAAAAAATTAAGCCTCAAAATGTCGCAACTGTTGCCTCTACGTCCTGAAAAAAGCCTCTTAGGCCACAACAATCAACAATAAAAGCCTGCGTGTTCACAAGCTTTGCTGAGCTGGGTCTCTATTGTGCTACTGTATCAGACCACACACAACAGTATTGATTTGACCTTTGTCTCACATGTCGGAAGCAGACCAATTGGGTCTGACCTACCTACTTGACAAAAAGCAAACTAATGAAGACTTTGTGAAAGACACATTGATTTTTCACTCCCTCCCTCCATTACGCCCACTATTCCTGCGCAGAGAGAGGCGTCCGGACCGGGCTTGGTCCCATCACTCATTCGTCTATAGCGAATGAGCGGCAGCCAGAAAAGACCTGCTGTGCTCTATTCAAATTAAGGGAATTTGAGTTGGCTGGACTGAGGGAACATCTGGAAAGTTGTTAGGAATTGCTTGGAGGCCGAGTAAATTTTTAAATTAAACTAAGCAACAATTCCCAATTGTTTTCTCTTTGCAGACTACTGCAGTTGTGAAATCGCTGTGAAGTGATACGTTGAAAAACCAAAGAATGTTGTGGCATGGAAAAGACAGTTTGTGAAAGATCTCCAGAAAATTGTAAAAACTATGATTTCCTAATGACTATAATTGCTGAAAGCCTCAGGACAGTTGAAATAATAGTTTGCTGGAAGGCGACTTCGGGCATCTGTTGTCAGACACAGTGGTACTTCGGGTTTTGTAAGGTCCGCTTTACGTATGATTCAGTTTTTGACAACAACTTTTACCAAAATGTTTCCACAGTTTTCTATAAAGTCTCTCTTATCCTACTGCCAAACATTTTGCGAAAGAAACTACTTTGTTTTCCCACGTATCATTTTGCGGAATTAAGTTAATTATTGTAGTAGATTTCTGGCTTTGACTTGAGTGATCATGGATATCGAACAGAATTGGAAAATAATGACAAGTGACACCAAGCACGCAATGATTTGGCTTTTGACCACAGCTAGCTCAGGTATTTTGCACTTCATATAAACGGAAAAACAAAGAGCGATGCTTGCAAAAGGGCTTTTAATTCTGTCCGATAGCTCACAGAAACTACAATTTTTGTCAATCAATCTTTCGAATTTCTGCTTACCACAAGAAGATTGTTTTAGTATTGTGTCCAGTAGCATCTGAGGGCTAAAACCCTGTAATAGAGCTGCACAATGATCCTTGCTGAAGCGACAGCTGGGCGTCATTAACCTGATGGCCGCAACTGTCGATCCAATCACTTAATGCCGATGACGATCAATACATTAATGCCATCAATCAAGGCTGCAAGCTTTGTCCACTTGTCAAAACACCGGTCCACTATTTCAACACAACACACACAGCTCTTTTAATGTGTTGGCTTGTTAATTTCATGCACCTTTGTCTATTATTTGATTATGGATGACAGTTAAAGGTGTGATAATTTACTAATTATGCCACATTTCAAGGCTGATAGAATTAGAATCGCTCCACTCCTGACCAATTAAGCCACACATTCAATAAGGACAGTTATGTTGCCGCAATATTTCATTAAGTTTTAGGCAACTGCATTACCTGAAAATACCAGGATAGTCCAAGCTGTAATTATTTCATAATTTGCATTACAGTTGCATCCGTACAATTTGAAGCTCATAGTCAAATAGAATTTAAAGGGCATACTATGCTAATTCCCAACTCTGTTTTTTGTGTGGGACTCCCCGAGAGTAGCTTTGCATGATTAATCATACACACACTTGTTCTGTAAGCAAATATCTCTTCTCTTGTTGGATTTTCATATGCCAACAACAATTTGTCTGCATTTTCAGCACATGAAAATCACATGAATGGTTCAAACACCACAATTTGTGTTAATGCAAATGAGTGACCAGCAGTAAAAAAGTGTGAATAATTCCCAGCGTCAATTACACACTGACTGAAAAATACTGCCTGAATTATTTAGCTTGTGTGCTTCTAGGGAAAGTGAGCTGGCCACAACACACAACCTGGCTACAAAGAGAAGACCGCAACAAAACTGCAGCTCAAAACCCAAACTGGGCCAGTGACACACTCGGTCAAGTCTCTTCTTATGTGCAACGTTTTGGCATCAACGGGGACGAGCAGGCAACGCAACAGTCGTCCTTGACTGACGCTAGCTATTTGACATGGCTTTTGTGTGTCAGTACTCTAACTGTTCTGTCAACGTCTGAATCAGACCACATCTGACAGACTCAATAAAAAAACTCTGCTGAAGTGCACTCAGTTAATCTAACACGGTATAGACAATGAAGAGAAACTTCATCAACGTTACCCTCCAGGATGTCACATTGTTATGATCCCAATAATTCACACAAATCAAACCATCCATCCATCCATCCATTTTCTACCGCTTATTCCCTTTTGGGGTCGCGGGGGGCGCTGGCGCCTATCTCAGCTACAATCGGGCGGAAGGCGGGGTACACCCTGGACAAGTCGCCACCTCATCGCAGGGCCAACACAGATAGACAGACAACATTCACACACTAGGGCCAATTTAGTGTTGCCAATCAACCTATCCCCAGGTGCATGTCTTTGGAAGTGGGAGGAAGCTGGAGTACCCGGAGGGAACCCACGCATTCACGGGGAGAACATGCAAACTCCACACAGAAAGATCCCGAGCCTGGATTTGAACCCAGGACTGCAGGACCTTCGTATTGTGAGGCAGACGCACTAACCCCTCTGCCACCGTGAATTATTTACAACATTGTAATTTTGTACAATGCGCACAATTTCCCTGCACATTTTGGCCAATATTCTCCCTCTTTCGCCAATTTAGTGTATCCCTGAGCAGCGCTCAAACCCACGCATCCACTGTCTAATCCATCAAATGTGTCGCTACATTGGTCGAAATCATCAACCTGCGTCCTCACTTTGTTTATATTGACAGAGAGGTTGACTTGTTATGTAATCTCTCATTTGCCACTGGGTTCAATGTGTTGGAACAGCAAATGAAAGTCTACAATTGACAAACACTAAGTGAAGTGAAGTGAATTGTATTTATATAGCGCTTTTCTCTAGTGATTCAAAGCGCTTTACATAAAGAAACCAAATATCTAAGTTACATTTAAACCAATGTGGGTGGTACTGGGAGCAGGCGGGTAAAGTGTCTTGCCTAAGGACACAACAGCAGTGACTAGGATGGCAGAAGCTGGGATCAAACCTGGAACCCTCAAGTTGCTGGCATGGCCACTGTACCAACCGAGCTATACCGCCCCAGATTATAAACTCGGCCAGTGAGTTGGGAAATTGTGTTAGATGTACATATAAACGGAATACAATGATTTGCAAATCTTTTTCAACCCATATTCAGTTGAATGCACTACAAAGACAAGATATTTGATGTTAAACTCTTAAACTTTATTTTGTTTTGCAAATAATAATTAACTTAGAATTTCATGGCTGCAACATGTGCCAAAGTAGTTGGGAAAGGGCATGTTTACCACTGTGTTACATCACCTTTTCTGTCCATGATCACATTGCTTGGATGACGACATATGTTGCTTCAAAACCTGTATGGACCATTCAACATTAATGGTGCCTTCACAGATGTGTAAGTTACCCATGCCTGGGGCACTAATACACCCCCATACCATCACAGATGCTGGCTTTTGAACTTTGCGCCTATAACAATCCGGATGGTTATTTTCCTCTTTGTTCCGGAGGACACCACGTCCACAGTTTCCAAATATAATTTGAAATGTGGACTCGTCAGACGACAGAACACTTTTCCACTTAGCATCAGTCCATCTTAGATGAGCTCGGGCCCAGCAAAGCCAGCGGCGTTCCTTGGTGTTGTTGATAAATGGGTTTTGCTTTACATAGCAGAGTTTTAACTTGCACTTAGATGTAGCAACCAACTGTAGTTACCGACTGGTTTTATGAAGTGTTCCTGAGCCCATGTGCTGATAACCTTTACACACTGATGTCGGTTTTTGATGCAGTACCGCCTGAGGGATCAAAGGTCCGTAATATAATCGCTTACGTGCAGTGATTTCTCCAGATTCTCTGAACCTTTTGATGATTTTACGGACCGTGGATGGTAAAATCCCTAAATTCCTTGCAATAATAGTTCATTGAGAAATGTTGTTCTAGAACTGTTCCACAACTTGCTTACAAAGTGGTGACCCACGCCCCATTCTTGTTTGTGAATTACTTAGCATTTCATGGAAGCTGTTTTCATACCCAATCATGGCACCGACTTGTTCCCAATTATCCTGCACACCTGCGGGATGTTCCATACAAGTGTTTGATGAGCATTTCTCAACTTTATCAGTATTTGTTGCCACCTTTCCCAACTTCTTTGTCAAGTGTTGCTGGCATCAAATTCCAAAGTTAATGATTATTTGCAAAAAAAAAAAATGTTTATCAGTTTGAACATCAAATATGTTATCTTTGTAGCATATTCAACTGAATATGGGTTGAAAATGATTAGCAAATCATAGTATTCCGTATATATTTAAATCCATCACAATTTCCCAACTCATATGGAAACGGGGTTTGTAGATAAGAACACTGTTTCATAGACCTCAAATAGAAATTAAATGTGCACATGAAAACAACACAAGCCTCATATAAAAAGTAATATAGCAGAAACAAAATAACATAACTATAGGTAAATAAATGTGAACATTGTGCAAGATGGCACTTTATGAACATAAGACGATACTACACGTTTTGTCCATATACATAAAAATAGTGTTCTTGTATGAGATCTAGTCTTAAAGATATGGCTGCTCGATTATGACCAAAACAATAATTAAGATTATTTGTATCAATATTGAAAACACAGTTTTTAATCACGAATATTCATGATGTCGGATACAACAGTAATGGGGAGGGGTGTGAATGTGACGCCAACATGTAATTTGGAATATCTAATAAAAAGGCTAAAGAGAAACGTTGCGTTGAGTTTGAGTTTATTTAGAACATGCATGCAGACAACATGATACATCAAAATTTCCAGTTTTTCTTTTCAACATGTTTGAAAAGGAGTAGCAAGAAGCAGAGCTTCCTTTCCATTACATAGCAGTTGCTAACACTTTTGTTCATTTCCTGTTTTAAATTTATTCACAATACACTCCATAAGTACTAACATAAAAAAATAAGGAATGGTGAGATAAATAAGATTATCAATACATTCAGAATTATTATTATGGTTCTTCCTTTTTGTACTTTGTAAACACTTCAAGTTTGAAGAGTTTCTTGAAATTGATTGTATTAGTATGTTTTTCCATAATTTAATTCCACGTACTGATATACTAAAGTTCTTAAGTGTTCTACCTGCATACACATTTTTATGATTACATTTTTCTCTAAGGTTATATTTCATCCCTTTTGTTGAGGAGAACTGTTGTCCGTTCTTTAGTAGCAGGTTATAGTTTGCTTTGTGCATAATTGTAGCTGTTTACAAATTCACTCAGTCGTGGAAACGTTATCCATAAAGTTAAAGGCCTACTGAAATTAAATGTTCTTATTTAAACGGGGATAGCAGGTCCATTCTATGTGTCATACTTGATCATTTCGCGATATTGCCATATTTTTGCTGAAAGGATTTAGTAGAGAACATCAACGATAAAGTTCGCAACTTTTGGTCGCTAATAAAAAAAGCCTTGCCTTTACCGGAAGTAGCAAGACGATGTGCGCGTGACGTCACCAGTGTGAGGGCTCCTGACATCCTCACATTGTTTATAATCATAGCCTCCAGCAGCAAGAGCTATTCCGACCGAGAAAGCGACAATTTCCCCATTAATTTGAGCGAGGATGAAACATTCATGGATTAGGAAAGTTAGAGTGAGGCACTAAAAAAAAGAAAAAAAAAAGAAAAGAAAAAGCGACGGCTCCGGGCAGAGGCTGGTAGCGTTTCAGATGTAATTAGACACATTTACTAGGATAATTCTGAAAAATCCCTTATCTGCTTATTGTGTTAATAGTATTTTAGATGAGTAAAGTCATACCTGAAAGTCGGATGGCTGCGGTGAACGCCAGTGTCTCAGAGAGAAGCCGATGAGGAGCCAAGCTCACAGCTGCCTCTTTGACAGCTACAGAAGAACGTCCCATAATCCACTGAAGTCTCCGGTAAGAGCCGACAATTTCCCCATCTAAACACTTGCTGGTTGACATCGAGAAAAATGTTCGCTTGACCGCTCTATGTTAAAGCTTCACAACAAAAACAAAGAAACACCGGCTGTGTCTCAGTGCTAAATGCAGCTGCAATCCACCGCTTTCCACCAACAGCATTCTTATTTATAGTCTCCATTATTAATTGAACAAATTGCAAAGGATTCAGCAACACAGAAGTCCAAATTACTGTGTAATTATGCGATGAAAAGAGACGACTTTTAGCTCTAAGTGGTGCTGGGCTAAAATTTCCCCTCCGACCAATTATGTCACAAACACGCGTCATCATTCCGCGACGTTTTCAACAAGAAACTCCTCGGGAAATTTAAAATTGTAATTTAGTAAACTAAACCGGCCGTATTGGCATGTGTTGCAATGTTAAGATTTCATCATTGATATATAAACTATCAGACTCCGTGGTCGGTAGTAGTGGGTTTCAGTAGGCCTTTAAAGGCAAATATTTGTGTTTTTGTTCATTAATAGTATCAATGTGTCAGCTATCTCTCATCACATTATGCTGTTATCTTCATTTTTACATGTTGATAGAGAGAAGTATTTTTTTTAATTATGTCAATTTGCTGTATTAGGACGGATTCATTAGTCTGAGCAGAAATATGTCACAGAGAAATTAACAATAAACCATATTTAAACAAAATTATTTGTCACATGAATGTTCTTTTAAGTAATATAAAGCCAGAAGGAATGTAAAAAAACATGGTGTTTACTTTTTGATAACAATATAAAACACAAATCAGTTTGGCTAATGAAGAGAACATCTAATAAACAAGCTTTGTTCTTCTCCAACAACACCATGTGGTACAGTGCAACAGTTTGGCCAACCAAAATAAACAGGGGTGATACCTCCAGCATCCAATACACAATCTTCATACCTCAGCGTGTTGATACATCCCAGCCTGTGTTAAATTCGATGAGATGACAAAACATTTTAGACAGCATTGATATCATTGGAAAACTGACAAAGTAACAGTTAAATAAAGGACGAGTGACGATCCCGGTAAACAAACGGCAAGACCTTATATAAACAAGGTGTGACGTTCCCTACACATTGCCTGTGGCATGTTCCTTCTTGTCATTAACTCTGAGTCACAGCAGGACACTGTTGAGAAAATGAAAGCAACTTCAAATATTTTTCTCCTACGCTGAATATTTTTATGTCACACAAATGCGGCAGTCTGTAATATTTTCACACTCGCCATCTAACAGCCAATATTCTACAGTATGGAAGGAAGTGAAGTGAGGGAAATAAAGTGAAACCAAGCATTCAGCTCCACTTAATTTAAGGAAAAATCTCCTGGAGCAAGGTTCGTGATGTATCCACCATATTTTGTTGAGCAAAACGGCGCTGTTGCACATGCGGTGACTTTGTTTCCAGGAATTGTTGACTAAAATGCATTAATAAGTGACGTTTTATTCGATAATTAAAAATGTAAACAGTATTACTAATTGTCTGGACTTTTATCGAGGTTTGTCATTGTACCATTTACTGTTACATCCCTAACAGGAAGCAATTTGTATGTCTGTTTACCAAAGGTTTATGCTAGACCGTCCAGTTTGCCGAGTCAGGAGACAGAACAAACTCAAATACGGCAAACACAGCATCAGCGGCAACTCAATATTTTCATGGATTAATGTTTTTCATTTGGACGTTTGTGGCTGCATTTCTCGGAGGCTGGCTGCTGAGAGTGAGTACAATTCCATGCACTAAATTAGTCTGATTTCTCAAATAGTTTAGTTCTTTGTATTTTCACAGCTACATGTGAAGTACCAGTGTCCATGCCAACTCTCTAATGCGACTATTGGTCATACGCCGTGTGCCTCATGTACACTGGGGAGTGCCCTTTTCTTTTTAGCGCGGATTAACATATCTCTTTTCCTGTTGACTTGAGGTCACAACAAAACAAGGCATCTGCGGAGTCCTTACAAGTCAACAGCCTTCAGTACGTGTCCATGCCCTATAAGTGAAAATTTTCAAATAGTTTGGCTCTAAATAAGTATCCCATAACCCATAGAAACTCATTAATCCGATCATGTTTGTAGTTTTTAAAAAAATCAAGAAACACGTCTGAATTATGCGATTGAAAACCAGATCTCTAGAGGGGGTTTGTGCCGCCACAGGGGACCCTTCGTGTAACGCATGCGCCAGTCTCAACATGTGGGATATACAACTCGGAAGTAGAAACCATTCAATAAAACCATAAGCAACATTTGTAATGAAGAGAAGACTGTTTATTTACTTCACAAATTTGGGTAATGACCGAAAGGACAAGATCATGGGTACAAGTGGCCAAAATGAGTTTCCTCTATAGGGTGGCGGGGCTCTTCCTTAGAGATAGGGTGAGAAGCTCTGTCATCTGCAAGGAGTTCAAAGAAAAGCCGCTGCTCCTCCACATCGAGAGGAGTCAGATGAGGTGGTTCGCGCATCTGGTCAGGATGTCAACCAGACTTCTTGCTGGGGAAGTGTTTAGGGCACGTCGGACCGATAGGAAGCCATAGGGAAGACCTAGGACATGTTAAAAGAAAATAAGCGCCCCCAGTGTACAGGAGGCACACGGTGTATGACCAATAGTCACATTACAGACTGTTCATGGACACTAGGACTTCACAAATAGGTTTAAAAATACAAAAAAAAAAACTAACTATTTGAGAATCAGACTAGTTCAGTGCATGGAAATGTAGTGCTTGTTGTACCTGATGTCTAATGTAATATTGGCACAGATTACAATAATTACTTCAAATGTCCCAAAATTCATTCAAAAGCTCTATGGATTGAAGGAAGGAGTTTTAAATCCTAAGGAAAATAAAGTTTGTGCCCTCTTACTGTTCAAGAAAGGTTGCTATTGTTGTTAAATTAGTCTGATTTCTCAAATAGTTTGTTTTGAATTTTCACACCTATGTGTGAAGTCCAAGTGTCCCTGCACTCTCTGTAATGTGACTATTGGTCATACGCTGAGTGCTTCCCTTACACTGGGGGGGCGCTTATTTCCTTTTAGTATTGCTTTTTTGGTTGACCTTTGACATCACACTCGGTAACTGTGGCTCCTAACAACTTAACAGCCTAGCTCTGTTGTGATGTCCACTGTAATATTGATACGGATTAGAAACACTACTTCTCTAATGTCTATGCTGATTTTAAATTGCAAACAGCATTAGGAAATTATCTTGGATTACGCTACAAATATGTTGCTAGTACCTAGAATGTAAATTCAGCTATGTTATTTTGAAGGAATTTCGGACCGAGAATCATTAAAACAAAACTTTTGAATGTCTCAAAGTTCATTCATAAGGCAGAAAAGGCTTTTTGGATTGATGAAAGGAGTTTTAAATCCAAAGGAAAAGACCGTTTGAGCCTGACTGATACTGTTCCAGATGAGGGTTGCTATTTTTCTGGACTATATTGTCAGTTGTGTGAAATACAGAGTTATAGTTAATCAGTTTGAAGTGCACCTTCTTAAATAAAGATGTCTTTTTCTCTCCCATCGATGGACTTGAGAACATTATCTTCTTTTAATTTGTGAAGCAAATAAACAGCTCCTCGTCATTGCAATTATTGCTGTTGTTATTAAATGGTATCTGCTTCTGGGTTATATCCCGCTTGTTGAGACAAGTGCGTGCGCTACACGAAAGGCTCCCTACGGCACACACACTCCCTCAAGAGATCTGGTTTCCAATCGCCAAATCCAGGTGTGTGATTGCAAATTTTCAAAAACCGAACACAATCGTATTAAGGTGTTATCTTGGGTTGTAGAATGCTTATTTAGGGCCAAACTATTTGAGAAATCGGAATAATTTAGTGCATGTGCATGTACCGAGTACTGCAGCTTATCTCACTCTCCAGGTCAGCTAACCGATAAGACATATTATTAATGTTTTGGTTTTTTTTCTGATTCGGTCCTCCGCTGCCTGTCCTTTGCACTAACTGTCTTAGGATCCGGTGGTTTTAGGGCAAGATTGTGTCAATCTTTGGCTATGGACAAAGACTACTTCAACGGGCGGCGGGAAGGCTCAAACTGAAATTATGCCCGTAATTTAAAGCAACAAAAGGCCAAAATACAGCTTGTATCTTCAAATACCTATAAGTTGAGGTACCGCTGTATGCTTTTTCTACTAAAGATGCATTCTCTCATACGTTCTAGCTGATTTCACACAAAGTCTGTCTCTGTACTGCATCTTTTCAGCTCTCCATCGCGTTATGCCCAGAGGCTAGCGCTGTTTGCTGACCACGCAATTATCTGTGACTCCAACAACTCAGATGCTAATTACACTCGAAAAAAATGCAAATGCAATAACAAGACATGAGCTCTAGCTTATGCAACTTGGAACCCCAAACATCAAGCCTTCCCAGCATGAGATTACGCTGTCCTCTTTACGTTATAAAATATGCAAGGATGCCTTGCAATGCCAAAAAGTAGCTCTCACATGCGCGGACAGATTGAGAAATAAATTGACTATGTGATTGACAGCCGCTGGATCGTGGTATTAGACTGAATTGGATTTGAGAAAGAAAATCAACTGGCCATGACCCCTGGAGTATTCAGGACACAGAAATATTGAATATCCCAGACCATTTAATTCTGCAATATCATCAGCAGGCATAAAATATCCACCCCAAGACCAACCCTTGAGGGGCTTCAAATCAAAACCAGCTCAAGTGTTTCAGAGCTTGTTTATCCCAAGATGCAAAACCTTGGAGTTGCCACTTGTTGACGTGCAGAGAAGAAATCTTCAGACTATGTTGTAAGTATCAAATACGAAACAAACTGACCTTTGGAAGAAGGCATATGTCCGAATGAAAGAAAAAAAACATGAGATGATTCATCTTTTCTTTTATCAATGCATACTTGATAAAGCCTGAGTTTTAAAATCCTAACAAATTAAAGTTTTACAGTTTGCCTTGGTTTTATGAGCACTATGTAAATATATGCACTCTTCAGTGCTACACACAATGTAATCGATAACCTCTTGAATGCCAATGAGCTAGCCGTGTTTGTTAACCGCAAGCGAGACAAGACAAATGGCATCGCCTCGCCTCACTAATCCAACAGCGGCGACAAACGCCCAAGGCTTGGTCATTGGTGACCCCGCATCGTGGATTTTACATGCTTGCATTCACTCGATGGGGCGGGGTGGGGGGTGGGGGATGACGTGCCACTTGGCATACATCACTGTCAGTGTCAGCAATCGGGAGGGACGCTCGTAATCCTGCGGCCTTGCCATGCACTGCTAATGATGCAACAGGCAATGTGAATGTGTTGTCTGAGGCAAGATGCATTGTTTTATTTACTTCTCTGCAGAGAAGACACTTCTAGTGACCACACTCTTAAAAAGGTTTGCAATAAAATTGTGACTCTTACACGACACAACAAAAAACACACTGGAAGCACAGTAAAGTTGACAATTTCAAAAAAAGACTTCTAGTGACTACTTCAAACCTAAACTGGTGTTTCCCATACATCCATTTCTTTGTAGTGGTTCACCACAGATACATTTTTGGTGCAACAAATTAGCCGTCGTTCCTAAATAAATTATAACACATCTGGTCATTGAGTGAATAAGAAGACAGAGCGAGAGGGATTGCGTTGCCAACAGCGCTTTATGTTAACTTCATTCACAAACAAATAGGAATGATAGAAATGTGTGAATGTAGTTTGTTGTTCCATTTCCATACAGTAGATCAGAATCAGCATGGCATCGTCACTCTGCTTTATCACACCTCATAAGAAGTGATTTTCTACAGTGTGCTTTGCCAATTTAGCAACTTTATTGCGATATTTAGCGCATATTCAGACACCTCTATATTACCACAGCAATCGGGTAAAGTCTTGTTTTCATCATGAGCCACAAATCTTGCTGAAAGGTTTTTGTTGTATTGGGCGAAAAGTATCTTCCTGTTCCTGTTCAGTCATTTATGTTTGGTTGTAAAAACAATTAGAGGAGCTTTTAAATAAATATATTTTAACGGTGTGCAATCTTACTGCTTGTTACCGACATTTCAATTAGCGAGTGTTTTAGGTCATGAATGTCTATCAGTTTAGAGTCATCTGAATACACAAAAAACGGCTATGATCTCAAAGAGACTGGTTTTATGCAGTTAATCTGAGAATAAATCCGAGCATGTTTATATTTAGTGAGTGTTAAAACACTACAAGTGGGCGAGGGGCGGGCACCTTTCAAATCATCCCTCTTGCGGAGTTTGCAGGAGCAAAGGCAGCCAGACACGAAACCATAATGTGCCATTTCATTTTAATTCCGCACGTTGAGCACTTAAAACATTAAATCCTAAACGTTTAAAATGAAATCATCTACCAAACTTGCATGCATCAAAACACCCAAAAGTGAGCACAAAGGCACAAGAGAAATGCTTTGGAAGATATGCAAACACACATACAATACAAGTATCCTCTAGGTTTTATCATCATTAGACAAATAATAATTTATGGATAATTCCCTGTAGTTGTCCTTGCACCCTAACAAGATGTTTTGCAGGATAAAGGCCATGTTTTTTTACTAATCTTGCAAATTTTATACACATGTTCTAGTTTGTCCCCTTGAAGAAGGAACCAAATGTCCAGGTGATTAGGCTAAACATCTTTAAGTTATGGTGTTTTTTTTGTCAAACTATGTAAACTTTTCAAGTCAATCCCAACTTTAGAGTTTAATAACAGCATCAACAATAGCAGGATCATCAATAGCAGCAGCATCAATATGGTGTATTTGTCAAGAAACTAATAGCACATGCGACACAGTACGTGGCTTAAATTGCACCGTATTGTGCGAAGCGGTTTGGGACATCACTGGGTGTATTTTGTTTTTACATAACTGTGTAAGACACACCTATGTTAGCGTAAGCAACACAAATAGTAAGGTGCACACATTGACATTCATGTAGTTCAGTGTTTCTTATACATTCATATACTTGTGGCAGCCCAGCCTGCAATCTCCTGGCAATTATGTTCCATGACACAATGTGCAAATATGAAGGACAGTTGCAGCTTTTAAGGAGAGAAAATGCATTTGGAGCTGCAGTGCAAAGCAAGTGTGACGTCAGGCTTGCTGCATCTCTCGCTGTTCGTCGCAGAAATTGAGCGACAGAAGTACAGAGACTCGAAACAAGAGTACAGTCTCTAATAACTACCGTATTTTTCGAACTATAAGTCACTGTTTTTTTCATAGTTTGACCGGGGGTGCGACTTATACTCAGGAGCGACTTATTTGTGAAATGATTGTAGCTGAGATAGGCGCCAGCGCCCCCCGCGACCCCGAAAAGGAATAAGCGGTAGAAAATGGATGGATGGATGGATTAACATATTAATGTAAAATATCAAATAATATTATCTAGCTCATTCATCAGATTTAGCGATTAGGAGTGACAGATTGTTTGGTAAACGTATAGCATGTTCTATATGCTGGTTATTTGAATGATTCTTACCGTAATAAGTTACGTTAACATACCAGGCCCGTTCTCAGTTGGTTATTTTTGCGTCATATAACGTACACTTATTCAGCCTGTTGTTCACTATTCTTTATTTATTTTAAATTGCCTTTCAAATGTCTCTTCTTGGTATTGGGTTTTATCAAATAAATTTCCCCAAAAAATGCGACTTATACTCCAGTGCGACTTATATATGTTTTTTTTCCTTCTTTGTTATGGATTTTCGGCAGGTGCGACTTATACTCCAGAGCAACGTATACTCCGAAAAATACGGTCGTTATTTTTGATAAAGAAAGTCACTAAATCGATTGAAGAAGTTACAAGAAATTAAAAAAAATCTCGACAAAGTACATTGTACAATAAGCAGCAATAATTAAAAAATTGAGCAAAACGATATTAGAAACATATATGGTAATACAAATAACAGATTTGTTATTAAATGCATCTATGTATAAACTTTTGAGCCTTTTTAAAGAAAATATATGCATCATCGCCAATTATGCAAATCGTATGACAATGTCATAATGACCACACCCATCGCCATGCCCCCATCAGCACATGTATATTGGTAAGCAGAGGGAAACCCTTTATAATGGGCAACAATTGAAAAATACAGCAAAACAATATAATGTAAAAAGAAAAATACATGTTGATACTAATAGCGATTAACACATACTGTATTTGTCTTTAAATGTATGTATACATTTTTAAAGGCTTAAATATATGGAGGAAAAAAAACCCGGCCACGCTCCCCCCGCACCCATTAGCCAAGCTCCCGGCGCCCAAATTGATTGCCAGTCTTTGGGGTACACTGTACAATAGTTGTTTACACGCATATGCGGTTTGCTTCAGGAGTTGGATGAATGCAAACAGTAATATTAAATAGGATTGCTATGGACCACTTGAATGTAGGGCACCGAATACGAATTAAGATGGACTGTAAGCCCATCAACAAACGAGTGTAAATGTTTTTTTTATGGAAATGACAATGGAGACTGTAAAATCGATAGAATTTATGAGAATGATTCTGATCACATTCAGGCTCACATGCTCACGTTTGGCTTTAGACTCGTAAGATTACCCATTCACTCTCAAAGTCTCGCTCTGGCTTTAAACTATAAACATTAAATACAATTCATCTTGCTGCAGGCCTTTCTGAATCAATGCTCGATGACTATGCATGAACGTGAGTGAAGCGAAAAGGCGATACATTAAGAGCAGTATCTAACTGGAGGGACACGCTGTATTGACTGTAATGAAGCAGCATCCTCCTTGCGGGCCGTGTGGACTGCTGGGAATCATCCTTGGCTACAACTCAACTGGTCAAATGTCATAAGAACACACACAGAATAACCCCATCAGACAGTTAGAAAGTTTATGTATATATTTAAGTGTATGTAGCGCCCTGCAAGCCAGGGGGCAACACACACAAGATGTGGAAAGAGAACATTTCCCCCAGTGAGACCCACTTAAAGGGGAACATTATCACAATTTCTGAAGGGTTAAAACCAATATAAATCAGTTCCCAGTGGCTAATTTTATTTTTCGAAGTTTTTCTCAATATTTTACCCATCACGCAATATCCCGAAAAATGGCTTCAAAGGGCTTGATTTTAACCGTCGTTATATCCACCCGTCCGTTATCCTGTGACGTCTCAGCGTCACCACACGGAAACAAACATGGCGGATAGCACAGAAAGTTATTGCGGTATTAGCTCGGATTCAGACTCGGATTTCAGCGCCGTAAGCAATTCAACAGATTACGCATGTATTGAAACGGATGGTTGGAGTGTGGAGGCAGGTACTGAAAACGAAATTAAAGAAGAAACAGAAGCTTTTGAGCCATATCACGACAGACAGCAGCACGGGAGGAAGCGCGGACGAATTCAGCGATCGCCTTCTAACCAACGATTGGTATGTGTTTGTTTGGCATTAAATGTGGGTGGAGGGAAAGGCTGGATGCAAATGAGGCATAATGATGCAATATGTACATACAGCTAACCTAAGTAGCATGTTAGCATCAATTAGCTTGCAGTCATGCCGTGACCAAATATGTCTGATTAGCACACTCCACATAAGTCAATAACATCAACAAAACTCACCTTTGTGATTTCGTTGACTTTATCGTTGGAAATGCGTCTGCTTTGAGTGTCGCAGGATATCCACACATTCTTGCCATCTCTGTGCCATCTCTGTCATAGCATAGCTGTCGTCGGTACAGTGTGCAGAACAAACGAGGGACTTTCGCATCTTTTGACCACTGGTGCAACTTGAATCCGTCTCTGTTCGTGTTGTTACACCCTCCGACAACACACCGACGAGGCATGATGTCTCCAAGGTACCGGAAAACAGTCGAAAAAACAGAAAATAACTGAGCTGATTTGACTTGGTGTGTGTAATGTGTTTGAGAAAATGGCGGGTCGCTACAAGACGTGACGTTACGGGTGAAAGGTCATTGCTCCGACAGGCGAACAATTGAAAGGCGTTTAAATCGCCAAATTCACTCTTTTAGAGTTCGGAAATCGGTTAAAAAAACATATGGTCTTTTTTCTGCAACATCAAGGTATATAAGGTCTGGTGATAATGTTCCCCTTTAAACCACCAACACCCTCTCACATAAGCGCAAAACAAATAGGCCATCCAGGTCCCACTGTGACTTTCCGTAAAGTGTCGCTGTGACAATTCACATTGATGTAAACAGACGTGGCTTTTGCTTTCAGGCAATGCATATATGCATAATGTGTTTTGATGCAATAACAATGTCCATGGCCATAATTACCATTGACACCAAGGCCATGTCGTCTGTATTTGTTAGAGTGACAGAAAGATGATGATATGACTGACTGCAAATATACTTTGTGAAAGACATAGTGTGCGCTGTAAATCACTGTGCAGTAGACAATTCTCTCTCAATAAGCGATCTTTGGTCATTCACAGCCCGCTACAACTCCCTCTCTGAACACTGTAGTCCAGGGGTCTCAAACTCACTTTACCTGGGGGCCACTGGATGCAGAGTCTGGGTGAGGCTGGGCCGCGAGAAAACATTTTCTAAAAAAAAAATAGCATACTCCTGAGCATGTATAGTTGTATAATGACGTTTCAAATTGTATCCTATTGTGCACCGCAACTTTCTCTGTGCAAATAAGACACGTCGGGGTGCCGCTGTGCTCAACATAGAAATATTACATCTCCTACTTTTCCTGGATTTGTCTTTGCTCATCACTAAACTTTCTCGTCACTGCAGGCTTTGAAAAAGACATGTTTGGGGTTTGTGGAATATTTCTATTTAGCCAACGCACGGAGAATAATATTATTTCCGCAATGTGTGTCGTTCAGCTTTTCCTCCCTACAGCAACACGGCGGTCGGCGGATAATAGCCGGGAAAGTACCGGGATAGCGAGCGCAAAAAAGGGACGGCTCCCGGAGTTTTATCCGGTGTCATATAGAAATATATGTAGTGTTCATCGTGCAAGGCAATGCATATTAAACAAGAAAAAAACAAAAAACGGTTTGAATTTGTCCAGGTTATCGGTTTCAATTGGTCCAGGTTATCGGGGACTGTTATTACTGACGGACAGGTGTCGCGGTGTGACTGCAGTCAGGCAGGTAAGAAAATCCTCGTCTCCATGGCATTGTCTCTGTTGCTTTCACTCAGTGGCCGCTTTTCCACTAACGCAGGGGTAGGCAACCCAGAACGTTAAAAGAGCCTTTGTGGACCCAAATAACACAACGCTGCCAAGTAGGGTTGGGCGGTATATCGATATATGCGATGTATCGCGGGTTTGTTTCTGTGCAATATAGAAAATGACTATATCGTAATATTCGAGTATACGTTCTCATGCAGTTGTTTTAAGCTGCGGGCATTACCTGTCTCTCCTTCTCACAGAATGTAAGCGCAGGTTCTTACATACGTCACATACTGTCATGTCATACGTCACATATGTATACGCCCTCGCCCAGCAGAGAGGTAGCAGCGTGGCTAACGTTAGCCGTGATGCTAGCAGAATGTTACGAAGGTGCAAAAGAAGGTGCGAATCTGGTACATGAAGGAAGAATTAATTCCAAAGAAAAAAAGCACGGGTTTCATCGTCTGGCGGTGGTTCGGCTTCAAGTGGGAATATGTCGAATAGACAACTTTAATTTCTCAACTATGGGGCACAAGCGTTGCTACCAAAAATAGCATTACTGCTAATATGTAGCATCAGTTGAAAAGTCACCAGCTAATAACTTTAATAAATACAGTTTTGGTAAATTGACTTAGTGGTGATTTCTTTCTCTGCATGAAAGTTTGAAATGATCATATATTAATGCAGTATGAACAAGAATGTTTTAATGTAGACACATAGAATCATCATCCTGCTGTGACTACATGTATCAAGTGTTCATTCAAGGCTAAGGCAAAATACAGAGATAAATATTGTATATACATGTATATCGTATGGCCTAAAAATATAGCTATATCGCCCAGCCCTACTATCAAGCGGCATTCATATAAAACTTGTAGGCCGCACTAACATTAAACTTTCATGTCAAGGTGGGGGCCGCAAAATAACGTCTCGCGGGCCGAAATTGGCCCTTGGACCGCATGTCTGAGACCCCTGCTCTAGTCCGACAGACAACAGTGGCAGAAAGGTGTTGATTGATTGGCTCAGTCCATGTATTGTCTGTCAAGGCTCTTTGCCGAAATGGCCCAATGAGAAGTGACAGAGGCCTAGAAGTCCCACTCCCACACATTTTAGCCCTTCCTCGTCCAATCATCTTTAATGGTGATCATTCCATGTGCGCAGTGCGGAGAGAAACAACACACACAAAAAAAAGAGAGATTTTGGTGGTGGTGCAGGAAAATGAAGAGATTAAAAAGAAAAGTTTTAGTGACTGCTAAAATTAACCATTTAGCCCTATTTAATACTTTCTTCAAATAAGACCACATTGCAGATCTACACGCTTGATGCAATGCGTTTTGTATGGGTGAGTGATAAATCTTAAATCAATCGCTCCAGGCCGTAGAGTGTGAATGTTGTCTGTCTGTGTTGGCCCTGCGATAGGGTGGCCACTTATCTAGGGTATATATATATATATATATATATATATATATATCTCCTTACTCAGCATAAGCAACAAGAAGGTTGTGTACACAGCTGCATAACGGAAGCACCACAAGCTCAAAGGGAGTAAGAAGACGTAAAACTACTTATAATCGCCTAACCTTTTTCATTACAACTGTTAATTTCTTGCATACACGAGGACTACCACAAGTTTTTACCGAAATCAATATCAAATTCACAATAACTGTGATTGTGTGGTGTACATCAATGTGCATTCTCATAGACTTCCTGTGCGGTTGGTTGTATGCGCATGGATCCTGCACAGACAGCGGTGCCCCAACAGAGATTCAAACCCAGATATATGTGACCTACATGCTGGTGTAGGTTCAACAAATTTGTATGGATTAAAATATAGATGATAAAGAAAACCTTTTTAAAGCTCCTCTTGGTCTCTTGGAAATTAAATGCAGGTACGCCCTAAAAAAAAAATGCATTTTTCATTCAATTCACAATCGTCATGAAAAAGAACTGTGATTCCAATGTGAAATTTTTTTTCTGGCACCCCTATATATTACATTTTCTTATTTAGTTTTGCCTTAAAAACGGTACATATTTTAAATTCTTCCCAATTAATTTTTTTTTCAACTATTTTAGATACCACGGTCAATTCAGGAAAAATCAACGCAAGAGGGTGAGCAATTTTTATTAGAAGCCTATAAGTCATTGATAATCACACGGTATTTTACCATTTGACCAAAATCCTGCTAAATTATTCTAATAATCATCGGTTCATGTTGTGCATATGAAGTCGAGCTTGGTGGCAGACGAATGTTAGTTTTTTTGTTCACTAAAACCACTCAAGAGCCCTATACGGCAGGGATTTAACACTATTATAGCCATTAGACGATTAAACGGAGCCTTTTCAGGGTTCAGCAGTAACTCAACACACACACGCGCACACACACACACACACACACACACACACACACAAACACACACATACACACATACACACACACGGAAAAGAAAGAGTAAGTCTAGAAGCCAGAGGTAATTAGTTAAAGATTCGATACAGAAAAGGGACAACCAGGTTAGGCTGATAGATAAATTCCATTTCAGGCTTTAAAAAAGGTTAGCAAAGTGGTTACAAACCTTCTGTAGGATACATGTGGCAGAAAGGCCCACATGGAAACACCAAACAGTTTTAATACGTAACCAGACTGAAGTATGTGTTTATTTTATTCTACACCAGATTGAAAAAGTATCTAGTCCCAGGAAATCACAAATACATTACAAGCAGATAAAAAAAGGGTATATTATAGCGTCAAATAAGACCATCGTTGCAGCAGTAGCGAGCAGCTCTATCTGCCATTATTATACCTGTTTATCAGTTGTGGTTTTCATCGTGACCCCCCCCGCTGGTCTCGCCTCCAGAGGCTTTCTGAGAACGAGAAGCGAAGACGGTCTCTCTTGGGAGAATCGTTGATTTGGAGGAAGCAAACACAAGTGGCGTATTCTAGGATCGTGGCACGCGCTGGCAACAAGGTATTTATACTCTTTACCCCCTAGGTTTTCCCTAGTTTTCCAAGATGTGGTTATGGGCTCGGTAATCGCATAATTGAAATAATCTGAATCTTTAAAAAGGCTCAAAAAATGTATATATATATATATATATATATATATATATATATATATATATATATATATATATATATATCTCAGCTACAATCGGGTGGAAGGCGGGGTACACCCTGGATTGTAGCTGAGATAGGCGCCAGCGCCCCCCGCGACCCCAAAAGGGAATAAGCGGTAGAAAATGGATGGATGGATGGATATATATATATATATATATATATATATATATATATATATATATATATATATACATATACATATATATATATACATATACATATATATATATATTTTTTTTTTAATCTGTTATTAATTTGTATTAACAAATTTAATATCATTTTGGCATATTTTGAATTATTGACGCTTATTGTACAATGTACTTTAAGAATTTTTCAAGTGTTTAGAGCAGCGGTCGCCAAACCGTCGATCGCAATCGACTAGTCAATCTTTGGGACCCTACAGGTTGATTACGAAAATCTTAGAAAAATAATATTTATATATCATCAGCAACACCCACACTCGGAGAGTAATCAACAGACCCACACACTGGCATGCATTTTAATCCATGAACAAGCCTGCACGCCTCCTTTCTCTCTTTTCAGCCTCGCATCCGCCACTCCCCACACCCGCTCGTCTGTCACACGCATGGCATGAAGTGCACAAAAATCAACGAGCTGCAACAATGCGTTAAGGCTGACTGTTGCAACACATCGAACATTTTCCAGCATCCAACATCAAACAACAGGGGCGGCATGGCGTAGTGGGTAGAGCGGCCGTGCCAGAAACCTGAGGGTTGCAGGTTCGCTTCCCACTTATTGACATCCAAATCGCTGCCGTTGTGTCCTTAGGCAGGACACTTCACCCTTGCCCCCGGTGCCGCTCACACGGGTGAATGAATGATGAATGAATGATAGGTGGTGTTAGGAGGGGCCGTAGGTGCACACTGGCAGCCACGCTTCCGTCAGTCTACCCCAGGGCAGCTGTGGCTACAGATGTAGCTTACCACTGCCAGGTGTGAATGAATGATGGGTTCCCACTTCTCTGTGAGCGCTTAACAATAGAAAAGCACGATATAAATCTAATCCATTATTATTAAGACACTTCCCTCAACCACGAGTACGTATTTGTGTTGATTTATATACAAAAGTTAAAACTGACATGTGCAAATGCAGTAATATATAATAAAACAAAGTGGGAGCTAAAGAAGGACTTCCCTGTTCATCCCCTCTTTTATTACCCTGGAAAAACCCGCCAGGTGAACAGCTGATTTTACTACTTCCAGCACTGACCAAGACAACCATGTGACTCGCGCATAGGATGACCAAATAAAGACAAGTACCGTATTTCCTTGAATTGCCGCCGGGAGAGCTAATTAATTTAAAACCTCTTGTCACTCCTGCGCTTACCAAGGGCATGCGGTAAAAGTAAGCATGCGCTAATTATTTTAAAACCTCTTCTCACTCTTCCCCTTACCAAAAATATGCAGTAAAAATTTGAGTGTGATGTAAGATTGGACCTTAAATCCTACTGAATAGCTCTTAATCTTCTTCCCTTTATGCGATTTC